>NW_017731540.1:3350-25957 GCF_001890085.2 Hipposideros armiger | reverse complement strand
CATAGGAAACATTGTGCCAAATTAACGACCTGTTTTCCAGTTCTCTGTCTGCCATGAAATAAAAATGACATGAATTTTACTTCCTAAAAGAAATAGCACAATCATAAGCAAATCTCTAAGAAAAGCAAATAAAATCACAAGCCTTATGGAAGTTGCTCTGTCACTGTTTTGTTCTGTGCCTTTGTATGTTGTTCGGAGAAAGCTCCTGCGGGTCTTCCTGGTCTTGCTTTACCTTTCACAGAAAAGCTATCCATGAGCAATCAGTGGGATTTTGTTGTTGGTGTTTGTTTGTTTGTTTTCTCATAGAAAGGTAAGCACAACGAGCAACAATTTTACTTAAAATGATATTGCCTAACATGTTAAAGCTCTGAACTTTGCAAAGTCTTATCCTAAAGAACTTGCTGGTTATGACTCATGATTTTTTTTCAGCTTTAGAAAACAAACTACATCTGTTGTCCCAACCAAGTCAAGGTCTGTAAGTCCCCTCAGGTGAATCACTGATTTGGTTCATTAAATTGACAGTACTTGGCACCTGCTGAACAAAAGGTCTCACTTAGCTTCTCCCAGCCAAGTCCAGCTCTCACATATTCACCAGCATTTATGTGAAGATGAAAAACAGTGATAACTTCTTTCAGGGTAGTCGTGTGTGAGTAGTTGAGCTAAATAAAATAGATAGATAGATAGGTAGATAGATAGATAGATGATAGCTAGATAAACCAAAGCCTCTAGGAATATAGCTATAATTATGATTACTTTTTAATGGTTGTGGGACTGTTCTTTCTCCTCCCAGCTTTATTTGCTATAATTTACACACAGTAAAATTTGCCCACTTTAAGAGTACAGTTTAATGAATTTTAGTAATTATATGCCATCATGTGAGTTTGTTAGGGCTTCCATAACAAAGTACCACAGACTGGGTGGCTTAAACAATCGAGATGTATTATCTCAGTTCTGGAGGCTACAAGTCCGAGATCAAGGTGTCCACAAGGTTGATACCTTCTGAGGGCTGTGAAGGAAGGATCTGTTCCTTTCTCTTGGTTTGTGGATGGCCATTATCTTGTCCTGTGTCATCATGTCATCTTCCCTCTGTGCCTATGTCCAAGTTTCCTCCTCTTATAGGGAGACCAGTCATCTTGGATTAGGACCCACCTTAATGCCTTCATTTTAGCTTAGTTACCTCTTTGAAGACCCAATGTCCAAGTACAGACACATTCTGAAATACTGAGGGTTAGGACTTCAACATATACATTTTTAGGGAGATACAATTCAGCTTATAACATATACAGTTATGTAAAAATCACCACCACAATCACTAAAAACAATTCCATCACCCTAGAAAGTTTTGTTGGGCTCTTCTTTCTTCACAAGGTTCTTCCCTGAATTTAGACCCAGGTAAGGTAACCACAGGTCTTCTTTCTGCCACTATAGTTTTGCCTTTTTAGAATTTTGTACAAGTACAATTATATATTATGTAGTCGATTGTGTTTGACTTTCACAACATTCAAGTTGAAACATGTGATTAAGATTCCATTCCTTTTTATTGCTAAGGTGTATTCTGTATTATAGTTATACCACAATTTACTTATCCATTCACCAATTGATAGGCATTTGAATTATGTCAAGGTTTTGGCTATTGTGATTATGACTGCTGTGAACTTTCACATATAAGTCTTTGCATAGACTATGATTTCATTTCTCCTGGATAAATACCCAGAAGTGGTTTTGCTAGGTCATATAAGTATATGTTTAACTTTATAAGATACTGACATGTTTTAACAAGTTGCTCTGTCATTTCACATTTACTGTCAGCAGTGTACAAGACAGTTCATTTCTCCAGATCCTGTCCAGCCTTTGGTGGTATTAATTACTTTTTATTTTAGCCATGCCGATAGGTGTGTAGTGATTTTAATTTGTATTCACGTAATGGCTAATGACATTGAAATTCTGTTCATGTGCTTTTTCTGCCACCTGTATATCTTGTTATGGGCTGAATTGTATGCCCTCCAAATTAATATGTTGCAGGCCAACCCCCCAGTACCTCAGTAAGTGGCTAGATTGTATAGTACCTTTAATGAAGTGAGTCAGTTAAAATGAAGCCTTTAGGTGGGCCCTAATCCAATCTAACTGGTGTCCTTATAAGAAGAGGAAATTTGAACACACAGATAGACACCTGGGATGCGAGTACATAGAAGAAAGACCATGTGAGGACACGGTGAGAGAACGGCCATCTGCAAGCCAAGGAGAGAAACTTCAGAAGAAATGAAATCTGCTGACTTTTGATCATGGGCTTCTAGTCTCCAGAACAGTGAGAAAATAAATTTATGCGGGTTAAGCCACCCAGTCTATGATATTTTGTTATGGCAGCCCTAGCAAACTAATATAGTCCTCTTTGATGAAATGTCTCTTCATGTCTTACCCATTTTTTTTATTAGAATTTTTAAAAATGTTGTGTTTTGGGAGTTCTTCGTATATTCTAGATACAGGGCTCTTGTTGGATATGTGGATTACAGAATTTTTTCTTGGTGTGCAGTTTGTCTTTCCATCCTCTTCACAGGGACTCTTGTAGAACAAAAGTTTTTAGTTTTGATGAAGTATAATTTACCAGTTCTCCCTTATATGTATCATGCTTTTATAGATCATGGAGTCATCTAAGGACTGATTGCCTAACATTAGATCAGGAAGATATTCTCCTATATTTTTTTCTAAAAGTTTTATAGTTTATATTATACATTTAAGTCCATGTTCCATTTTGACTTGGTATTTGTATAAGATGTGAACTGTAGGGTAAGGCCCATTTTCTTTTGCCTATAGATGTTCAGTACCATACTATCTTCAATACTATATTTTTTTATAATAAACTTTAATATCAGTAGAGTGATTTCTCCCACTCTATTCTTCTTTTTCAACTTGATTAGCTGTTCTAGATTCTGTGCCTTTTCATATAAATTTTGGAATATGCAAGTTGCTTTTAATAAAATATTTTAGCATGACAGATGTCATATGTACAAAAGTGTAGTAATACATAAATGTAAAATTTAAAGCATGGTTAAAAAAAAAAGAAACTCAAGCACAACAAATCACTCAGCTTAAGAAACAGAACATCATCAGTGTTCGTAAAACTGAATGTTTGTCTGCTCTTACCAATTATACTTCTCCCTCCTGACTATCGTAAATTTTAATTCCAGTATTCCTTTGATTTTCCTTATATTTTTAATGTTTCTATAGTACACCAAAACTATGTATTTAAAAGTTTTGCCTAGCTTTATCTGCATATAAATGGTATCATTCTAAGTATTCTTCTACATTACCTTGTTTCCTCTACATTTTGTTTGGGAGATTCACTGATTTTAATGCATAGAGCTCTTGTTTATTAATTTTTGAAGCTTCTTCATAGGACCCCATTTGTGAATATAACCCAATTCATTGATCTAATAATCTGATGATCGTTTGAATTATTTATCTTTTTGTAATTACAGAAAATAAGGCTATTGAAACTTTTGTCCATGGTGTTCATGTGCAAAACAATTTCTAGAATTTATACTCAGGGTGAACCAAGTCATAAGATAGTTTCATCTTCAAATTTTCTAGATACAGACCTACACTTTGTCCCAAAGTATATGAGTTCTTATTGAGTGTCGCTTGCTTTTTCCTTTAATATATGTGTCTTCTGATTATTTTAAAGGATATCGTCTATTAAATGGAGTCCCCAAATATGTTGGAATAAACAAAGACCACCCACAGGAAAACAAACAGAATCCATTTATTTAGAGTTTGCTAGAGCAAGGGAGTGAGCTAGCATCACCTGCTCTGGCAGAGGGTCAAAGGTAGGCAGGGGAGTGGGAAAGCTTGATAATGAGATAAATGTGAAGACCTCATGTACGCTCTGATTAGAGGTTGTAGACAGGGAGAAGCTGGAGGCAGGTTAACTAAAAGCATTTTATGTAATTGATTTGGGGAGCATATTTGTCTTTTCTTTGGTTGCTCCTGAGTTGGAAGCAGGAACAGAAAATAAGAAAGCTGCCAGTCATTACCAGTCCTCACCATGCTGGGCTAATTACTGTAGAGGGTGTTGTTTGGCTTCCTGGACTGGTTGTTGCAGTTTGTAGGCCAGAGTTCTGGCCTTGTCATGCTTGGTCTGGCCATTGTTCATTTACATATTCCAGTTTCTCATAAAATATATTAAGCCATTGTCCCTTTGAAGGACACATCAGTATTTTTTTCGTGTTTTTGCTATTATAAATAATGCAAGTATTTCAGTTTGATGAAAAATAAATAAGTGTCTCAGTCAACAGACATGCAGATTGTTTTGTTTCAACAGATGTTGTTAACTTGCCCTCAAAACTGCAATTCTAATTTACCTAATTGTGCAATTGTGAAGCTTCATTTCAGATAGGTGAGTTTGACATTGTTCTTTTCTTCTAAAGTATTGATTGATGGGAATCAAGCTAGATATAGTCTGATGATGTTAAAATCTAATGAGATAATTTATAATTGGATAAGAAAGCAAGGATCACATAAAGCAGCAATAAAGCTAACGAGTGGGTTAGGCCAGGTTGGTGATTTTTCATTGACTGGTTCTGTGCCATATCTCACTATAGAAAAGCATTGGCCATTAGGACAAGATTTCATAATCTAGTTGGAAACAACATAGATTTTTTTTAATAGTAAAAAAAAAAATGAAATGCCTGGAATAAGAGCCAAAGGAATAAAAAGATATTTTGTAACAAATAAGGGAAGAAGTAAAAAAAGAAATGAGATACAGGCAAACAATAATAAATGGGCTTTACAATACTAATAGACAACTGGAAAAGAATATAGTGTAAAAATTAGAAAGACTTAAGGTATTTTAAGGATTAAAATCATAAAAGGATGATACAACTCAAAAGCATTGTTTGAGTGCCTTCTTGTGAAACATACTATGGGAGGCATTAAGAAAACAGCAAACCAGAGGTTCTAATCTCAGAAACCCCACAATTTGTATCATGTAGGAAATGTTACAGTGGAAGTAAATAGAAACCAACTCAAAGTGGTTTAATAAATAAGGGAATTTATTGACTCATGTGATTGCAAAGCTTAAAGAAGTAGGCTTCAGGGTGGTTTGGCTCAACAAAGTGAACAAGAATCTGGAAACTCTTTTTGTTTATCTGGGTTTTGTTTTCTCTCCACTTTACTTTCCATAGTGTTAGCATCATTTGTAAGACTGTCTTTCCTCCTGAACCAGCTGCTATTTCTGTCAACAGCTTCCAGAACTACCTGTTTTCTCTCGAGATTGAATGAAGACCTAAGTTTCACTTTATGGCTAATTTTGGTTCATATGGTCCATCTGTGGACCATCAACTGTGTCAAAGAGGATGGGAATATGCTACTTGCTTTAGGCCAGTGAGTGCTCACACTTGAGGTTCTGAATGGGGATTATCCCAGGCTGTTACATAAGGTGGGAGGGTAGGGTTTTAATGGAAAATCTGGGCGCAAAGGAAGGGAAGACTGATGCTGGGGCTGGATTGACAACTAAAAAATGCCCACTAGACAATCTGGGTGAGAACAATAGTTGAGTATGCAAATAACCCCAACACAGGATAGAGTGTAGCAAGTGCTCTAAAGACAGAAGAGTATGCATGGGAAGCGTCCACATTTAAATGAGACTGTTTTGCTTGAATTTTATCAAAGTAAGCTGTCATGACTTTTGTGTTATTTGTGTAGTATTTTCCTATGGTTAAAAAAACATTTTCAAAAGAAGGTAAAATCATGACTGTCCTAAAGATCTGGAAATGCACACAAGTTAAAGATTTTCTTTAATTCACTAATGAGGAAATCAGTAAGGTTTTATAACCAGTTCCAAGGAAAAGTCCACAAAGTACAAACTCGTTTAGAGTAAAGGAATGTTGAAGTGAATGTGCAAATGAAGACAAAACTAGCTAGGGCAGTAAATTGAAACTCTACTGGACAGAAGAGTATTTGCATGTCTGTAGACAAGAATTATTTTGCATGGTACCAGTTATTGATCGTCTACACAGTTGCAAAATAACTCCCATAGAATCAGTCAGATAAAACAGAAGGGTGAGTTATAGACAATGCATCGTTTTCTACTGAAGCATACATTTTCCTACACCATGGCTGTAACTACACCTATATATCCAAGTTAAAAAAAATCCTTCAACCTTCCGGAGGGCGTGTCCTCTACGCTCGGTATTTCCATGTTCCCCAATCATGGATATAAATTTCCATGTAAATCTCTACTATACCATGAGGTGTCCTCTCCACCCCCTTGGTCCACAATAGTCCTTTATATTTATAACATAATACATGTTGCTATTTTGATTTCACTTTCTATCTTTTTGCTGACTCCACTCCACCCCAGAGCATGTAGCAAGTAGCTTAGCATTAGGGTTTCTATGCAGCTTATTATTAGCTGTAGTTTATCAGCTATATCTCCCAGTGAAGGGGAGAGTGGTATTCATTTAGAACACAATTTCAAAGGCAACAAGATAATTCGGTGTCCAGAATTAAATTAGGACAATCATTATTGGCACAATTACAGTACTGGTATTTTAAAAATTTAAATATAAAAAAGGAAATTCACAAATATAAAGATTTACGAGTTTCCTCATTGGCTTAGTGCTAAATCAATGGAATTATTTAACCCCTAAGTCACTACTCTTCAGGTTTCATTAGGCTTGTCTGTTTTGAAGTACAAGAGTTTAATTGAACAGTGTTCAAACACAGTTCAGAAGTGTTAGCTGATTATAGTGTAGGAGGATGGTTATTAAGGACATTATGCCCCTGGAGGTTTCCCACAGGAGAAAGCCTGGCCCCTGTTAGGTTCACCTCACTTGGAAGCATCAGTTATAAAGCATTCTCAGGTTATTTGCCGCAGCACAGGGAGGGACTCTGCCAGAATGGACATGCCTTTCTTTGCTTCCATCTCCATGACCTCTGGAGAAAAGGAAAAAACAGAAATGTGTTGTGTATCTAAAATATGAGAGAAATAAAACCAAGCCTCCTAATGAAGCAAACCAAATGAGGATACGGAATCATTCTTCTCCCGAAGAGATGATGCTCTTTGAAGTTTGACTTAGCTAAAGAAACAAGTGTGAATGCTTCCATTTTCAAGCTGCAAAATCCTTACATATGAGTATACAAAGGAATTCAAACTTAAAAGGAAAATGCTAAAAAGGAACTGAACGTCTCTTTGAGCTTAGATGAGACAATTTAGGCAACTTAAACACAACTCTCAGTAAGGGGGATTCTGATCTGATACCCCAATTATGATATTATTTTCCCAGGCCTAGGTTTTTGTTTTCTTGTGAACATTGTTTTCTTCTAAATGAATCTATTGTGTTCTTCCAACTGCACTTTTAATTTAAATAGAATCCCTGTTGTACTTGGTCTTTCACTAACCCCAAGAGGCCACAGAAATGGGAAGAGAACCAGAAATCCATCCTCTCTCCCTGAGTCACCTTCTCCAGAAATTTCCCTAAACTGCCACTGTACGTACGCTGTTGGATACCAAAGTAAGCTTATCTCCAAATGTGTGTGGTATTTTTCCCCCCCACTCATTTCTGTAAATTTCTCCCACTGGTTGGAAAGCAGATACAAAATACATTTTTAACATTGATACATTTGATACACTAAACTTCTTTCCTCTGGAAAATATTCTACAGATGCATTTATGCCACAGCTCGCTCTGATTATTCTGCAGGATGACAGAGACCCTGAAGAGGGGATGAACACAAAGTCCGACTGCTCATTTGCCTCCTGAACTGCAAACAGCGGTTACCTTGACTTTAGCACAGAATGAATCAACCTGTGTTACCCGGAGTGGCTCCTTACATTTTTACAGACGAGTAATTTTTTTGCATCTGTCATTCAATTAAGATGACATTTTTAACATATGTCACAAAGATAATATAAGTGAAATAGAAAGATGATATATTTTTTTTCTCGGTATAAAAATCCATCATTTTATTTCTACCACTTGCTTGAATAACTTGTAATTCTAATCTGTACGTATCTTAATCTTTGCCCTTTGAACCTGAAAAGGGGATATGTTTTTTTTTGAAGCAATGAATGTACATCAGTAAATATCAATGACTTCAAGAAAATGATCACTTTTATGCCTTAGTTAGCTGAAGTTTTTCTCAATTAGTCTATGATTATGACATTTGCTTTGCCAAGAGGGAAAAGAAATCCATTATGATATGCCATCATTCTTGGGAAGTTTAGACAGACATCAAACTGAACAAATGATTTTAGTTATTTTCGATTTAATGAAGAGAAACTTTTTTTTTAGCTGAGCTATCCTGCCACCTGTTGGCAGCTCAGCAGCTGCTCAGCTTGGGCTGGGAGTCAAACTGCTATCGCTCAGAGCTCAAACTCTTGAGTGAGCTCTTAACCAGCTGAGCCACTCGGCCAGCCCTGAATGATTCCTATATTTAACTTTTGTCAGGTTACCTGTGGCTCCACAAGCAAGTGGGAAATTTTTTTGAATTATTGTTTCTATGCCTTTAATAAAGCAAGCAAGATTTTCCTATATAGATCACTTATCAGAAATTACCTAATCTTCTACACTACCATCTGCATTCTTCCAAAGAAAATCCTCCCTAAAATAGAAGTATTTCTTCTAATACTATTGCAAAATTAATAAATTTGGGGGACACACACACACACACACACATACACACCTGTCAACTATATATCTACATTTTACAAAGTTAAAATTATTTCCTACTTTAGAAGTGCTGTATATATTTTATCAGAAAGCTGGCAGTATCAAGAATTTGTCTCTGAAAACAATCATGTTTGGGTTTTTTTTGCTATTTAGTAAATTTGGGAAATAGGATACTTTGATTAATCAAATATTGTGGTTTGTAGAAAATGGCCATGCCATATATATATATATATATATATATATATATATATATATATATATAATTTTTCTTCCAGTTTGTTGGTGTGTCATGAATCTTATATTTGTAATAATTTTGGATTAATCTTTTTTCCTTAATCTCACCACAATAATCTTTCTGCCTAAAATTATTCATCTATGTTGAACTCCCTACTTCTTCCCCTCTGGTATTCTCTTGCAATCCCTCTCCCTGTCAAATTCAAACCCCTGACGCTGCTTTTAGGACGACCCACTTCACAGTCCTTACCGGTGTATGGGACTGAGATACCCTCACGACATCTCAGGGTCTTGTGCCAGGGGCTGTATGATTCCATGTGCAAAGGTGTAGCAATGAGCATAACTTGATCCAAACAGCCCTTTGTTTTTTTTTTTGTTTTTTTTTTTTACAGAAATGGAGTCAGTAAGGTGTGATCTGTGTAAACTCCAGGAGCAGACAGGATGCTGCACATCTCAGAGGAGGCAGCAGGGAGTGATGAAGCTGCCATCTTGGGTAAGTTATTGAACCCTCCTCTGTTGCTTCTTTAAATCATGCATAAGCTGATGCAGGACAGAACTGTACGTATTTCCATAAAACCTGAATAACTCTTTTATGCAAAATATAAGCTCCAAATATGGTCCTGTTATGCAGTTATTGTTTGCCCCAAATTGCCAGTATCCATAATAATTCAATGGATGAACATAATTAATACTCATGAATTATCCTTTAACCAGCTGAAAGCTTTCATTCCATTTGTGGTTAATATTATTTAGTGTTAGTTTTGAGCAAAAAGTCAAAGATAGAAAGTGTTTTCACCCCTTACTTCAGAGCTTCAGTTGTTTTATAATGTTAACAACTGAACATAGATGTGGGAGGTTTGCACAATTTCAAATTAAACACAGGAAAAGGGAGCACTTCAGAAAATTACTCTGCAGATGGAATAGGACAAAGTAATAGAGCTGTGGGGTCAGTGTTGGAAATGAGGAAGCAGCTGCTAAAAATAATTATTATATGTCTCTGCTATGAAGAAGAAAAGTTCATCAACGCAGAAAAGGACAGTGGGAAGCAATGCTTTCAGTTAAACAGAGTGAGGGCCACAACTACATTTGCTAAGAGTGAGACATGGATTTTTAATTATTTTTTTCTGTTATGAAGTTGAAATTTTGAAGTTATGTACACTAAAATACAGCATTCCATGTGTGCTGTATTAGATTTCATAAAGCTTTGTATATCTGTATGTTAATTGTAAATCAGAAAACTAAGCTTCTAAGAAAAGAAATGATGATGTTGAAAGAGGTTAAGCAACTTACTCAAAGTACAACAAGGACAAGAGTCAACTTCCATTTAAGTGGATTTCCCACCACTTTAAACTATCTTTGGAATCTTTCATGTTTCCCAGTCAAAAGGAAGCAGTGAAAAGGGGGCAAAGCGAGCACTGTTCCCATCCCCCCAATTCCCCAATAAAAATCTTTAAAAAAAAGGGGGGGGCAAAGGACTTGAATAAACATTTTTCCAAAAAAGATATACAGATAACTAATAAGCACATGAAAAGACGATCAACATCCCTAATTGTTAGGGAAATGCAAATTAAAACTACAATTTCACCTCATACCCATCAAGATAGCTACATCAAAAAACAAAATAACAAGTGTTGGTGAGGACATGAAGTCATTGGAACCCTTGAACACTGTTGGTGGGAATGTAAAATGATGCAGCTGCCATGGAGAACAGTTTGGCAGTTCCTCAAAATAATTAGAAATAGAGTTTCCATACAATCCAGAAATTCCACTCCTGGACATAAACAAAAGAATGGAAAGCAGGGTCTTGAAGAGATATGTGTACACCTATATACATAGCAGTGTTCTTCACAATAGCTAAAAAGTGGAAGCAACCCAAGTATACATTGATGTATGAATAGATTAATCAAAATGTGATAACATACATACAAAATGTATATTATTCAGCCATAAAAAAGGAAGGAAACTCTGACATATGCCACAACACGGCTTAAACTTGAGGACATTATGCTAAGTGAAGTAAGCCAGTCACAAAAAGAGAAATGCTATGTGATTCTAGTTATTTTACGTACTCAGAGTAGTCAAAATCATAGAGACAGAAAGTAGAGTGGTGGCTGCCAGGGGCTGGAGAGAGGGGAGAAAGGGGGAGTTAACGTTAATGAGAACGGGGATAGAGTTTTAGTTTTACAAGATGAAAAAGTTCTGGAAATGGATGGTAGTGATGGTTGCACAACATTAATAAATGTATCTGATATCACTGATCTATACACTTAAAAATGGTTAAGATAGTAAATTTTATGGTATGTATATTTTACCACAATAAAAAAAAAGAAAAAAAAGGAAGCAGTGAAAGAGATGGCCCAAAACCCCAGCCAAATAAATTTAATAAGGCTCCCTAGAATATTGTGAGTTATTCATTCTCTTTCTACCACGCATGTTCCCTTTTGCTTTATGTTATTTCAGCAGATGTCTCACTAACCTGCAAAATAAGCAGCATCATTAAACTCGTTTATAGATAAGAAGCTGAACATATTATGTTTTGAAGCATATCAGCCCATCACAAAATCTCAGTGGTTTATAACCAAAAGACATTTATTTTTTTACTCTTAAGTGTATGGGTCCAGTGGAGTTTGGCTGATTCACCTGGGTTTGGCTCCAGGCTGCTTATTGGGCTTAGGTCTTCTCCATGTGTCTCCACATTATCCTTGAACCCAGGACATCTAATGGCAGATGGCAGAAGTACATGAGACTAAACAGAAAAAAATGCAATGTCTCTGAAGGTCTCAGTTTGAAACTGCCCCAGTGTCACTTCCACCCACATTCTATTGATCAAATCAACACACACTGCCAAGCTCCAAGTATTAGTCATTATTACATCACTGATGCTCCACTTCAAACCCACCTTTTTATACTCTCCTTTATGATGCTAGATCCAGGATGCTGAAAACCATATTTCTGTTTATCACGCGTCGCTCAGCTGGGGTCTCTACACATTAGAATTATTTGAAGGGTTCTGAAGACTACAGAATGAAGAAGAGACACTCGTTTTCCTGTTTTGCTTTTTGTTCTTGTCACTGTTCCCCAGGAAAATTTCCTCACCCTGACAACTAAAGTTGGCTCCAGTTTCTAGTTTCTAAAAATGTCCCCCACATATTACCAGGAACAGTCTCATTAACGTTCCCTGAAAATATCATCACCAGCTGGGCATCAGCCCTCCTGGGAGGACTGAACCCCGACAAGGCGTCCCCTCTCTAATCTCCTATAGAACCAACAGCAGCTCAGCAACACCTTCAAGTCAGGTCTGGGCATCACCTTTCAACACCTTCTAGTCCAGATTCTGCAGAGACCCGGCTCCCTGTGTGTCAGCATTGCCAGCATCTTCTCAACAAGGCTGGGGTGGGTGAGGTGAGTCATGCGAGTGCCGGGTTGGACCTTGCCTTCTTTTAAAACTTGGTATTGGGAGAAGTTGGGAGGTGGGGAAAAAAGGTGAATAGGATTAAGAAGTACAAACTGCCAGTTATAAAATAAGTCACAGAGGTAACGGAGAGCACAGGGAATATAGTCAATATCATCCTAATAACAATGTATGGTGACAGATGGTTACTTGGCTTATCGTGGTGGTCACTTTGTAAGGTATATAACTGTCTAATCACTATGATGTACACCTGAAACTAATATAATATTGTATGTCAACTATAGTTAAAAAGTAAATTTTAAAAATTTGATTTTTTTTTCTTGTGAAGTTTTGCATGAATATTATTTGTCTTGATTACTGGGGTTTTTGGCCCCAACCTGTTTCAGGTACTGAAAACAAACTCAACCAATACCTTTCATGTTATTATATTTAGCTTTCTGGGTATACAAACATTTGCTAGTATATTGAATTAAACTAAAAAAGATTTCTTTAAAAATGAATCATATTTGTATTCCTGAAACTGATTCATCTTCAGTATGGTACATTCTATGTACATTTGCAAAATATTGCTGAGGGCTATCTCCTCATATTTCATTTAGATTTGCTGCAGCCACATTTATAAACACAATTCACCTGTAGGTTTCTGTGTTTGCGCTAAATTTTCAGATTTGAGTGTCAGTGTTATTCTAACTTTATAAAATATTCGGAGATTTCTTTTTCTTTCTACTATTTAAAATGTTTAAATTGTATGGGTGTAACTTGTCCCTTGAAAGCTTAGGAAAATTCATCTTTGAAACAATTTGAGGCTTTAGATTTTTTTTGATAGGGGAAGGTTAGCTAACTGATTCTTTTCTTTTTTAAATTAAATTTAGTGGGGCAATGTTGATTAATAACATTATATGAGTTTTAAGTGTACAATTCTATAACACATCATCTGTATATTATGTTGTGTGCTCACCACCCAAAGTCTAGTCTCCTTCTGTCACCATATATTTGATCCCTTTACCCTCTTCATCCTCTCCCCACCCCTCTTCCCCTATGGTATCTACTAAACTATTGTCTGTGTCTATGAGTTTTTGTTTTGTTTGTTCATTTGTTACTTTCTGTTTTATATTCCACATGAGTGAAATCATATGGTTCTTGTCCTTGTCCTTCTAACATTTCACTTAGCATGATACTCTCAAGGTCCATCCATGTTGTCACAAACGGCAGTATTTCATCCTTTTTAATGGCTGTTTAGTATTCCATTGTATCTATGTACCACATTTTCTGTATCCAATCATCTATCAAAGGATACTTTGGTTGTTTCCATATCTTGGCCACTGTGAATAATGCTGCAAGGAACATAAGTTCCTTTACAAATAAATGTCTTCAAATTTTTTGGGTAGATACCCAGAAGAGAGATTGCTGGGTCATATGGTAACTTTATTCTTAATTTTTTTGGTTCTATCACTATTGATTCTTAGAAATAATTTTTATTATTCAAATAGTGAAATTCCTTTATATCATAATTTTCATGGTACTTTCATTATTTGTTTTAATATTCCCTGTATATGTGGTTATTTCCCATTAGTTATTTTTGATTCTGTATGCTTGTGCTTTCACTATTTTGACTTCATAAGGCTAGCTAGTGATCATTGTATTTGCTACTTTCTTATTTTTGTTTCCAGAAACAAAATGTTAGTTTTATGGGTCTGTTCTAGTTCTTTTAGAATTTTAATGTTATTCTTAATGCAGCATTTATACTTTGTTTTCACTTTACATAGATTTATTTTGTTTTCTTCTTAAATTTTTGAGATTAATAGTTAATTCATATTTTTTCATTTTTCTCATTTCTCAATTAAAGTTTCTAGACTATCAGTTATAAGTAGTTTTTAGTACATATCCTAGAAATTCTGCATTTTTTTTCTTCTTCACCTCAATGTTCAGGATTGTTTTATAAATTCTAGTTTGCTTCAAGTGATTCTTAATATATTTTAATGATTTTATTACACCGGTATCTGAGAATACAATTTGTCATAGTTTTACCTTTTGAATTCAGTTACTTTTTTTCTTTTGACCCAGCATACAATCATTTTTTCCCCCCTAAATGCTCCACGGATCCTTCAGAAGAAAGTATATTCTTTGTGTTCAGGACAGATTAGTCAGAATAATCATATTATTCAGATTTTTCTAAAATCTCCATAAATATTTCCCACTTGATCTGTTATAGACTCATAGGGAGAGTTATATATAGTCTACTACTATTTTTGAAATTTATTTTGACATTTACTATGACATTCTTTTTCTTTTATCCACTGATATTTCTGACTGGTACATTGTCATAGTGGATTGCTCTTTTTATCATTTTCAACAACTTTTCTTTTTTACTTATTTAACACTTTTTCTCTTGAGTTCAAACTTTACCTGACATTCCCATGGTGCTTTAGTCTTTCTTTTCCTGAGCATTTGCCTAGCATATTTTTGTGCTTTTTAACTTCCATCCTTCTGGAGTGGAAGTTAGGCAGCATGAAGTTAACTTCAATCTTTTGACTCACTCCTTTCAAAAAAAATACTCATATTTCCTTTCTTCTTCTTCCTTTCTCTGTGTCCACAATCTCACCCCTCATCTCATTCTGTTATTTAATTATCTATGATTTTTTTCACAGATTTTGTGTCTCTTCAATTTTCTTCAAATGGTATGTTTATGGCAAACTTCTCCCTTATTGCATAAAGTACAGTTTTTTGTTTTTGTTTTAGAGTGGATTCTGAATCTCATTTTTATATTATACTCCTATCACTTCTTCCTCAGAATTCAGCCAGGGTTGTACATAATCATAATTGATAGGTTTGACTCCTGCTATATTTTCCCCTATAAGTTTGTTTAAAGTTATTTATCATTTGTTGTTTTGGTTCGGGATCTAGCTTATCCCTATGGGGTTAATCACTGGTTTTTGAAGTGACTCTCAAATTTGGGTGAGGCATTAATTCGTGACAAAAACAATAAGCACTTAGTCTTTATTCTCGGTTTACTTCAACCTTCATCAGCCTGTGTCTGGAAGTCATATTCACCTTTGCTCCCAGGTGCACAAGAGAAAGCCCAGACCTAGCATGTTCTGTGTCTACAGCATTAGCAATCCATATGGAAGGAGGAAAGGTCAGTGTCTCTCCTGTACCTTTCTCCCCAGGTTAGTTGTTCTTTTATTTGGCTATTTCTCTTTCCATCCTGATCAATCTCAGTGATTCTCCATTCTTTACCCATTGTAAAGAAAATTCTTCTATGAGTAACTTTTCTACTTTCAAACAACAGTGTTGCTTCAGTGCCTGTAAGTGGCTGTACTGCCTACACAGTCACTCTTCCTTCTCCCCCAAAGGCATGGAACCATGTTGACACTTGGTTATTGTTTTCTTAATAGGGCAGTGCCAACATCAAATAAAAGGCAAAATGATAACTTTACCTCCAAGTTCAGAAAAGAGACAGATAAGCAGTAGCATTTTACCCACCCTCCCTAATGAGCTGATTTTTTTTCACTCCAGGGATGGGGTGCTTTTATACATTGAGGCTACTGATTTGTAGTGATCAAGCCCCACATAGAAAATATGAACATAATAGAAATCTTATCACCACATTTCGATTACCCACAAACCATTTTCTTCTCTGCCTGTTCCCCTCTTTCTCCTTTTAACAAGTGTATTCAGTCATGCCTTCCTGAATGCGATTTTTTCCAAATTGGCTCCCCAGAGGCTGCAGAAGGAAGGGAGTAGTAGAAAGAGGGTTCTTTCCTGCTTAACATTGCCACTTAGTGCCATGGAAATTGGGTGACGGCATGCAGGACCAGACTCTGGCTTGCCCAACTAGCTGAGGGCACCCTGCCATTTTAAGGAAAAGTTGTCAGGGGCAGAAGCAATGGGGAAGCACAAAAGGTAAGTCTAAGCATTACAAAAGTTCCTCTCACAGCCTTAATGAGACAATTTGTGCAGGTGTCATCTATTTTTTGCTGTTATCTTCTTTCCATCAAAAGAAGTTGTCTGCCAGGGTCGCCAATTTCATTCCCAGCTTGAGCTGAGCTGCCAACAGGTGGCAGGATGGCTCAGCCAAAAAAAAAAAAAAAAAAAGAAGTTGTTTGCCTTTTTTTTCTACTATTTATATGGGAATTGCTTTCAACTTTAAAATACCTAATTCCCTATAGATAGTCCTTGTATAAAGCTGTATCAGTATTTATCAAGTCATAATTATTTGGGATTAAAAGTAGAAACACTGCATGATCCCTGACATATTATTCTTAACCTCTAATGCATGCTTCTCTACATGGTGTGTATGCTGGCTTTTATCTCTAAAGGTGATGTCACTCAAAGATGGTGAGGGAAAGTATGTTTTGCATTTTTTTCTCCCAGTGGTGATGAAAGGGTTACCCTGGGCATTCAGATTCCTTAACTAAGAACTTCCATTTAAAGAAAATATTTTATCCATCTATATTTTCAGTTAACTGAATAGGTCATTATCAACACCATAAAAATACCAGGGATGCCCAAAAAATGTATACAAGTGGACACTTTGGTCAGTATTGCTCAAGCAGTAGTTCGCCATCATCAGAAGTATCTGGATGCTGATGATAACCACTTTGAGCACCTCTTGTAATTGCAGATGTGACTTGTATTCATTTTTTGTTATTGGTATATATTATTACAATTTTAATATAGTTTTCCTTTCTTAAAATATATATGTATTTTTTGGCACCCTCTGTATATGGGGAGCAAATTTAAAAGTTAATTTTAACTTTAGAAGTTTTCTGTTTTGCTTTTCATTTTCATTCATCTCCTTTGGTAAATCTAAAGTAGACATCGTAGAAGAGTAAAGACTCTGGACATAGATATTTAAGAGAGATGAGAATCCTTACCCACCTTGTATAGCTGGGTTACATTATGCACGTTATTATACATGGTTGATAAGCTGTGGAATGACCATTGTCATTGCTATAAGCTTAATGTTTGTGTCCTCCTAAAATTTATATGTTGAATTTTAATCCCCAGTTGTGATGGTATTTGGAGGTGGGGCCTTCAGTAGGTGAGTAGGTCCTGAAGGCAGAGTCCTCATATGGGATTAGTTCCCTTATAAAAGAGATCCCTGAGAGCTCCATTGCCCCTTCTACCATGTGAAGACATAGTGAGAAGGTGCCATCTATGAACCAGAAATCACCAGGCACCAAATCTTTGGGACCTTAATCTTGAACGTCCCAGCCTCCAGAACTGTAAGCAATAAGTCTGTGTTGTGTGTAATCCACCTAACCTATGGGAGTCTGTTATAGCAGCCTGAACTGGTTAAGATAGTCATATTACAGTAGCATTTCTTTGAAGTTACTAAATTTTTTTATAACTATTCTTTTTGTGTCAGTGTTTTCAGAAAGAAACTTTCTTTTAGTGTTTTATACAATACCTTGTGACCAAATGACATTTAACCCAAGAACACAAGATATGAACAAATACTTCATCAATTAAAACATATGAATGGTAAATAAGCATATGAGAAGATACTCAACATTATTAGTCATTAGGGAAATACACAATGAAACCCCAATGACATCATCACTATACATGTATTAGAGTGACTAAAATGTATAAAGACTAGCCAGGCCTAATGTACGCAGGTGAGGAGGTGAATCAACTGGAGTTTTCCTACACTGATGGTGGAAATGTAATATGATACAACCATTTTAGAAAACAGTTCAGCAGCTTCTTTAAAAATGAAACATACATCCACCATATGATTCAACTGTTTCATTCCTGGGTATTTAGCTAAGGTAAACGAAAGCATATATGCTTTCAAAGGCTGGCCCATGAAAGTTCATAGCAGCTTTATTCACTTTAGTCAAAACCTGGAAATAACCCAAGTGCCCAAAACAAGTGAAAGGTTAAACAAATTATGGTATATATGTAAAATGGAACACTACTCAACAGTAAAAAGGAATAAAATATTGATACATACAACAGCATGGATGGAAGTTAATAGAATTATGTGGAGAATAATTATGCTGGGTAAAACAAGCTAAAAAAAGAGTGCTGACTGTGTTTTCCACTTATAAAACATTATAGAAAATGAAGACTAACCTATGATGAAGGAAAGTAGATCTGTGGATGCCTGGGGATTGGCAGGAGAATAGAAGTGCTAGGCAGGGATCCTACACAGGTATGAGGAAAGTTTTGGGAGTGCTAGATATTGATTGTGCTGATGGTATCACAAGTATATGCATATGTCAAAGCTTACCAAACTGACATTCAATATATGATGTGTACTACATGCCAATTATACTTCAATAAAAATTAATAGTATTCGACATCGATGACAGCACTGACATCTTTCGTCACAGAAAGTGTCCATTTGGATGATATTAGGAAACAGGGGGTTAATATGGCAGATCATGGGCTTTGTGTAAGGAACGGTCATTTTCAACCTTGACATATGCTCTAGCAACCAAAGAATAAACTGCAAATGGAGACAAAGTATCCAAAGCATAAAATAGATTAAAATCCTGATAAATAATTAGATAAGTATTACACAGTTACATCAACCACATGTAATTTGTTATTACACTCTCTAAACACCTTCATGTCATATGCAGATAGATCATGATAATTCACATCAATCATGCTAGGAACATTTCTTTTGCAAAGATGTTATTGCATCATTTTTAGGTGAACTTGCTTTCCAGTTGTGTGAATATATGATGCGATCCAGATGATCAGACTATTTGGTATAAACAGGCTCATACAATTTTTGACCAAAGCAGCTTTAACTACAACCAGTGTATCTGATGGCTAGAAAAAAATATGAGGGCTGGAAGCCCTTCCAGTTGTTTTGTAAGCACCTAATTCTCTTTATCGTTAAATCTCTTCCTATTGAGACACTTAGAGAGGGGGCTCTTTTTCTGACCTACTTCTGACTGATACAGAGGAAATGCCCTGCTCTTGACACAGGAGCCAGTAGAGCAGAACCTTCCTGCTGCTTTTCCCACGGGAGATAAGGCTTAAGTCCTGAGCTTGGCTTCCTGCTGGCAGGGAAGCTGAAGGAGGCTTATGATTCATTGGACAGCAGTGAGGATGTGTCCAGGGGCAGAAACATCCAAGTCCCGCAATGGCTGTGATGTCCAGACTGAACTCGTCCTGATAACAGAGATTCGCTTTGTTAGTTAATCCTTCTGAACTTTTTAGATTTTGACTTGATTTTCATGCTTGTTCTGTCAAATGTGTAAGTCCTCTATATCTTTCTAAATAACATTATTTTTTAAATTTTAGCTGGAACCCAAGAATCCTAACTGATACAACCTAACAAAGATATAGATAACTCATGCCATGAAAATCATCTGTAATTATGGAATTGCAGACCAGACACTAGCCTTTAGGGAAAAGTATGGCTGGGGAGGCAAGAAATAAAAGGAGGCTGAGTTGCTAAATTTACAGCATGTCCTGACTTCTTAAAATTACATCACTTGAATGAGGGTGTTTTATCTTCTTTGTCTTTATATGAGAGATAGAGACTTGCCAACACACCAAAGCCATAATGTTGGTATCTGTTAATATCCTAGAGAGCTGGAAACTGTCAAATTTAATGCATTCAAAGTACAGTTTGGCATAGGAGACTGTTTTAAAGCATTATTGGCAAACCTAATGTTTTATGACAGTAAGAATTCTAGCAATTGGTTTATTGCAAAATAAGTTTGTCAAAGATATAATTATGCATTACTAAGTGAAGGACTATGATGATAAGCACGCATTTTAAAACTTTTTTTATTCCAATCTAGTAGTTTTCAATAAATGTTTTACTTAGATTTTTTCATTCAGGGCACATCTACTAGTAAATGATAAGAGACAGTTATCAGATATGTTTTTAAAATTTTTAATTAAATGGCAATAATTTTTTTTCTATTCTTGGAGATCTGTAGATAAATTTTCCTAAAGACTTCCAAAGAAAGGAAACCTAGCCAACTTATTTCTCTGTTTATTTTGAGCTATATATTTAAAAAAATTTTAAATTTCTCAAGATTTCAAAATTCCTTTTCTCAAAATGAATTCTCTATGCCTTTTATTCATATCAAGTAAGAAGATTTTTTTTGTCCTACTTGAAGATGAGTCAGAATATGAATCATAAATGAAGTATTTCTTGCCCTGACTTCTAAGTTTTCCCTTTCTTTGTACAGAAAAAACTTGGATTGTGAGTAACTTGGTTTGCAAGTGTTCTGCAAGACGAGCAAACATTTCTAATACATTTTAACATGGTAAATGAGCGATGTCTTGCAATATGAGTAGTTTGTGTCTGGAACAAATTATGCTCGCAATCCAAGGCATTACTGTCTTTGATTATTGTGTGTGTGTGTGTGTGTGTGTGTGTGTTGCTAACTATTAATCTAGTAATTTATACAATTTTTCTTAGGGTTCCTCTTCAGTTTATAGTATTTCTCCAGTTTAAATTTATCTTGAATCACCTGTTTCACTTAAAATGTAACCTATTTTGGGGATAGCCATCATTAAGTAATACACTGCAAGTTTTGGGATCAAAATCTTAATGAAGTTGTAATTTACAAATCAACTTTAAGCATGCTATTCATCAAAGCCGTGTGTGTGTGTGTGTGTGTGTGTGTGTGTGTGTGTGTGTGTGTCTGTGTCTCCCCTTGAGGAAGTTATCTAACTCTCCATTGAAAAATGGATATGATAAGGTCTACCTTTCAAAGTTGTTTTAAAAGTTAATTTATAATACAGCAAATATGAAATAATTATTAGCTGTCTAAAGTTTAATTGTAAGGGAAAAGCAGTAACTATTGAAATGGTAAGATTGAAGAAAGCCATTCCTAAAAAAGAATGTTAATAAAACCTTAGATTTTGTTATAAACGAATTTCCAGAGGCTTATTATAAGTTAAGTTTTGGTCACCCTGATGACCCTGTGGAGTATGAGCAAATGCCCCTTGGTTCAAGAGACAACAAGGATGAACATCATGATTGGCACAGGAATTGTGGAAACCCCTTTCAGGGGAAAGGCCCAAAGGCTCAGGTACCTGGCTCACTAGTGCAAGAGAATGCCTAGCCAATGAGCTCTGGCCACTCTAGAGGATTCCAAATTTGGTACAAATTAACATAAGGGTACTTCTGGCTGTGTAAGAGAGAAGAAGGAGGAGAAGACTTAATATGCCAGAGACTGTTATTCGAATGAACACTTCTGGGGTAACTCATGGGAAGCAGGCAAAGACGGAACTTCTCTGGGTGAAGGTTAGCTGACTGTTCAGAGACCTGCCCTGTCTGGGCTGATTTCTCTGAGAGGCCTCAAGTGAAGAGCTTGGCAGCTCTGATCTGAGGGAAACAGGGAAGTTTGGATGCGAAAGTCCCGCTAGAAGCCTTATTTAAGCAAGGAGAAAAACAAATCCGTAAGGTAAGAGAAAAAAAAAGAGGTGATAACAGAGAGAAGATTAATACATAAGATGTAATTTCTTGCCTCTCATAGGCATATAAAATAAGGCAAAAGCTTTAACCAAAGCAATACATTTTGAAAGATAAATTTTTGAATCACCATAGACTCGCAGGGGACATATTTGATAGTGAGAGGCATTATATCATATTCCAGGGTTAACTACTCACTTCAACAATATATGTGTATATATATAATATATACACAACCTTGAAGTCTTGAAAATACCCATATTACATTGTGTTTATATAAACATGCATTTGGAATAAAAATAATATGGGTTTGAGTTATGGATCAGTCATTAAGAGTTTGAGACGATGAGCAAGTTAGTTATGTCATGTAGTAGTATCTTTAATATATGAGTATATAATAAAATCACTCATGGAGTTGCTATGAGTGTTAAATGAGACAATTCATATAAAGTACTTAATATGGTTTCTGGCATACACCAAGAGACCAATAAATGCTATTTATTAGCTAAAACCTCAATGTAACTGGTGTATCCATAATCAGGATCCTTGCTCACCTTCAAGCTGAAGAATTAAAAGGGAATTTAATTCAATTATTTTAAGAACAAAATGAATGGATTGGAAAATAAATAAGAATTATATATTCTCAAGGTAGTCTGTTAGCTGTTCACAATTTTATGAAATAATTTGATGAAAAAATATAAGAACAGAAGTAAAAATATCTGGCAAGAATTTTCAGATAAAGAAACTTGCCAGAGAGTAGAAAATACACTTAATTATGCTCTTAATATGTTTCAAACTATTAGTTCTGAAGATGTGTTGCAAAGAATGTCTTTTGAGGGGCTGGCTGAGTGGCTCAGTTGGTTAAGAGCTTGCTCAAGAGTTTGAACTCT
>NW_017731540.1:0-1225 GCF_001890085.2 Hipposideros armiger | reverse complement strand
CCTGTTTAACCTATCCATCTCTAATGCCCACATCTATTTTCTCTCTCCTCTAAAACCTGTTAATGCTTTTATCTTTCCTAACCATTAATCAATTAAGTAACTTTTTTTTTTAAACCAGTGATGTCTAATTGCTATCTGGAAGATAAACCTCTTTCCATGTTTAGATACAAGTAGTTGCTCTAGATCTATTGATAGTTTAAGCTCATATATGACTGAGTATTTGTAATCCCTGTATTGTTGCTATCTCCTATAATTGTAATCTGAGGTTCACTTGTTTTTTCATTTCTGGTTTATTAAGCCATTGACATAGCCACCTATTTTACTTATATGATTTTATTATTACTTTTCATGTTAAAATTAGTCTGATTTTACCTCCCCAATTCTTTTTCAGTAGCAAATACAGCATACATAATCAATGACTGCAAAGTAATTAATTCATTATAATTAGTATTAGTTTCAACAGCAAGCATCTGTGAAGTGTTTACTACATCCCTAGAACTTTAATATTTTGCTAGGCACATTGCATGGATGGTCACATTTAATGTCACAGTGTATTATTACCTGCGAAGAACAACTGCATGTACTATTGATATGTACACTCTAGCTTTGAGCTTGTATTTTAAAGCCACACACACACACACACACACACACACACACACACACACACACACACACACACAATGAATGCAAATAAACCATAACTGAGAGTACTTTCTGATTCCCTTTGAAATACCTTTAGAATCATTTTATGAATTACACAAAAATTCTGCCCCAATATTTTGCATATGTAGGAGTGAGTTCTTATCCCAAATCATCGCACTCAGTATTATGACTTAACCTAATTCCACAATCTTGGCCCCAGAAAGTTTGATTCTTTTCAAGAATCAGATCAGCCTTCAAAGGAATGCACTTTGTCTCTATTACAATTATTTATAATAATGTGAATGCCTTGAAAGTGTAAGGGTTTATATTTACATTTCATTAGAAAAGGAGCAGAGCAGGATGGTCCAAACATGGCCTTGGGAGTCAGACATCTCAGGTCTATTATTCACTCTCACTTGGGCAATTCAGAAACCTCTCTGTGCCTCAGTTTCTTAACCTGTAGAATGGAGATGTTACTGACTTCATAAGGTTGTCATAAGGATGAAATGACACAGAACATGTCAATAGGTCTTCTACAGTGTCTGGCATGCAGTAAGTACTCAATAAATGGCAGAACTTGCTC
>NW_017731369.1:8100393-8128764 GCF_001890085.2 Hipposideros armiger | reverse complement strand
GGTTCTGTCTGGGACGAGGGTGATGAAATGGAAGATGAGATGTCACCTGTCCCAGACATGTGCAGGGATGAAGTCCCCAAGCAGCTCTGAGCCACGGACCTTTACCTAGCCTGGTATAGGCACCTGACCATGGGAACATCCCATGGGGACAGGTGGACATTGCTCACCCAGAGGGGCCCCATGCTAGCACAGGCAGGACGGCCCGGAGCCACATAAACGTCCCTGATCCCCAAACTTGGATCTGTCACTGCCTCCTGCGGTGTGGGCAAGCTCTTGGCCGTGTTTCCTCCAGTGAAACACAGGCTGTGAGTGCTGACCATCTGTGTAGCTGCACACGTGAAGGGCTGAAGGGCGTATGGAGCGTGATGTGATGATCATTCTCATAACTGAATAATAATAGTGGCCGGTGCGCATTAGCGGTCATTAGGTCTCAGGTACCTGAGCACTGTGAGGAGGAAGCCCGTGGATGCCCTCCCTGTGTTAAGCTTCAAC
This sequence comes from Hipposideros armiger, assembly GCF_001890085.2. NCBI lineage: Eukaryota > Metazoa > Chordata > Mammalia > Chiroptera > Hipposideridae > Hipposideros > Hipposideros armiger. The sequence goes on along the minus strand of NW_017731369.1, from coordinate 8,128,272 downwards.
CTTCTGGGGATCACTGAGATGCAAATCCCCCTGGGAGGGGCCCTGCAGGAGTCACTGGAATCCCCAGTTTGAGGAGTGGTCTCCTCCCGGAAGAAGGAAGGAGAAAAGGAGGAGGAGTGGAGCCCAGTGGGCAAGCTGACCCCCCACCCCCACCCCTGGTGACTGCACAGAGGCCTCTGCGTGACCTATGTGTTCGTCAAGAGCACAGATGACAGGGTAGCAGGACAAGGCTTGGGTGGAGCCCCCGCCAACCAGCAAACTGAACACTTTCAGGACATTCTTACCCTTTCAAAGCCTCAGTTTCCTTACTGGTAAAACATGGGGCTAATGCGAGTGACCAGGAGAGCTAGTGCTCTGCCAGGTCCCAGGTGCTGTTCCGGGCATTTCTGTGCAACCCTCGAGGCAACCGCTGTTTTCACCTCCGCTCTCTACTCTGGGGGTTGCAAACTGTGGCCTACAGCCAAATCTGGCCCAAGGCCTATTTGTGTGCGGCCTGTAAACGAAGATCGGATTTCAACCCTTTATTTTTTAACATGATATAAAAAAAAAAAGAAGACGCAAAACAAGAATAAGAGACAATAGCACATTTATCATCTGGCCCTTTATGGGAACGAGTGTGCCACCGCCAGTCTGGATGGGTAAACTGAGGCACAGACTGGGCCAGTGTCTGGCTGCAGGGTTAGGAAGAAGCGTGTTCAGTTGTAATGATGAAAGTGTCTGTGTCCATGGACACAGAGGGTACTCGCCGTCTCCTGGCAGTTCAGAACTGCCCAGGTCCCTGCCTGAGTGACAATGTGCTTGAAAAGCAAGTTGTGAGCTTGGGCAGCCTAGCCACCTCGCTGACACACGGGGGTCCCATGCAAGCAGGGGCAGAGGTCTCCAAGGCCAGAGTCACCCGTCCCCTCTCCTGCAGCGGGAGCAGCCAGGGACGGTGTCAGGAACAGGGGCTGGAGCGTGGGTGGAGGGCATTTGTGGGACAGCAGTGAGGAGGGCACAGTGGTTCACACACAGCGATCAAGAGTCTTGGGCGGCTCTCAGAAGCCTGGAAACACATCTTGTTTATTAGAATTCTTCTGCACAGTCCCATCGGATGTGTTTCCTGGTCCAGCGGCTTTCACCGTGAGATCAGGCGAAGGAAAAGCAGCTGCGGGTCCCTTACTTGTCCAGGCTGCCATCACCTGGCCACGGCTGTGACATCCAGCCCAGTGGCCAGGCAGACAGAGAAGCAGCAGCACAGATCAAAGCAGTGTGAGGGCCAAGCTCCAGAAAATTCTTTCTTTGTATCGTAGGCCATCTGTCCAGTAACAGTGAGACAGTCAGTCTGTCTGCTTCGGCGCAGCTGGGGAGCGGAGAGACGTAGGTATGTGGGAAGCGCTCTCTTCTAGGAACCAGCCTTTGGGTCTGGGTGACTGCGGGCAGGGCTCACCCCTTCTGCAATTCCTCGATCCACCTTCTGGAATGGGGGAGTCCGAGCAATGGTTTCTCAGCTCTCTCAGCCTCCAGGGGAAGGATTCCATCCACGCACGGGAGCCAATGCCTGAACACAAAGGGCGTTCCTCTTCCTGGGCCACCTTTGAGAACAAGGCACATGCTGGCTCTGTCTCTGCTTCCTGCTTCACCTGCTGGCTCCTCCTCAGTCTACCCTCTTCCCAGATGCCGCCTCCTCCAGGAAGCCCACCAGGGTTTGGTGGTACCACCAATGCCTGCATGCCCCCCATTATTGCTTGCTTGCTGACTATATGCACACATCCCTTTCATTCATTTGTCACCCTCCTCTCAGGGGTGAGGATGCCTCCCCTCACCTGCTTGCCTAGGAATGGGACCTGGAGTGCTCAGTGAAGAGTGTTGCATGAATGACTGGGTGACCAGAGGCAGGCATGGTGAGCCCCATGGTGCGCCTTCTTGGACTTGGGCCAATGGAGAAACCTCTTGGGGCTGCCGGACTGGAAACCTTTGGAGTTTCAGCCTGGCCCCTCATCATCGTCCTCTCGCCCTTTTGCCCATCTCTGCTTTGGTTTCTCCACCAAAGAGACATGAGGGTGCAGAGAGCTTGCTTTGGGCGATCAAGAACATGCATGTGGACCCACTCCTGGGCTCCCCACCTCCACGGGTCCTAGGTGGGCAACTCTGATCCCCGTCATTCCTTGTTTGAGAGCCCCAGCTACTGAGCTTCCAGGGAGTCGAGTGAAACAATGCAGAAAATATGGGATAATCTGAGGGTTTCTATGGCCCTGTAGACGTGTGCTGCCCATCTTGTCTGCACAGTGCTTGGAGCCAGTGTCCCTTTCCCAGACACCCCCAAACAAGTGCCATTTGTGGAAAGCAGGAGCCCTGAAATTAGATCCTGTTTTGCTGTGAAAATACGCGGGTGGTCCGGGCTGGCTGGTTCTTGAGAAAAAGATGGGACGTTCACCAAAGAATGTCCAAGGAGAGAGAGAGGTGGGTTCAAGGGCGCCTTTATTTAAACAACGGTTGGCACAGAGGCTGAAGATGACCTCTCAGATCCACATATCTTCAGCATCCTTAGAGGCCTGAGGCTCGGGGCAGAACGCTTCCCACTGGCTCACTCCCACCACACAGACAAGGGCACCGTGGGGCCAGGCGGATTCCACTCTCATCTATCAGACACTTGCCAGGTGTTGGCTGGAATTTTCCTCCAAAAACACCTTTTTTTTTTAATATGAAAAGGTCTCATCTTTCCCTGGCAAGCTCCACTATTTGCTTTCACATAGTCTTTTTGTCCTGGGGCTGTTAGATGCCAGGAGGCTGGGAGACGGGCTGGGGACAAGCTCACAAACACAGAGCTGCCCAGGCAGCCCTGGCCAGCACCCTGTGAGGGTCCTCTGGAAGCTCACACTCACCTGTGGCTCCCAGACCAAGGAGCCGCCATGCTGGCGGGGCTGGGAGGGGTGCTGGGAGAGGAAACTCTAAACCATGGACCCACAGGGGCATGCAACGGGGGATTTGTCCACGGGTCCTCATTGTGGCCTGCGGGCCCCCTATCTATATGGTGAGCAGGTGCACAGCAGCTGACAGGCTGTCCTTGGAAAACATCCACACCACTGTAGTGAGAACCAGCAAGGCCTTCAGCTCACTGGATGAAGTCTCCCACCAAGTGAAACCAAAATCAGAGTGTGAATCCCCAGAGGTTTTTAGGGGGAGGGTGAAGGCCAGAGCTGTACCATCAGGCCATGGCCCACCGCAGATCCCAGTGTTCCCCAGAATGCATTACGGGAAAGCTCCAGCAGAACCTCGGCCAACACAGTTTGCCAGGAGAACACTAGGAGGCAGCAATGTTCCTTGCTAACCAGAATGAGTACCAATAAAGATGGGGGCTCTCACCCTGGCCGCTTGCTGGGGCCACCCAAGCCAACATTTACAGAATCTGAGCCACATGGGCTTGTCACGACTCCTCAAGGAGACTGCACGGTGATTACCCCTATTTTTAGTAGACTGAGATTTGGCAAGGTTTCGGGAGTTGACGAGTCCACAGAACCACTAAGGAACAAAGCCCGAATTCAAACCCAGATTTCACAATCCCAAAGCCTGGGCCATTAATGACCCATGCTGCTCATTACCAATCCATCAAGAAATCCATCAGCCCTACTCTCAAAATGTACACAGGCTCCGGCCCCTTCTAACCTCCTTCACCGCTGCCACTTGGGCCCAAGCCACTGCCACCTGGACGTGCACTGTCCATTGTGGTCACCATTAGCCATGGGTGGATATTTAAATTCAAAGTGATCAGAATGAAATAAAATTTAAAATTTAGTTCCTCGGTTGCACAAGACACATTTCAGAAGCCACATGTGACTAGGGACGATCACATGATTGCAGATATAGGTCATTTCCACCATGGCAGGAAGTTCTACTGAAAGGTGCCGGTCTGGACTATTGTAGCAGCATCTGACTGGTCCCACTGCTTCTGCACTTGTGCCCCATTGCAGCCTCTTCTCCACCAGCAGCCAGAGTGAGCCTTTAAACATGTCAAGTAGCGATCTACATGGCTCAGTCATTTCCTTCAGGTTTCTGCTCCAGCGTCACCTGCCACAGAGACTTCCCTGCCCTGCCGATCTAAAATCCAATCCCCTCCCTAACTCTTCATCCTTGAAGTAACTTTTTCTTCAGCGCACATGACATGGAATACAGCTGTGTCTTGTCCAGCTCACTCACTACAACGTGAGTTCCATGGTGGCCACTTACCTCTGCTGTAGCCCCAGAACTCAGAACACAGCAGGTACTCACTAATTATTTTTTGAATGAATGGATGAACTGGCTTTATCTAGATTTGATGCACATGACGGTTTTAAAATGTGCCTCCAATTCTTGGACACTCCTAGCTTCAAAAGGTGGAGGCTAATTCCCCTCTCCTCAAGTGCGGGTTGGGCTTAGAGACTCGCTGCTCATGAATAGAAAGTTGTGGACATGATGGTGTGTGACTTATAAGATGAAGTCAAAGACATTGCAGGCTGTGCCTGGCTCTCTTGATCGCTTTTTCTTGGACGATGTCAGCTGCCACAATGTGATGACGCTCAAGCAGTCCCCTGGAGACATCCATGTGGCAGTGACTGAGGCCTCCTGCCAATAGCCAGCATCAGTTCTCCAGGCATGAGCTTGGAGGTGGAACTTCCAGGCCCAGGCAGGCCTTCAGATGATTGCAGCCCAAGGGACATCTTGACTGAGAGACTGTGAAGCCAGTGCCACCCTACTGCTCTCAGGTTCCCGGCCCATGGAAATTGTGTGAGATTTGATTGCATTCAGCTGCTGCATTTTGGGGTTGTTTGCAATGCAGCAATGATAGCTAACACAACTGGGAAGGGTTTTCTCTAAAATACAAACCTGGTCATATCATCCCCAAACTTTGGCCCATACACCCTTGGGAAAGACACCCACCCTCCTTTCTGCATTTAATCCCACGTGACACACGTTGACGATGTACCTGCTGTGTATCCAACACTGAGAGTAGAAAGATTAAAAATCTTTCAGTCTGTGGGTGACTCAGTGTGAAGAGGTTATCCCCGCCAGTTTTCGCTCTGGTGGCCACAGAGCCCCCTCCCCGTTTCTCGGCACAAGGAGGCAGGAGACCCTCCAAGCCACAGGCATGGTCTGGGCTGCCGTCTTCTCCTCTCTCTCTTGTGTTTCCTGCTATTCTTGCTCTACTGTGGAGGCCAAAATGGCAGCTCTCCCCTACAAGCACGGTTTATCTAAAGGGCTCAAGAGAGGGAATGGCCAGCTTCCTAGATGTGACGGCCTCGGTGATGTAGTCCAAGACCAGTAAATCACAATGAAATGGGCAGCAGCCCCGTTCTGAAGACGGTCAGTGGCAGAAACCGACTGACAAATTATGACCAGCTGAACAGGATGTTCCCATTCTGAAAAACCCAAGTTGAACGTGACCCAGACAAAGGAAATGGGCTTTTCAAGAGCAAGTTGTCCATTCCGAGACATCTCGTTAGAGGCACGGGCAGTACTTAATGTCCCCAAAGGGCGGGGAGAAGCTTGGCATGATGGCCACGTGGACCCTGGGAAAGAGCCCTGGTGGGGGATGAAACCATGGGTGAGTCACCCTCCTGCTCTTCCTGGCTGTGCGGCCTCAGGCCACTCATGGCTGTCTCTGAGCCTCGCTTTCCAGTTTACAAGGAGCGGGTGATATAGCGCAGAAGACCATTGTAACAGTCCAGGAAGACAGAAAATATGAGACACCCCTCATGGTCCACGAGAGGCAACTGCTAAATGCCATTCTCCATTCCCTCATGGCGTCTCTTCAGCGATTGATTCTCAGTGGACTCTATTCTACCAAAGCCTCCTTCTCCTACTGTTCAAGCTGTCACGGGTGGAGCCCACTCTTGGCAGATCAGAAGTTGCCCCAGGCATGGCTCTGGTGGACCCAGGGAGAGCTGAACCAGGCTGAGCGCCTTCCCTTGTAAGATCACAAAAGGGAAAAATCCCAGTCAGAGCTGCCTCTTACCTGATTCAGGAAGCCTCCATCCATGTCCTCTTCCCACTCTGCCGGCTGGTCACAGCAGCAAATCCAACCCTGCGTCAGCCCCTCTAAGCTGGTGGCCATGCACATCAAGGCCTGGATTTAGGGCACTCAGCGTCAGAGCGTAACTTCACATTGTCAGTGTCACTTTGGGTACCCATGCCCCTTTCTGGGCCTTGGTTTACCCACCAACAGTAAGGGTCAGGCTGGCCTCAGAGGTGCCAATGTTCCAAATGCAGCTGGACAGACGGGGGTGAGTCAGAGCACAAATCTCAAGGAAAGACAGGATATTGCTGATTTGGCCTGAGACATCGGGAGATGTCTGTGGATGGTGTCGCAGCCTCCTCTGGGCGGAATAATTCTAGTTTCCCAAGTCAATCATCATGGGACCAAGGTTATCTGGCCATCAAATCACTCTCAGGGCTCTCTTTGGAGCTCCATCTTGTCTTGCCAAACCCACAGAGGATGTCCTCAACCAGTTTACACAGAATATAAATTACTCTGGAAGAGATTTCTGTTTAGATAGCTCAGGGTATGGAAACCAATAAGAGTCACTGGGGCCCTTTCTTGATGTTCCCAGCTCTGTTCTCGTTTGTGCCTCTGTGACACCCTAAAGTCTCAGAGCAATTGCCCATTTCTACCCTTTCTTGAAACAGAATTTCACATGCCACCAATTTTTGGATTCATCCATTCAGTGAGGACCATCACCACCTGTGTGCCAGGGCCTGATAATATGCCCCTAAGCTAAGCATGACTTTCAGAACCAACACTGCAACCTCATTCCCAGACTGGGGGCCACAGCAGATAGCCCAAATTCATTCCCAACCAGCCTCTCACTTTCTCAGAAATATGTCACTCATCCACAGCCTCCTATCAAACCATCAGTGTGAGCCAAGTCATGGATTTTCAGAAAACCACTCACTGAGGCCCCAAAGCCAGCCATATTTAGTAGCATAGTCCCGGTCCACATTGCACCAGACCAGAAAGGTGGGCTCTGCCACCCTCTCTTGTTTTTTTCTAGCTTTTTTAACGTTGGGAGATTTTGCTTGTACACAATGCAAAAATTCACAAGCATCTATCTGAAAGCATGTCCGTGTGCCCATTATTTATTGCCCAAGTCTGTGTGTGAGATCAACGCAGCCCAGCTGTATTCAGAGAATAGGCAGTTTGCACAGAGATCGCCGTGCATTGAAGCATAGGCGTCCTCGCCCAAATTGGCTCTCCATCAGGGCTAAAGTTAGGCAGAATTATTCCCTGGGAGAGCAGTGGGGTCTTCCCGACCGGAACCCTGGAAATGTTTCTGAGTGTCTTCAATCTGCTGCCTCCCCCCGTGACCCGTTCCACACAATGTGCTTGGCTTCCTCTAAATCACGAAAGCCAACCCTGCTCTTGTCCTTTCACTGCCTTTTAAAGGACAGAACAACAGCTGCCATTCCCCTTTTTGGCCGGCATTGTCCTGGCATGAGAAAGGTAGATTTATGCAAGTCCACTGAAATGTTGACAAACCACTAGATTGGAAAATGACGAATGGCATAAATCTGCCCCAGAGCGAATGACAACAGCATGGAGAAGAAGAAGAGGCAGCATGAAATCCTAGGCTGTTCCCCGCCCCACGCCGAGATGGGAAGAGCCAATGTGGTGATGTTGCTCTCTCCAGCGGGAGCTAATTGCTTCCAGACACTGGCGGAGCACCTGGTGCCCAAAGCCACCAGGCCTGGGAGCTGTGAGGGTCCCACTGGGCAGATGATATGAGTTAATGCAGGCTATTTCTTCCCTTGTCCCACTGCCCGGTATGTGCAGAGAAACTGACCTCTGCCAAGTCTTGGGATGAACCTAAGTGGTATCCAGATCGACTCTCTCTCTCTCTCCTCTAAAAACCACAGCTCGCTTCCTCCTCAGTGCTGGAACGACCATACAGGGTGCTGAGGTGGTTAAGAATGAGCTCTGCACTGACCGCTGCTCTGCCTTCTGCTGGCTGCATGACCTGGGCAGGTAATTTCATCTCCAGGCCTCTAGTTTCTCACCTGGAAGAGGAGGATATTCAATAACCCCCAAACTTGCAGATTTGTGGGAGAGAAATAACCAGGTAATCAAGATCGAGAGCTTGAAAGAGTGGCTGGAACAAAGCCCACGCTCACCAGGTACTGGCCTTAATCAATAATATCATCACCACCATCACCATAATTACCACCATCATCAATATCACCATCATCACCATCATCACCATCACTGTCATAATCACCTTCATCATTATCACCATCACTATCATCATTATCATCATCTGTTTGTGTCGCTCCCCCAAAATTCATATGTTGAAGCCCTAATCCTCAAAATAATGGTATTTGTAGGTGGGATCTTTGGGAAGTGATCTGGTGGTGGGGTTCCCCAGTATAGAGTCCTCATGATGGGATCAGTGCCCTTCTAAGAAGAGACATGAGAGATATTGGCTCTCTCTCCACCATGTAAAGACACAAGAAGGTGGATGTTTGCAAACCAGGAAGTGGGCCCTTACCAGACCCTGGATCTGCCCTGACCACAGACTTCCCGGTCTCCAGAACTGTGAGGAATAAGTTTCTGTGGTTTAATCTCCCAGCCTATGGTATTTGTTATGGCTGTCCAACCTGGCTACTATACCGCTGTGACTGGTGAAGTCTTTTGGAGTGAGTGTGCCCCTGCGGGGAGATTGGTCAGGGAAGCCATGTCGGTGCCAGGGATCTGTAGAACTTCAGTTTCTTTGGCGCGAGCTGGGTAAGGTGAGAAGTCTGGACCAGGCAGTTCTGTACATGCCTCCTTGGTGACTCTTTTAGAAAATGGAGACAGATTTCAGAGCTGGCCCAGGCCCACCTTGTGGAGAAAGATGATAGGCTGTAAGAGGAAAAGATAATGGGGAGACCCATGGGTTGGATCCCATCCCATGAGATTTGAGGTCACAAGTGTCTCTAGGCCATTTTACTGGGTCTCAACTCCCTGGCCCTCAAGAATCAGAAGGCGAGGAGTGTGGATCAGCTGAGTAGAGCCAGAGTATTGGTACAGGCTCTCTTCCTGGTGGGTAGGTAGCTGCCTTCTCACCATGTCCCCCATGGCGGTGGGGGAGGGGGAATGGGAAGGGTAGGGGAGAGAGAAAGAAGAGAGAGAGAGAGAGAGAGAGAGAGAGCGAGAGAGAGAGAGAGAGAGAGAGAGAGAGTGCTTCCTCTGCTTATAAGGGCACTAGTCCCATCATGAGGATTTCACACTCATGACCACATCTACCTTCCACGACCCCACCTCCCAATACCATCACCTTGGGGGTTAGGGCTTCAACATATGGATTCCAGGGGATGCAAACATTCAGTCCATAACAGGAAGCTTTGAGAGAAGCGCCAGAGCTCACCACCCCAGTGAGAAGAACCCCAAAGAAGTGACCAGTAACTCTCCAAAGCTGGGACCGCAGTCCACCATACATAATCATTTCTTCCTCTCTGCTTGTATCCTGTGAGAGTGGGGATTTATTATGCTTTTTAACATTCTCAGCAGGGTCTCTTACCATGTCTTGGTGTTTGGGGAATGAACTAACAAATGAACAAATGAATGAAGTCTGCCCACTGGTTCCCAGGGGAGACCCTGGTGGGATTCTGCCTTTTGCCCCGATACACACCTTTTCTTTATCCCTGTCCCTCAATGCTGCCTTTCTCTTACTCGTGTTTATTCATCTCCCTCAGCCCTTCCTTTGCCTCCTCTGTGACCAAATGAAGAAAAATAAGTATGTTTAAAAATCTGTTCAAAGTACCTTCAGATGCAGCTTGTCAATTAATCTTTCCACAGCCCTCGAGGTGGTAATGTCATTACCACCCCGTTTGCCACGGGTAAGTTGAGACCACACTGGCGAGGCAACTTGTGGACCTAAATCCAGATTTTTCAGACCTCAGATCCAGTGCCCACCCTACTTCAGGGTGCTGTCTTGCCTGTTTGCTGCCGAGGGGCCCGGACCTCTGGCCTCCAGCCCCAGCTGGAGCCCAGGGTGCCTTCATGCTTTCCTGCAAGAAGCCGCTCTGAGGCCTGGAGATGCAGGATGATGCTACAGGAATAACCAAGAACCGAAGCCAGCATGCTGGGGATGGTAGGGCGGACACGGGAGACAAGCTGGGTCCTTGGTGCCACAGGGGCCCTGCTCATTGATCCGAGGACTGCCCACCTCCATGCTTCTTATGTGAGATAACAGGTGTCCTGAGGTTTGAGCAACGTTCAGGTGGGTCTTGGGTTTGGGGCAGGTCAGAGCCTTGAGTGGAGCATTCAAGAACCTTTGTTGGGCCGGCCAAGTGGCGCGATGGTTAAGAACTGGCTTGGGACGCCAGAGGGCCCCGGTTCGGATCCTACATATGAGGACCAGTGACACTGACCTCTACAGTTAAGATGCTGAACAACAGCTCAACCTGGAGCTGGGCGGCTGTGAGTCACCGGCGACGGCGTAGGCTGCAGCCCCTGTGGCAGTGGGTTGCCATGGGCTACCGTGTGTAGCCAGCAGCCAGCGTGAGCGGCCAGCAGCCGCAGTGAGTGGCCGTCCAGAAGCTGGCGACTGATCTGCCTCACCCAGGAAGAGAGCAATGATGGTGCCAACTTGGGCCAGTGAAGCAACGTCCTCCACAACTAGACTGAAGAACAAAAGGACAGCAACTTGTCTGTTCCCCTTCCCCCAATTCCCCAGCACTGTTCCCATCCCCTCAACTCCCCAATAAAAATCTTAAAAAAAAAGAACCTTTGTTATGGTCCCCCCAGCCCTGAGCCCCTTATCTTTGACCTCTGCCCCCCATGCCCAGGGTCCAGCCACAGCCAAGTGTCCGAGCCATGAAAGAGCACCCTCAAGGCCTTGGCAGCTGCAGTTCTTAGGGTTGGATTGAGGCTGTGGACACCCCAGTCCTGCTAGTGACTTGGTACCTTTGAACAGATCTTTTTCCAAAATAGCGAGTGCCCAGAGATGGCAGTTCAGACACTGAGTTTCTATCCATACAACTGCCACACCTCTTCCTCGCTGTTTGTAACCTTCAAGCTCTTCGTTAAGCAACCCCCCCCCGCCCCCAAACACAGCTCTACGCATCCATGGGCATCAGGAGCCTCAGGGGCGTACAGTCAAGTGGAGAGAAGGACCCAGAGCAAAAGCAAATGACCCCTCGGGGAGCGGGGCTCGGGGTTTGCCCACTGCTCCCGGTTCACTAGCGATGGACTGCCCAACAGCAGATGCAGCTCTCTCGCCACTGAGGGTGAACGCTTCCCCTCAACAATAGCAGACAGCCCCACTCTGTCTCCCTGCCCCCATCGCCCTCCTGGACCCAAGCTGCTTGGCCGTCCGTGGTGGCTCTCACACTTGGCAGGACAGCACCAGCAACGTGTTGTGCTATGCTTGGCGTGGGCCCGACACAATGAAGGATGAATTGGACAACAGCAGCGATGCTGATGCCAAACTAATTGATTTCACAAGCAAGAGGGCGACCTGCCAGAGTGCCCCCCACCCAAGGCAAGGAGGATGCCAGCCGCTCTCCTCGCAGAGGGGAGAGAGGAGAGGGCAGGACAGGGAAGGGCAGGAGAGAGGAGGGGAGGGGAGGGGAAGGGAGGTCAGAGGAGGGCAGGGGAGAGGAGGGGAGAGAACAGATGGGAGGAGGGAGGGGCAGGGGAGGGGAGGAAAGGTGCATGGTGGCCATATTGATCTTCAGTGATAACACATGCACCTCCTTGGATAAGGACCTGGGGGTGACTCATGTGCCACCTGCCAGGTCTGCTACAACACCTAGAAGGGGCACGGAGGAAGCCGGGTTTCAGGTGGCACCCACACTTAGCACACGCGTTATTATGGCCTCTGAAACCTTGTGCAGCTGCCTGGCCAGGCACCGGCTCTCCAGCAGAAGTAGCCCCACGTCCTGGCCTGGGCAAGTGGTGGAACTCAAGTCTGAGTTTTCTTGGTCTCAGAGGTCTTGCCTGCAAAGCAGGGATAATGATATCAGCCTCACAGGGTTGTGGGGACCAGAAGCGGCCACGTGAGTGGAAAGTCAATGTCCAGCCTTGTTTGAAATGCCCTCTCGGGCTTGCAGAACTGTGGGAGTTCCAGCCCTGATACTCCAGGCGGTTATCACAGGGGAGAATATGAAACCTCTGGGTAAGAAAACAAAGCAGAGCAGAAACACTTACACATCGCAGACGGCAACATGCTTATTTGGTGGATGAGCAACCCTAGGACACTGGAAAGAGTGATGGGTTTGGAGTTTGAAGACCTGGATTTGAATCCTAGCGCTGGCCTTCCAGCTGTGAGATCTGAATCTGGGGTCATTGCATGTGAAATGGAGATACGGGCACCCACCTTGCTGGGTTGTGGGGTCCCCGCTGATCCCATCCCCTGGCTTACGAAATGGGATCATAGCACTGAGCCCAAGGTGGGCAGGAACTGAGCATGGGAGAGAGGGAGGATACAGAACCTCCCACCTTCAACACGGCCGTGACCGTGGGCACAACTTAACCAACCAAAGGGGCAAGATTATCTTTCACGGATGACATCTGCAAAGATCTGGGGAGATATTTCAAGGTATTCAGATCCCACTCACAGAGGAGAACTGCTTAACAGCACATTTGTGCTAAGTCCAACTGTCCTCTCCTCCCAAACAGCTTCCTCCAGCATCTAAAGGAACCCTGAGATGCTCAAATCCTACACTCGGTTCCCTTTGCCAGAAAGGTATGGTATTTGAGAGACGGTCTAGAGAGACATGACATTCTAATCCAGCAGCATGTGAGGACACATGAAAGAACATGTTTCAATTAAAAAGAGATATCCGAAATATACAGCACGTGTTCCCCGGGCTCCAACCCTGCTCTGCCACCTGCTGCTGGGCACCCTTGGACAAGTCACTGAACCTCTCTGAGCCTGTTTCCTCATCAATGCATGGGGTAGCCACATCCACTTCTCGAGGTTGTTGAGGATTAAATGTGATGTCTGCCAGATGCCCAGCATAGCGCCTGGCACGTAGCACATGCTCAGTAAACATCCACCCCCTTCTGTCTTCCCTTGGCATGATTTAAAGTCTCACAACTTTGCCCCCAGCACGGGACTGTCATGAGGATGCAAACAGCTGAGCCTTTTTCCTATAAAGTTCAGAACGTCATTGGTGTTAGAGAGAAAGCCGAGCTGGCTGCAGACATGTGAAATTGTAGTCACATGCAACTTCCTACATTTTTTGCTTTCCAGTGCATGTTTGATGTGGTCACTGGAATCTTAAATGTTTGTAGCTGTTTGCAAATTCGCTCTGTCCCCACGCTCAGGAGGGAACGCCCAAGTGGAAGCTGAGGCTGCGTCCCTAAGCTTTGCATGCACACTGCAGTTGGCCTCCTGCTGACTCTGCCAGGCTGGGGACAGTCATCGCCCCCTCGTGTGATTGGAAGGCCGGTTCTAGAACAGGCTCTGCCACTTGGAGTCTCAGGACCAAAACATCCCAGGGAAGAGATATTTCCAAGGACACAGAGGTCAACCTTCCCATCTGACATGTGCCTGCTGACCAGGATAGCCACTGCTCTACCCGGCATACGTGCCCAGACTTCTGGTAATGGTGCCTCAGTTGTCCTCCCCCAGTCCTGTCCCTCCTCAGGTCATGTGGTCTGGGCAGGGCTGACCAGCTCCATGAATGGCCACGTGATCCAACTCATCAGTGCATCTATTGCCTGGTCTCAGGGACTGGTCCAGGGGGGTAGTGACTAAGTCAGGCCTAAGAGATGAGGTCTTGGGATGCGACTGGGGGCCCAGGGAAAGGAGCCCATGCTGCACAGGGGTATGGACCAGAACATTCCAGAGGCCACCCTGCCGCCATGAGGGCCAGGCCCTCCTGAGGAGGGAACAGACAGAGCTTTGAGCTGGAACATGCCCATCAGACACACTCTTTGAGCTCTGAAGCAAGCCGCCCTCTGTTAGCATTTCCATGGGTGCTTGAGGCAGCCCAGGCTGGGTTTCTCTGGCTTACAGTCGAAGGGTCCTTTCAGTAAAATTCTCCCCTATCTTCCCAATCACGATGGGTTGCCCAGCTTCTCTGCAGTTGCTTTCCCAGGCAGCTCAGCTACCCTGCTGTCCTGTCGTCAAGTCCCTTCTTCCTTCCCCTCCAATCCTTTCATCAGAGCACATGTCTTGCCTCTGTTGGTGCCTCTCTGGCTGGGCACAATAGGGCAAGTTGCTTACCCTCTCTGAGCTTGTCCCACCTCTGTCCAGGCAGGAATGCAACTGCCTGTCCCCATCGGTGGGTTCCTGGGAGGATCAGAGGTCATGGACACTGAAGCTCTTCCCAATGGCAGGGTCCAGGTGAGGCCAGAGGTCATGGAAGCCACTTCCACTTAATGGAGAGTCACCAAATGGAGGTGAACCCTCAGCCGCATGTGGGGGCTGAACAATAGTTCCAAAGATATCAGGTCCTAGTCCCTGCAACCTGAAAATGCCACCCTACACGGCTAAGACATTACAGATACAGGTATTAAGGATCAATGCATGAGATTGAATATCCTGGGCTATCAGAACGGGCCCTAAATGCAATCACAAACATCCTTAAAAGGGGAGATAGTGGGAGATGTGACACACACAGAAGCGGAAGGCGGTGTGCCCCTGGAGGCAGAGATTGGGGTGATGCATCCACAAGCCAAGGAGTGCCTGGAGCTCCAGGAGCTGGACGAGACAGGAAAGACCTTCCTCTAGAGCAGCGGTTCTCAACCTGTGGGTCGCGACCCCTTTGGGGGTCGATCGACCCTTTCACAGGGGTCGCCTAAGACCATCGGAAAACAAAAAGATATTTACATTACGATTCATAACAGTAGCAAAATCACAGTTATAGAGTAGCAACGAAAATAATTTTATGGTTGGAGGGTCACCACAACATGAGGAACTGTATTAAGGGGTCGCGGCATTAGGAAGGTTGAGAACCGCTGCTCTAGAGCTTCTAGAGGAACGTGGCCCAGCTCACACCTGACTTCAGACTTCTAACCTCCAGAACTGTGAAAGGGTACATTTCTGTTGTATAAAGCCACCAAGTTTGTGGTACTTTGTTACAGGGGCGACAGGAAACTAATATTCTATGTAGATCAATAGGTAAGTAGGACTTCGACAATTTGCAACAATCCTATGTATGCATGTTTAAACACATATTGCCCTCGTTCAAGCCAACGCCACCCCTCTTCCGGGTTCTGCACCAGCTGCACCTCAGCCTCCATCTCAGTCCTGCCAAACCCAACATAGATGCCTCTAACACAGTGTTGCTTATGTTGCTCCCAGCCTAGAGTCTTCAATGGCTCCCTATTGCCCTTAGAACAACGACTAATCTCCAATACGCACTATAGGGCTGTGTGTGATCTCATCTCAGTTTACTTCTCTCGCTTAGTCTCTACTACCCTCTGCTTTGCGCCCTGCCTCCTCCAGTTAACATGAACCGAACTTCTCTCAATTTCGCAAACATATCATCTCTACTGTTGGGCAAATTAAAAGGGTGAGGCGTGCAAAAGGCCTGGTGCAGTGCCTGATGATTGGGGGCCATGGAGGGAAAGGGGAAGGCATGGGTCCTGGTTCAGCTGCAGGGTCCTAAGGGTTCATTCCTCTTTCTTCCTCTAAAAAATGTCACTGTTGGACCTGAAATGAATCTTCCAAAGGTCTTCCCTGCTCCTGTGAGTCCACAATAACCAAAACATTTCAGACCAAGAAGAAAAAAAATACATGGCCCAGAAAAATGGGATGGTTTTGAACCTGGTGTATCCAGATGAGCTATTTCTGTAGATTCAGACCCACCCACCAAACCAAAGCCCAAAGCCCTGCACGTGTGCCCATGTCACAGCGCAAAGGTCACGATGAGGAAATGAGACAGAGAAAAGTCAAGGCAGCAACGGGGTTGGGGTGGGGGTGGGAATTAGAAATCGTGCGTGAGGCTCTCGAAAGTTCTCCGGAGCCTGCTTCCCTCCTGCTGGTTAATATTTCTGTGGCTGTTCCTACAGTGACAACTAGCATAGGGAACCATTCCTCTCCTAGGAGACTGTTACCCTGGGACCTAGTCCAGTGTCCCACACACAGTAGGAGCACAGGAAATGGCATGTCGAGTGGATGAGCGGACCCAGTGCTTTCCAGAGAGGAGTTTCCAGACCTGCGCAGACACACACATCCATGTGGCCCAGCATCTCTCCACTACGCTGATCAGATGGCGCTATGAGAAAGCAACTGGGGTGAATGGTCATGACCCCCACGAAACCTCTGTGTCCCTCTCCTGCTTGGGTAGCGCATCCAGGCACTGCCAGGTTGATCCTCCAGCTCTTCTTCTCTCTGCTGCTATTTTGAAAAGTGCATTCAGGTTTCGTTGCCGTCTGAAGTGACAACTGGCAGTTCTGCACTCCGGAAGGTCCGATGAAAGCATAAAGGGACCGGTGTGGCCTGATTTTATTTTACACATGTTTGCTGAAGCTACAACTCCTCGAACCTTCAGAAACTATAAAAAGGGCCGCTGTGCAAGGAATGCCCTTCAGGCGTTTTTAATAGGCCGTCTTCCCTGCATCAGGGGACACTTAATACATAAGGTTTGGGAAAGAAGGGTCTTCCTTTTCAAACGGGAAAACGAGGCAACACTTGTCTTCCCAAGCATTCATTCTGCAAGCGTGCATGAGGGGCCTCCCGTGTGCAGAGGCTGCTAGTGACACAAGGACACAGGAGGAGCAATAGCTGGTCCCTGCAGCAGTGAGCTCAGGGTCTAACCCAGCGCTTTTCAAATTCCCATACACAGAGGAGCCACCTGGGGGTTCTTTTAAAATGTAGATTTCTCATGTAGTAGGTCTGGGCAAGGCGAGGGACTGCATTTTCTAACAGGGTCCCAGGGGATGCCAACCTGGGACAAGTGTCAATGTCCCCCAGCCTGGCACTGAGTGGCGTTGACACTACCTGAGATCTTGTTAGAAGTGAAAATTCTGGGGCCCCACCCCCAAGTCTCCTGTATCAGAAGCTCTGGGAATGGGCCCAGGAATCTGTGCCTACTTAACAAGCCCCCCAGTAGAGTCTGATGCTCTAGCAGGTGTGAGCACCACAGGGCGTAGGCCATGGTGAGCAGATGTCTGCCCAGGAGCTGACACTTCC
The DNA here is from genome assembly GCF_001890085.2 of Hipposideros armiger. Lineage (NCBI taxonomy): Eukaryota > Metazoa > Chordata > Mammalia > Chiroptera > Hipposideridae > Hipposideros > Hipposideros armiger. The sequence continues at coordinate 8,111,194 of NW_017731369.1, read as the reverse complement.
TCCTTTCTTGCACACAGTGACATCACTAAACAAGAGGCCACACTCAGGCTCACAATCCTTCTGGACACAGCAGTCTAGGCAGCCCACGGGAGTTGGCACTCAAGATGACAGCTATGATACCCTAGGTCTGCACTAAATAAAGGACAGATGGTCCCCCACGATGTGATAGATGCTATGATAACAGGATGCACAGTGCTGTGGAGCTCAGGGGAGCAAGCAAGTCGTGGGGTTTGGGGTGGGTGAGGGATCATGGAAGGGGTGAAACAGGAACTGGACATTGGGAGGACAAGTAGGCGTTCTCTAGGCCAATAAAGGAAAGCCCTCGGGTAGGGTAACCATATGGGCAAAAGTGGGGGGACAAATACTCATGCTTTGCTTGGAAACAGTGCGTGTGAATCAGCTTAGGACCAGACCAGAGCTCCAAAGTGGAAATCGGGTCACAGAATGAGGAATGGGGAGACAGGAGCCAGAAAGCTTGTGTGAGAGAGGCAGAGCCCAGTGGGGTGGACGCCACTGCCCCTGCAAGAAGGTCCGTGTCATCCCAGCAGCTGCCCCTACCCCCCCTGCCTGTCTGCCCAGGCCCCTTCCCTGAGATCCCCCTGTGGGGGAAAAGGGGCAGGCGGCAACACAGGAGGAGGAGAAAGGATGGATAGATGAGATTCGAGATGCTCCAAGATAAACATACAGAGAAACTGAAAAAGTTGGGACCTATTACATTAGCCATGGGAAAAAAAAATTAGCATTAGGCACTGCATTTTAATAAAGCATTCTGTCTGGTTTTGATTTCACAGATGTAAAAATATGCAGGCAATCTGGAAATAAGTTGGACTACTTCAAACTGTTTCTATAAACCGCATTTGGGATTCTTTCAGCATTGCTGAGATTCAATTTACAGAGACTTCTTCCAGTAAAAAAAAAAACCAAAACAACAAAAAAAAATCCAAACCTAAATAAACTCTGGGGGGGATGTTGTCGGGTCTGTGGTGTGTGTAATCTATTACCACAAAGAGCATCATCCAACAGTGAGGCAGACTTTCCTTTATTATTTTAATTGGCATGAGCTAGCGTTGTTCTAATTACAGAGATGCAGTGAAATGCTGCCTTTAGGAGACACGGGAGAGATTTTTCCTTCCAGGATTAAATACAACCTGTGTTTTTATCAAAGAGAATTTGGTTATGAATAGAACACATGCATTCTCAGGTTGAACGTGAGACTGCAGTGATGCATGGAGCAGGCCCAGTGCCCCCCAAGGCACAAAGGGCTCTAGGCTTCTAGAGATCCTGGCAAGAAGCGAGAGGCTCTTACTTAGCTTTGAAGGGTTTCCATGGACAACGTTGGCCAAGGCCAAACCCTCCTGGGCATCCCACAGCCCACTCGGTTTGCTCAGGGCTCACCAATTTAGAGAGCTGGACCCCCAGACATCTTGGGCAGGGACCTCAGCTGGACCGGACCTGCAGGCCAGACACCCACCAGCTCCTCCTTACCACAGAGGGCACCTCCCATACCCGCCTCGCCCCAGGACCTCCTACTCTGCCCTTCTGCTGGGTCACTAGAACCTTCTTCCATGACAAATCCTGCTATCTAATCCATTGTCCCCCTCTCCCCAGCCCATCCCCATCCTGGGGAGTCCCGTGAATGTCTACAGTCCAGCATCCCTGAGGGTCTGTCTTACCAGCAGTGCCTCTGGAACTTATCCCCACTCAGTCATGGCTGCTTCTTCCAGTCCTTTGGCCAAGCACATCCCCAGCCAGACCAGAACCTGACAAGGAGCCCTCCCAACGAGGCAGTGTTTATTTTAGTTTGCATACATTTTTCCAACACAAAGGAGCTCAAGCACATGCAGCTTCTGTGCCCTGGTTGGCACATCTGAGCAGCGGCCTGTGCCACTTGGATTGAGCTATCTTCTATTAGGAGAAGTTTTGGGGGGACCATGGCTGGCACCTATTTTTTAGAGCTACCTTCTGACTCTTCACCCGAGCTGGTCCTCTCTGGGAGAAAAGACAGCCAGCAACCCTGCCGCTAAATGCTTCTGGGGAGCTGGTGCCAAAAAACAGCTTTCCAGCACACAAGACGAGCCTGGCTCACCGTCCCCCTAAACCCATCACTGAGGGGGAGCCTGCCGTGGGGCCAGCCAGATCCACACACATCGCTCCCCAGGCCAGCCGGGGGAAGAGCAGCTCTGGTTTCCAGAGGCTTCTGGCAAAGTGTATGGGCTCCCATTACTGGCTGATTTATAGGGAAAGGGCGAAAAAAGGCCAAGTTCAGATATCCATCATCATGACCTGATCTAGATCCTCTGACAAACCCAGTGTCCCACCGGGAAAAGAACGCCCTCGAATGTTGAGACCTGAAATTGGAAGTTCATCTTCCCAGAAGGAGGGTCACTGGGCCAGTCCACACACGCCCCACGCCCTGCTGATGCCCCTGGAATCTAATATACTTTAATTAATAATAATAATAAGCATCTACTGTTAGTGGGACAATTAATAATTTAAGAGTTTAGGATACTTATATTGTTTCACTTATCCCCATGATAACACCTGTGAGTGTGAGTGTGTGTGGTGATGTGTGAGCGAGAGTCTGTCTGCACAAGTCTGTGTGACAGTGTTTGACTGTGTGTGTGTGTGTGTATGTGTGCATGTTTGTATGAGTGTGTAAGTATGTTTCACGTGTGTGCGTGTGCTTGTGCACGCGAGGGCCAGCGAGAGGGAGTGTCCCTTGAGTAAATCCGTCAGCAGCACTTGCTTAATGACAAGATTATGGAAACATTGCTGAGGTCTCAAGTATCTCTAGCACTTTCCAGCTACACGCTGAAGTAACAGCTCATGAGCACGGCCCATGTGGTTATGAAGTTTTCGCTTTCATCACTGGTTGTTTTGCTTGTGTGAGCAGTGGCACTTTTCTTGCAAACTTCAGAGGTGACCCCAAACGGACGGGAAGATGATGAGGGCGTGGGTAGACAGCCCCTCCCCACTCCCCCGCCCGCTGCAACAGGCACCATGGCTGCTCCATCGTGAGGAGAGAAAACAGACCCAGCGCCAAAGCAGAGGAAACGGAGAGCACACGGCCAAGAAAAATCGCCTTTTTCTTTCCAGTCTCTCGCTAAAATAGCTTTCTTGTTGGCTGCATCACTGGGGGAATGGCAGAAATAAAACGTTAAATTGCTGAGGCCGCCTCCTTTCCAAAGGGTTTTTCCAGTGGCAGGCGGACGGCAGCCCTGCTGCTTCTCAATCGATGGCTCCTTTTTTTGTCGCTGGGAGTTCTGGTGCCCTTTACTGCACACTGCCAGGCTGGGGACACGACAGGCTGCAGAGTCACCCCAGAATGACCTGGGGTAACCAGGACGGGGAGCAGTCTTTCTTTAAAATGGAGCCTTGTTAATCATTCAGAGCGATGTGCGGCTCCCCCTCTCACAGGGGGCAAGAAAGACCACCACGTGGCATGCAGATCTTGCTGGCTGTCTACACGGGGGCCGGGGGCAGATGTGTGCTGACTTGGAGCTTCTCTTTGTTTCTGCCCCGCCTCAAAATAGTTAGAGCCCTATTCAAACATTGGCCTGCTTGAGTCAACTCTCCCAATAGATCCATCATTTTGTCAGCCGATTACCGAGCATCACGCCTGCCTCCTCGGTTCCTTTAACCATTTCTTCCCCCGCTTCCCGGCCCCAGTTTTTACTAAGCTTCTCCCTTTCTGCTGCACCTGACAAAGGCGGATGGTGCAACAAGGTTGAGTTCTGTTTCCCACTACATCACCCTGACTTGCCCAAGAGCCCAGCCGGAGGAAGAAAAAAAGGAGGGTTGGCATCTTTGGGGAAAACAAGTTTGCTTAATCATGGGTGAGCTTTCAGGGGCAAAGTCAGTTGGATAAATCCTCACGTGTCTGGCTCCCTTCCCAAATGTGGCGAAACTCCTATGCTGGAAAGCCTGGAAGGAAAGTCTCACAGGCCAGGCCGCCTTTGCATTTAGCACACAGGTAGGAACAGAAAGTTGAGGAACTGGCAGGGTAAGAAGGAAGTGTGTCCTTAGGCAGACAGGAGGGAAAAGAACGGGGTGCACCAGGCAGAAGTTGGAGCAATTAAGGGAAGTTGGGGGTTGGCATCCACATCCTAATGGTGCCTGATTAAATAAATACCAAAGACAGCTTTGAAATACATTGACCCTTGAACATCGTAGGGGTTGGGGTGTCGACTACTTGCACAGTCAAAATTCCATGTATAACTTTTGACTCCCCTAAAACTTAACTTCGAATAGCCTGCTGATGACTGGAAGCCTTACTGATAACAGAAACAGTCTATTAGCACACATTTTGTAAGTTATAGGTGTTATATACTATATTCTAACAATCAAGTAAGCTAGAGGAAAGAAAATGTTATTAAGAAAATCATATGAGGAAGAGAAATTATATCTACAGTACTGTATGTACTTACTGAAAAAGAGTCACATATAAGTGGACCCCCACATTTCCAACCAACATTGTTTGAGGGTTAACTGTATGTGCCTCTAACTCCTCAGCTGCTCCTGGCAAAGCCACTCCGCCCCTCCTACTGGTGGCTGCCTACAACTATCCCCAGCAGTGGCTTGGAGCTCCCAGGGGCACAGGGGACACCCTTCTCCTCTCACTCAATAGTCAGTTACTCTCACTTTCCAGGCAATTCTAACGGGCAAGGTCACCTGCTATTTCCACCTGTGGTCTACGATAAATTCAGAACAGGGTCCGATGACGGTTTTGGCTCACAGAGATCCCCTGTTGGTAGGGCTGTTGTGTTTTTGTGTGTCATTTCTCCAAGGAGAAATCTCGAGGCTGTGTCTGAGCACACGACAGTGTCGCTTGATGAAGATGAAAGTGAACTAGGACATAGTTAAACTCTTGGCTGGAGCACAAGAGACATGAAATATACCTCTGCCCTGAGTCTAAGAGCTTCCAATAGTCCCCACCATCTACCATAGTAATCAGAGCTTGGAAATTAAGCATATGAGCCCACATGAACTGCACACACTCCACCCACCAGTCGCTCCCGAGGGCTCCCACCTTCTTGCCTTTGGAGGGGCTTTCCCCTCTGCCTGCAGCAGCACCTCCTCTCACCTATGCCCATGGGGTCCCTGGGGAACCCCTTTCCTGTTCTTCCCAAACAGACAAAGTGGACAGCAATAATGGGATCTCTTCTTTATTGAGCACCTAATTCTCCTTTGTTGAATTTGGTAGTGTATGTCATTCAAGAAATTTGTTCATTACATCTATATTATTAAATTGTCATAAAGGTTGTTAATATTCCCTTATTATATCCCTTACTAGTCTATTTTATGTCTGTAGGATCTGTAGTGATGTTCCTCTTTCATTTTGAATAATTTGTGACTTCTCTCTTTTTTCCTGGATCAGTCTGACTACAAGCTTTGTTGTTCTGTTCAATTTGTTGTTCTGTTCAAAGAATCAGATTTTGGTTTTATTGATTTCTCTGTTGTTTTCAAGTTCATTGATTTCTGCTCTTATTTTTATATTTCCTGTTCTTTCATTTACTTTGAATTTATTGTGCTCTTCCTTTTTGAGGCTCTTAAGGGTGAAAGTTTAGATTATTGATTTGAGAACTTTCTTTTTTTTCAATATCTGCATTTATTGTTATAAATTTCCATCTAAGTATGACCTTACCAGCATCCTAGAAATTGTCATATGTTTTCTTTTATCAATTGAATTTTTTTTCTATTTTCTCTTCTGATTTTTTCACCCATGGGTTATTTAAAAATATATTTTTTAACTCCAATATTTGGCGATTTTAGATATAGATTTCTACTTTAATTCTGTTGTGGCCAGATAGCATGTTTCACTTTTTAAAAATTTGCTGAGATTTGTTGTACGGCCCAGAATATGGTCTATCTTGGTGAATGTTCCATGTGTTCTTGTAAAATTGTGTATTCTGCCAATGTTTGGGAGGACTGCCCAATAAATGTCAATTAGATCAACTTGGGTGGTATTATGATTAGGATTTCTACATCTTTACTGACTTACTATGCATTTGTTGTATAATTTACAGAGAGGAGTACTGAAGTTTTCAACTACGTATCTGTGAATTTTTCTATTTCTGCTTTACTTTTTTGTTTCATGTATGGATGAAAGCACATTTACAATTGTTATATCTTCCAGAATGACACTTTTATTATTATAAAATGTCCCTCTTTCTCTCTAGCAATATTCCCTGTTCTGACATCTACTTTATATGATGCTAACATCTCTACCCCAGCTTTCTTTTTATTAGTATTTTCATGGTATAACTTCTCCTGTCTTTTTACTTTCAAACTACCTTTGTTTTTATGTTAAAATGGTGGGCTTTTGTTTTGTTTTGGAGATAGCATATAGTTGAGTCTTATTTTGTTACCCAATCTTATAATCTCTATCTTTTCATTGGGAAGTTGAACTTAAATCTATTATCTTTCTACTGATTTTCAACTTGTCTTATCTGTTCTTTTCAAAACTTTTTACTATTTTTTTCTTATATTGGATTAACTGAGTATTTTTTATGATCCCATTTCATCTCTACTATTGCCTTAAGTATTATACCAATAAGAGGTATTAAGTTAAATTAAAAGAATTTTTAGTGATTTCAACAGGGCTTAAAAATACAACTTTAACTATTAAAGTCTACCTTCAAATAATGTTATACCACTTCACATATAAATTTACAACACTATACATTAATTTTCTCCTTCCCATCCTTTATGCTATTATTATCATCTACTTACTTCTACAAGTTATAAACTCCATAAGACATTGTTGTCATTTTTGCTTCAGATAGTCTATCTTCTTATTTATGTTTTTGAGATCTTTACTGAGATGTAATTCACTTGCATAAAATTCACCCATTGGAAAGTGCACAGTTTCATGAACCAGAGGTTCTCAAACTGTGTCAGAATTACCTGGAGGGCTTATTAAAAGGCAGATGGCCCCAGCCCATCCCCAGCTCTTCAGATTCAACAGATCTGGGGTGAGGCCTGAGAGTCTGCATTTCTATTAAGCTCCCAGGTGGTGCTGGCACTGCTGGTCTGGTCCAGAGACACATGCTCCCCCACCTCCCCCTCCCCCCATGAGAATGACTGCTATAAACAGAATTACAAACACAGATTATCAACCTAGCCCAAATAATGATATATCCACATTAGGAGATATATCTACTAGAGAGAGGTGGGTTGAGGTCTAAAAGAAAAATTCTAATGGCCAATTAAGCAGCCCAATGGATCTGTGAAAACACAGGACTCTGAAAGAGAAGGGGCATCCTCCGGGGGACAGTGGTCAGCACCCTCTGGACAAGGCAAGGCTGCGAGTCTAACCCAATAATTACTTTTAACAAATGATTGATTCTTATTGTCCTCTTCCCCTGGGGTGTTGTGTCTCCCCTTCAAGCAAACCTAACATGCAGGAAAACCTCAGTCTACAGAAACTATGTTAGGACATAAATACTTGTTTTATAAAATATTATTATTATTATTATTTTGCTTTTCTGACATAGCATGTTTGAAATTCTTTTAAAAACAAACTCCTGGGGATACTGAAAACAGGCAGGATGCCGACAAAAGTTCATTTGATGCTCTGCTCTCCCCTTCGTTGGGAAACTGTGGTGTCGTTCTGAGGGCAAGAAGCAGGTGATGATGAACCTTCTCCACACCTGTGCCCTCCAGAACGACCCAGCTCATCCCCACCAGACACAGCCCCTTTCATCCCAGTCCTTCAGAGCACTTTGAAGGTTCCCAGTTCATAACTTGCAGTGCCCTTTCCATTCCCTCACCCCAATTCTCACAGCCCACCCCCTAGAACCCCTTTTGCCAGAGCCCCCACCCCCAATTTTTCCCCATTATTCTCGCAGCTGTCACCTCCCAACTCCCCTCTTTTCTCAGTTCCATATTTCCTCCTGCCCATGTCTAGGGGCCGGTTCTGCCCCTCTCAAGTCTGTATCATGTGGCAGCACGAGTGATCAGTGGGGTGCTCTCAGGGGTTTGGCCAATGGACTAAGGACTGAAAAGTCACAAAACTCCTATGAGAGCAAATAAACTGTCAAATTTGCCTGTTGCCTAAATTACAGCCCGAGGAGCTTTCAGAAGCTCTGGATCGCAAGAGTCAATGGCACCTCCACAAGAGCTGTGCCAGATGGCAGCTTAAATGTGGAAAGAATTTGGTGAGCAAGTTTCACTTTGCTCTGATAAAAAAAAAAGACTGGTTAAGTTTTGACTATGACCATGGCGGGAGGAGCTGAAAGCAGGGTGTCAGCGGCACATCCCCAGGGCGTATGTGAGAAGCTAAGTGCCAGTTTGGAGAACTGACACCTTTTTCTCTGTCAGAGAAATGTTAGGACATGTTGCTTCCAATATAACTAGTATTCTGATTTCGACGGGCTCACATGGCAAGAAAAACAAGTTCACTTGCCAGTGGGGAGTGCGGACTGGGGAGAGGGGAAGGAAGAGGAAAATAGGAGGGATAGAGGAAATTCCACAAGTTACAAAAAGTTGGACCCCTCCATCCCTCAATAAGTAGTGTTTTAATTTGTTGTGATTAATTCAACATTTCATTTTAGTTTTGGAAGTTGGGCACATGGTATGTGTAGTTTGGCAAATGAGTTCAGCTTAGCCCCCCTAATCTGCTTCTATTTTCTCATTCTCTCCCCGGCATCCCCCTCCTTTTATACAGATGAGTGAAGGAATAAATTAGTCCGGAAATGTTTCTGCTCCAATAAAACATTATCACCTGTCAATCACCGGACAAGTACATGGAAACCCTCTCCTGTGCGATTTCTATGACCTCGGAAAAGCTTGCATGGTTCTGAAATGAGAGCTTCTTAGCCATATGCCACATGTGAACGAGCCATGCCCCTGTCCTGCCAAAGCTTTTAGGGCAGCGCATAAGAACCCGTCATTTCGCCATCTAGAGTTTACATACATGTTTTGTGTAACATCTGTTTGGATTTCATTGTCTCTTTTTTCCAAAGCCGCTTTTTACCCACACTTGCTACAAAAGCAGATGAGTAAGCGAGATGATGAACTGGTCGTCTGTGAGTTTTGATAGATGATCAGATTGCACTTGGACTGACAGGTCACAGGACTACCTACCACAGGCAGCTCAGAAGTCTGCCAAGGGACAAAGACATAGTGATAACAATAAAAAATTTCCTTACCTTAATACTTCCCTCAGCTATTGTTTTGAGTTCCAAGTTCAAGACATTTTGGAGAGCACCTGCTCTATTATTTCACAGGACAGAGGGTGGTGTGTGTGTGAAACTCTCTGAGCTGGCTCAGGGCACCGCCACCCCCACCGTCCCATGTTCTGTTGGTGAGGATTCTGGCAGTGTCAAGAGGGGACTGGACAGTCCTGGCCATGCTCCTTGGCGTTGCAGAACAAATCGCCTTCTCTGAGGCCTCTGAACTTTTACTGAAAGGACACAGGCTTCCCAGCCAGCTCTCCCGCTGGCCCCAGTCCAATTCATCATGTTCTCTCCACTGGACCTCTGGGTCCTCTGGAGAGAAATGCCAGCAGTGTCAGTTCACGCTGGCAGTCTCTGAAGACAAAAGCACCCCAGGGGTGGAACGCGTGAGGCCCTTCGTGATGATGGACATGAAGCTGAAAGTCATAAGTGTTTGTGCAGTCTGGTACTAATAGAATAACACAAGATCACCAGTCATTTAAGCATTTTATGAGATGCCATTGGTGCAGGGCGCCAGGCATCTCCAGTCCACCAGATGCAGACCTAATCAGCCTCCGGTAGTCAGGTCGGCAGCCTGGGGTAGCAGGAAGTGGGTGCGGCTTTTGAAAGCAAGAAAGGCTAGCTCCACCACCTCGTAGCCACCTAGTCTTAGAGAAGCCACCTGGCCTCTTTGAAAGTAAGCCTCTCGTGATCAGAGAACATACTTTATATGGCTTGAATCTTCTTAATTGATTGGGATTTACTTTATGGTCCAGACTATACAGCCCATCTGGATGAAAGTTCGATGTGCATTCTACTGTTTTGGGTGGAATGTTCTGCAAATGCCAATTAGGTAACGTTCATTGACAACAGCTTCCAAGTCTTTGGCATCGTCCCTGGTTTTCTGACCACTTGTTCTATCAGTTGTTGGGAGAGAGTGGCGGTGGTTTCTGATGTGTCTGCTTTGCTACAGTCCCCAGGTCTCCAGTCAAATACTAATCTGGGTGCAACTGTGAAGGGATTTTTGCAGATGTGATTCAAGTCCCTAATCAGTTGACTTTAAATGAGGGAGATGATACTGGGTGGGCCCGATGTTTTCAGACAGAGCACCTTAAAAGCCGAGCTGAGGCTTCCCCAGGGAAAGAAGAAATTGCTCCTGTGAACAATAAACAGTGGATGCTGTGCCTGCACCCACATCGGTTGGCTGTCGGACTTGCTTGGCCAGGCCTCCAATTGTATGAGACAATAATTTCTTGTATTTCTTCTTAAAGATTTTTATTGGGGAATTGGGGGGATGGGAACAGTGCTGGGGAATTGGGGGAAGGGGAACAGACAATTTGCTGTTGTTTTGTTCTTCAGTCTAGTTGTGGAGGACATTGCTTCACTGGCCCAAGTTGGCACCATCATTGAGCTCTTCCTGGGCGAGGCACATTAGTCGTTGGCTTCTGGACGGCCGCTCACTGCGGCTGCTGGCCGCTCACGCTGACTGCTGGTCGCTCACGCTGACTGCTGGCTACATACGGTAGCCCATGGCAACCCACTGCCACAGGGGCTGCAGCCTACGCCATTGCCGGCGACTCAGGGCAGCCCAGCTCCAGGTTGAGCTGTTGTTCAGCATCTTAGCTGTGGAGGGCAGTGTCACT
>NW_017731369.1:8048461-8099918 GCF_001890085.2 Hipposideros armiger | reverse complement strand
CAGTGTCACTGGCCCTCATATGTGGGATCCGAACCGGGGCCCTCTGGCATCCCAAGCGAGTTCTTAACCATCGCGCCACTCGGCCGGCCCCCTCTTGTATTTCTTGATACACACAAACCTACTGGTTCTGCTTGTCTGGCTGAACACTGCCTGATACAGATATAATTTTGATTTCTTTATTTCTCCTTTCAGTTCTATCAGTTTTTGTTTCATATATCCTGAAGCTGTTATTAGAAGTACATACATTTAACATTTGTATCTTCTTAATGAATTGATCCCTTTATCGCCATGAATTGACTTCCTTATCCCTGGAAATCTTCCTTGGTATGAAATCTATTTTTTTCTGGCATTAATACAGCCATTGCAGCTTTCTATTGATCAAGGTTAACATGGTTTATCTTTTTCCGTCCTCTTACTTTGAGCTTCTTTGTGCCTTTCTGTTTAAATTGCACTTCTTTAGGCAGCATTTACTTGCATCTTGCTTCTTTACCCTATCTTGCAATCTCTGTCTGAATTTTGAGTGTTAGACAATTTACATGCAGTGTAATTACTTATAATTGTGATAAATACATTTGGATTTAAATCCATCTCCTTGTTATTGGGTTTCTATCTGCCCCATCTGTTCTTTGTTTCTTTTTTCTTATTGTCATGCCTTCTTTCAGATTAATTGAAGATTTTATGCTAATGATACTCTTTTATCCCCACTATGGGCTTGTTAGCTACACCTTAACTTTTTATTTTTACTGAATGTCCACAGTTGATCTGTGCATGAGAATCCCTTGGTTTATTTGTCACAAACACAGATTCCTGGAGTTGCTCTCCAAGAAAGTGTGTGTGTGTGTGTGTATGTGTGTGTTAAGATTTTTATTAAAATATAGCTAACATACAATATTATATTAGTTTCAGGGGTACACCATAGTTATTTCACATTCATATACCTAAGGAGGTGATCACCATGATAAGTCCAGCAACCATCTGACACTGTACCACATTATCACAATGTTATTGACTATATTTGCTATGCTGTACGTTACATCCCCATGACTTAAATTTGAACTTCTTATTCCCCTTCACCTTCCCCCTCTTTTTTAATTTTTCAATTACTAGTTGATGTTCAATTTATTTTGTATTAATTTCAGGTGTGCAACATAGTGATTAGACATTTAAATAATTTAAGAAGTGGTCCCCCTGACTAGTCTAGTCCCCACCTGGCACTATACATAGTTATTACCATACTGTTGGCTATATTCCCTATGCTTTGCTTTACATCCCCATGACTATTTTTAACTACCAATTTATACTTCTTAATCCTTTCATCTTTTCACCCTGCCTCCAACCCCTCTCCCATCTATCACCCTGATAAACCTAGTACCCATCTGACGCCATACATAGTTATTACAATATTATTGACTATATTCCTTATGCTATACCCTACATCCCCATGACTACTGTGTAACAACCAATTCATATTTCTTAATCCCTTCCCCTTTCACCTCCAATCCCCTTCCATCTGGCAGCCATCAAAATGTTCTCTGTGTCTATAAATTTGTTTCTGTTTTGTTTGTTTATTTTGTTCTTTAAATTCCACATATAAGTGAAACCACATTGCATCTGTCTTTCTCTGTCTGACATACTTCACTCAGCAAAACACCCTCCAGGTCCATCCATGCCACCGCAGATGGCAAGAACCCATTCCCGGGCCGGTCGAGTGGCTCAGTTGGTTAAGACTTGGCTTAAGAGCATGAGCTCTGAGCAACAGGGCCACCAGTTCGATTCCCACATGGGCCAGTGACGCTGCGCTCAAGCTGAGCTGTCACGGAGCTGCCATCAGGTGGCAGGATAGCTCAGTGGTGTAACAACAAGACTGCCTGTTCGATGGTAGGCTACGCCCATCCACAACTAAGACCGAACTCGGCACCTTGAGTTGAGCTACCACTCGGATGGCTCAGTGGATAGAGCGTGTGCTCTTAACAACAAGGCTGCTGGTTCAACTCCCACATGGGATGGTGGCTACACCAACCTGCAATTAAGATTGAACACAGCACCTTGAGCTTAGAGGCCATGAACTGCTGACTGGAAGCCAGACGGCGACTGGCGCCCTCCACAACGAAGATTGAACAACAACTTGGCTGGTCCCCTTCCCCAATTCCCTAACACTCTTCCTCTCCTCCAATTCCTCCAATAAAATCTTAAAAAAAAAAAGAACCCATTCCCTTCCATGTCTGAGCAATATTCCACTGTATATGCACCACCTCCTCTTTATCCACTCATTCATTTACTAACACCCAGGCTGTCTCCATATCTTGGCCATTGTAAACAATGCTGCAATGTGCATACAGATACACATGTCCCCTTTAAAATTAGGAGGGAAATTTCTTTTAACCCACAATTCTGTAATCAGACAAGTTACCAAGCATGAGGACAGAATAAGGACATTTTTCAGACACGCAAACTGTTTAAAAACTTACCTGTTGCACACTGTCCCCCAAGAAGCTACGAAGGGAAGGAGAACATCAAGAGAAGGGAAGACATGAGATCCAGGAAATAGCACTTCCAACCAGAAGAGAGAGGCAGAAATTGCAAAGAGGGAGAGCAGCAGAAAGAAGTGTCAAGAGAGCTCTCGGGTACCCTGGGAGAGCACTCAGTGAGGATGGAAAAAAACTACGTGAAGGAAAATGGAACTGATAAACTGTCTGACAGGCTTCCATTTGGAGAGAAGTCTTAGAGTTGAGTTAGATGGCATGGAGAAAACATAGAAAGCCAGGACATAGAAAACTAAGCAAGTAGGAGAGAAGCACTTATTAATCCCAGAGAAAACAAAAAGTTGTACAAGAGATGTAATCATAACACGCAATGTAGCTTGATGTGAACCTTATTGACATAGCTCACAATAATTCACACACTAAATACTGATTTAACCAAGGGTCACCATTTAGCTATGTTAGGAGGGTTGGGAAGAAGTTGCAGGAATGTGACTATTCAGGGTGGGGTGCTGTGTACGAGAGACAAAGTGTGTAACAAATGTAAAAAATGAAGAAGCAATAAAAGCAAAATATTTATATTTAGTGAAAAATATTCAGAAGAAACAAGAGATAAGAATGATTACATCTGGGAAGTAGGGTTTAAGGTGAGGAGATAGGCAGGGAAGGGCTGTTCTTCAGTAGAAAATATGTTTTATTGGACTTTCAATACCACATGTATGGATTACTTTGGGAGGTGTGAGGGGGTGTGTGTGGGGGGAAGAGGATTACACTGAAAAACAAAGAGGCAGGAAAAGTATTGAAAAGGGGTTGAGTTTCCCATGATAACTAGCTATTGCCTTCCTAAATCAGGTGGGCCATGATTTGCCTGCACGGTCCATCTAATAATGGTTCTGGATTTTCCTTTCCTTGAAGAAAACTTTACTGTGAAACATTGTAACCAGTGAGCTGGCAATTAGGCAGAAATCATTAGACTTCCCTGGTTTCTGGAGCAGATCTTGAGCCCACCAAGCAGGAAGCTCCTTACCCCGAGGGTTCCAGGGACCAGAGAGCCACCCCCACCATGAAGTTGTCCTTCCTCTAGAGAAGGATCTCAGTATAGGCACAGGTGACATTTGGGGCTGGCTCATTCTGTGTCCTGAGGAGCTGACCTGTGCATAGGATGCTGGTCAGCATCCCTCTGCCCACTACACACCAGTAGCACCCCCTCCTACAGTCACAGCACCCACATTGTCTCCAGACATTGCCAGATGTCCTCTGGGGATAGAGCTGCCAGATTCAGCAAATAAAAACATAGGACGCCCAGTTAAATTTGAATTTCAGATAAACACAAAATAATTTTGAGTATAAGTGTGTCTCAAGCAATATGTGGGATATACTTATACCTCTTTTTTAAAAACGTACTGTTTATTTAAAATTCCAAAATTCATATTTATCCAAGCTTTCTGTATTTTATCTGACAACCCCAAAAATCACCCCTGGTTAAGAAGCATAGCTCTAGAACTAGTCTCTCAACTTTTCTAATTGCATATCTCCATCTGTAAATGATTTTGTCTCCTTGTTTATAAATTATACACATATGTTATTCCATTACTACACTGCAGATACTGTTAAAAACATACACATTGAAATGTTAAAAGAATGATATTCAAAAGCCCATAGAAGTTTTAATCTTTTCTTCTCACATCCCAGCGGGTCATCTTGTCCATTCCATTTGGCTCAAGAACAACCTGTGTGAATCCGACCCGGACCTGAATGATGTAACTTCCGGTGGCTGTCTTCTGACTCCTCGGTGGTTTCCAAAAAACAACTGCCCTCCTGACACTGATTTCTCGCTAGGACACTGCACCTCTCAGTGTTACCAATTCATCAAGTCTCTTATGTGTCTGTTCCTTTGGCAAGTATTCATGGGCCCCACATGTGCCAAGGGTTGGGTCCCAGGATGGAGCAGTGAACAAAACCAGAAAAGCCCACAGCCCAGGGCTGATATCCTAGAGGTGGGATAGACCCTAAATACTAAATACATATATAATGTGTTGGCTGGGGCCATGTACTGTGAAGAAAACAGAAGCAGGTAAAGGGTGGCAGAGACAGAAAGTGTCTGGGGAGGTGGCCATTCAGCAGACCCCCAATGCAGTGCAGGAGCAAGTGGGCAGTGATGGGTCTGGGCAGAAGGTTCTCAGGTGGAGTGCTAGGATGCCCGCCCTGGGCAGAAGGGCAGGCAGGCAGGAGGGTGGGGGGACCCCTCTCACTGCTATTTGGAGAACTGGCTGTGGGGACAGGGGGGCATTGGGAGACCCATCAGCAAGCCATGGCAACAGTCCAGGTGAGAGGTGGGGCTTGGACTGGGGTGCAAATGATGGAGACGCTGGCAAGATTTTGGATCTATTTTTAAAATGGCACCACAGGACCTGCTGAAGGAGTCAATGTGAGTGTACGAGAGAGCGGGCTGGAATTCAGGATGATTCCAAGGCTTTTGGCCTAAGAAAATGGGAACATGGGAGCTTGTGGGAGCAGCAGGGTGGAAGGGGGGTAGCAGCAGTGCAGAATTGGGGTTTGGTGACGGTAAACAGTTTTCCGGAAAGAATGGGTCCCTGCGTATCATCAGTGTTCTTTCCTGTACCTCAGAAAATAAAATAGATGGATATGTGAAAGCGACCTGGCAACTCTGAAGTTCCACAGCTATCTTAGCTATTGATTACACGATGGTTATGGTGCAGAGGTGAGGAAGGAAGGAGGCAAGTTGCTAGGTCCACTGGCAGAAATGAAGCAGGTGAGTGACTGCATGACTAGGAATTGTCACAATAACCATGTAATGAGCCTGTAACTATAACATGCTTTCTCACCTGTTACCTTGGCCTCGATCCTCACAATAGCCCTGTAAAGCATTGTTATCCCCAATAACAGTTGTAGGAAATGAAGCAAAAAGAAAGAGTGAAAGGATTTGCCCAATATCACACAGCAAGTTAGCAGCTGAGCTAAGACCAGGACTCAGACCCCCAGCTCCCAGGCCGGGGTTCCCTCCACCACACCCAAACTAAGTTAGTTACAAAAGCAACAATGGAAGCCCATCATGGAAAGATGCTCAATGTCTCAGTCATGAGGGAAATGAAAATCGAAGTCCTAGGGAGGGACCACTGCACACCTACCAGGACGAACAAGATCAGAGACACTGACGACAGAGCTCGGGAGGCTGCAGGCGTCACCAGTGGGGACTCCCCATGGTCCAGCCACTTTGGAAAATTGTTCAGCAGTTTCTCATAATGTTAAGAGTACTCTTACTCTACAACCCAAAAATCCCTACAAATATGCATGGATTATTGGTCAGGAGTGGGGAGAGAGGGGCAGAAAAACCAGCCTGAGCACAAAGCTCATAGCAGCTCCATGCACGGCTGCCAAGAATTAGAATCTGCCCAAATGCTCTTCAGCGGGGGCTGGATAAACCAATGGCAGTGGCAGTGTGCCAAATCAGGGACAACCACTCAGCAATCAAAGGAGCAAACTACTGATGCCTATAACAACCCGGATGTCAGATGCATTATGACAAGTGAAAAGAAGACAGACTCAAAGGGTTGCATCCTGGATTGTTCCATTTCAATGACATTCTGGAAAAGGCAAAAGTAATCTCTGTGACAGAAATCAGATGGAAGCTGCCAGAGGCTGGCAGATGGGAAGAGGTTGACTATTAAGGCCATGAGGGAGTTTTAGGGGGTAATGGAACCCTTTTATCTCTTGATTGTGATATTGGTTACACGACTGTAGCATTTGTCGGAACTCATAGAACAGTGCGAAGAAAAGGGTGAATTTTACCGATGTAGATTATATCCCAATAAACCTGAGGTAAACAACAACAAAACTTGGACCAAGTCCCCTTCCTGCTGTAGATGTGCCAATATCTTCTCATTACTCTTTGCGTAAAATGTAAACTCCTTTCTGCCACCTCTGAGCTGAGCATGACCTGGCTCTGCCTCCTCCTTCCTGTTGACTTCCCACATGACAGCTTCCTGGTCCTTGAGCACGCCCAGTCCTCCAGTTACTCAGGGATTCTGCACACTCTGTTCCCCACCCCTACTGCTCATCCCTTCACCCCTTCCCACATCCTTCTCAAGCTTCAGACCTCAGTCTTCCCACCACCTTTCAGAGGAGGCTCCCATCTTGCCATACCTCAGTCTCTCCCTTCATCACAGTTGCAATTATACTTTTATGATTGACAGATGTTTACCTGTTGGTTATCTGTTTCCCCCACAAGCGTGTCAGTTCTCAAAGGACACATACAATGTCTTTTGCTCATCACTGATGCCCAGCCCTTATCACAGTGCTTGTCACATGATAGGTGTTTAATAAAATTACTGAATAAGTGACTGACTGAATGAATGAATGAACGAACTAAGTTCTGGAGAAAAGAAACAGACAAAATTACTTTTCTACATCCCATTCTTTGGCAAAAGAAAAAAGTCTGTCAAAAAGAGGTTACCAAGACCCCGTGCAAGGCAACATAGCCACATACTGAGCCATCCCAACCAACAGAGGAGCAAGTGACACTGAGTCCTACCTGTCACAGTGGTGGGCCCCGAATTCCCTGCTCAAAGCCTGTTGTCAGCCTGAAAAATATAAGGGGAAAAACAGTTAATAACTGCCTAGAGTCTGGTCTTTCTCAACTGCCTGGCTTTGCTCAACCTAAAATCAGTAGAAAATGTTTGGCCAAGTTCGGTGCCCGCTCAAACACCAGAGCTTCTGAGTTTCGGACCAAACGTCAATCTTTTGAAGTTAAGGTTCTGCTAATACTTGGCTCCAAACAACATTGTCAGTGAGAGCCTTCTAAAAAAGATTTTGAAATGCTACCCAGGCACCAATTAGCTCTTACAAAAGTTTGTATTTTGATGAGCAACGTGTAAATGAATCAGCTACACATGGTTTACATTTCCCTGGAAACACCCATGGGCTTAAAACTTAAAGGGTGGTTGAGAGAGGTGGGGCCCAGGGAGAGGGATCTTTGGGGCCAAACGTGGGTGCAGGTTTTGCCAGATTTCTAATGTTGGGAGGGGGGTGGGGATAAATATCTGAAGACATCTGGCTGACATAAAAACATGGCTGGATTCATCCTTCCTCGAAGCAAATATTATTCTTATTAAAACATAATCAGATCATCTATTGGGAGGAGCGCATCATCGTGGAGCGCGGCACAAAGAATCCCTTTTGTTGCACAACAGCTGCTCTCCGTGGGGCTGCAGGAAGGAGGCGTAGATGCCACCACCCCAGTTGTGGTTCCTGCCCAGCCCGGGCTCCCTCTAATGACCGGTGAGCCTCTCAACCAGGATCATGGCTCTGCCCTTCCAGTTAGGTCTTTGGGCATACCTCCCTCCTCTTGGGAACCACCTTCCCACATTTTCAGCCAGGACCAGGGCACGAGGCCTCAACTCAGAGGCATTACAGTGTGAGTGTTAATTTTATGTGTCAACTTGGAGAGGCTATGGTGCCCAGTTGCTCGGTCCAACGCCAGTCTTGATGTTGCTTTGAAGGTTATTTGGTAGATGTGGTTAGCATCACCATCAGCTGGCTTTGAGTAAGGAAGATTATTCTTCATAAGGTGGGTGGGCCTTATCCAACCAGTTGAAGTTCTTATGAGCAAATGCTGAGGTTTTCCAAAAATTCTGCCTCAGGACTGTAACACACATTCTGCCCAAGTTTCAAGCCTGTTGACCCACCCTACAGATTTCAGACTTGCCAGCTCCACAATCCTTAAAATAAAAATCTCTCTAGATAGATAGATAGATAGATAGTTAAGATTGACAATAGATATTCTATTGGTTCAGTTTCTCTGGAAAGCCCTGGCAGATACACAGAGAAAGCAAAGCTCTGCCAGTCCCTCAAAGCTAACCCGTGAAAAAACCCTCACCCAGTGGCAGTATAGACTGGTGATTAAAAACGCCAAGTCTGATATATATGAAGTTCTGGACCAGGCAAAATTAACCTATGATGAAAAAAAAAATCAGGACAGTGGTTGCCTCAAGGGGTGGGGAGGCAAGGGTTGACTGGGAAGTGGGGGAACTTTTTGGGGTGATGAGAAATTTCCAGGTCTCAACAGGGGCGGGGATTCATAGACGTTTGCTTTTGTCAAAACTCGGAGAATGAACTTTCAGTGGCAGGCAACCAGCCCCAATCCACGTCGCAGTCTTTCTTGGACAACTCTCAGGGGTCTGAGGACCCAAGATGGTCAGCAGCTGGCCTTAGTGTGCTCTGGGCATTTTGTGGAGTGGCCCCAGGTTCAGCACTGACGCCAAATCTGAATTGGCATTAACTCACCCCACCTTGGTGACTGACTACCTAGGACCCTGCCTCACCCAACCTGTGTACCACCCGAAGATTTTTCAGCAGCTGAGCCTCATGG
Source organism: Hipposideros armiger (assembly GCF_001890085.2). NCBI lineage: Eukaryota > Metazoa > Chordata > Mammalia > Chiroptera > Hipposideridae > Hipposideros > Hipposideros armiger. The sequence goes on along the minus strand of NW_017731369.1, from coordinate 8,091,050 downwards.
GCAGCCGGCAGGTGGCATCATGACTTGGGGTGCCCTAGGCCTTTTGCTAAGCTACCCCAGGCCCAGTACTGGTGGCAGCCAGCATTGGTTCTGAGCCAGGCCTCTCTCACGTGCCTCCAGGTCCAGCACAGGCAGCCACCAACCATGGATCACTTTGTAGCTCCCACCATGGAGTCCCAGGCTGGTCACAGGCAGCAGCTGACCTCGCCCTTCCAAGAGGCCCCAGAACCAACACACCCAGAGGCCTGCGTTAGACCAAAACAGAGCACTACCCAGTTAGCCCCACAAGCTGCACACTCAAAGTGTGGTTTCAATAGGCATATAAGCCCACTGGGGCAAATCCCCTTCTGTGGGCTCAGCCCCCACACCGCAGCTCATATGCTGTGGGCATGACCAATCCTCACAGCCAGTCGGCCTGAGAGTCAATTCCACGCACTGACACGCCAACAGCAATCATGGCTCAACTATCACAGAAGGGCACACACAAATGATGGTTGTCAGATTGGGGGTGAGGGGTGTGTGTGTGGGGCACTGGTGGAAAAAGTGAAGGGATTAAGAAGTACAAATTGGTAGTTACAAAATAGTCATGAGGATATAAAATAAAGCATAGGGAATATAGTCAATAATATGGTAATAACTATGTACAGTGCCAGGTGAGGACTAGACTAGTCAGGGGGATCACTTATTAAATTATATAAATGTCTAACCACAATGCTGTACACCTGAAATTAACACAAAATAATATTGAATGTCTAAATAAATAAATAAATAGTAAAAAAAGACTATGAAACTTGTATTAAAGTGGTCAAATATTGGTTTAGAGATAGATAACCAGAGTGAAAAAAGGAAGTTTTAAGACAACTAGGGAAATTGGATTATGGCCTGAGTTAATATCAAAGAGTTATTGATAATTTTATTAGGTGTGATAATATAATTGTATTTATGTAAGGAATGTTTCTATTGCTAAAGAAATGCCTATTGCATAAAATATGTAGCAGTAAAGTGATATGATGTATGCAATTTACTTTAAAACACTGCAGCAAAAAAAGAAAAAGCTGGCTAAGCAAATGTGACAAAATCTTGATAATTACTGAATCTTGGTGATGAATTTGTGGGTGTTTGCTGCACTACTCTCCCTGCTTTTATAATGTTTGAAGACTTTCATAATAAAAAGGAATCTATCCAGACCCAAAAAAAAATAAATTCCACAGACCACCATTCAGAAATACAAAGTCCAGCTGTTTCCCAGCAAGGGTTTGGGAGGTTTATATTGATATAGTCTTGGTTTCTTCCCCTGATGACCAGGGGCTCACAGAGCCATGAAGCAATGTGGAATGATCTGGCCATTAAGGAGTTTGTGTTATAATGAGCCAGGAGAACATGCTTCAGACACAGAAAGGAAGAAAACTCACCTCTAAAGTTATCAGTGATGCTCTTATTAAAATGACTCAATTTAAGTTACCTCCATCCATCTACCCACCCACCCATCCACTCATCCACCCACCCACTCAGCTATCCACCCACCCATCCATCCACTCACCCATCAATCCATCCATTTATCTATTCACTCACCCACCCATCCACCTATCCATCCATCCACCCATCCATCATCCATCCAACTTTAAAAAGCCTTAAAATGCTATAACCTTGTTACACGCTGGGTTTACAAATGAACAATATCTGGCATAGAATAGGCACTACGTATTTGTTGGATACCTGGATTAAGTAAAAAAATCAATACAAAAAAAAAAGAGTTTGGATCCCACCCAGTCTTTCACTTTAAGAGAAAGCAAGTAATTGTTACAGAGGTCTCTATATTTTGCAGCTGCCCTTTTGTAAGAAGCACTTTTCCCAAATAAAACAATAACCCCCCCTACCCCCCCCAAAAAAAAAGGTAAGATATTTGTATCCTTAAGGATCAAGGGAAACAAAATAATAATGCCATAGATGAGATGTTGTGAAATACAATGAGGGTGACAATATAACTTACCAAGCAAATCAAGACACTTGTGAGAGTAACAGGGGGTGCTAAAAAATAATTTTTAAAAAATATATTTTTTGAACTATCTATTTATTGTCTGACATTTTTGTTTATTGGTGGATCTATAAAATAGTTCTATTTAAATCTATTATAAAAAATAAATCATTTCAAGTCTACATTTATGTATATTAAAGCAAAACTTTAAAAATTCCTTTGTATTTATTATCTTGACATTTAAAAAAACAAGGAGAATAATTATTCTTGCTACACATTCACAAACTTTAATTCATTTTTCAAGCATACATTGCTCTAACACTATGTCAACTGGTTTTTTGTTTTTTTTCAAAAGTATGTCCTTTCTGGGCCGGCTGAGTGGCGCGATGGTTAAGAACTGGCTTGGGACGCCAGAGGGCCCTGGTTCGGATCCCACATATGAGGGCCAGTGACACTGCCCTCCACAGCTAAGATGCTGAACAACAGCTCAACCTGGAGCTGGGCTGCCATGAGTCGCCGGCGACGGCGTAGGCTGCAGCCCCTGTGGCAGTGGGTTGCCATGGGCTACCGTGTGTAGCCGGCAGCCAGCGTGAGCGGCCGTCCAGAAGCCGGCGACTGATCTGCCTCGCCCGGGAAGAGCGCAATGATGGTGCCAACTTGGGCCAGTGAAGCAACATCCTCCACAACTAGACTGAAGAACAAAATGACAGCAACTTGTCTGTTTCCCTTCCCCCAATTCCCCAGCACTGTTCCCATCCCTCCAATTCCCCAATAAAAAAAATCTAAAAAAAAAAAAGTATGTCTTTTCTTTTCATTTTTTATTGGTTTCATGTTTTCATAAATTATCCCAAATCTTCTTCAGCGTTGTACTTTGTGATTGATAAATTCAAAATTGTTGATACTTTTGACTGACTCTGTAAAGTATAATATTTGATTGGGAAAATACTCTTCCTACAGGGACTGAGAGACCTGCTAAGCTCAGAGCACGTTTGGCTAAGTGGAGGGTTTTCTCAATTCTAATTTTTCCATTTGGACATGTGTAGCTATTTCAGCCTGGATATCTGGGCAGGTGCTGTCTCTCTGTCTCCATGCAGAGAACTGCTAATCAACAAACATTCCACAAGCCAAAACTCATCAAACAAATTGTCTCTATTTACAATTCTTTTGAATGTTTCAAAATCTCATGTTGTCTCAACTACATTCCATTTGGGTACAGAGTATAAATGTATCTAGTTTAAAATGTGGACTTCATCAGAAGATTCTTCCACAAGCCCAGAACATTCCAGTGTGAAACTGTAGCACTGCACATGAAATCCCAGGCCCCGAGCTCACAGAATTTGACCCTGCTGCTCTTCCCGGGCCTTTGTAGTGAAAAGTTTCAGCATCTTTTAGGGAGTAAGCTTTCCTGCTGCACTGAAAAGCTTCAGGAACTCAAGTTTTCTGGTACGCTATTCATTGAAAAACTTGAAGTTTCCAGTGGATTTTGAATAAAAGGCAACCAGATTTTAAGGGCTCATTTACAGAACAATTGCACGCCATCACGGGCCACTTTATTTCATTTACAAAGGTTCTAACCCTTCTGAACCCACTGGTGAGGGCTGGCAGCACAGGGAAAGCATGGACTGCCCAGCCCAAGTTTCTTTTGTTTTGCTTTTTTAACTCAGGGTGGGCTCCATCACACAGATTTTGTGGTCTAGTTTTTCTACTTAATGGTTTTACATTTTGACAACCTCAGCTTCTATTTTGATTAGACTATTCTGACGCAGTTATTGCTTGTGGGGCAGCATCGATTCTAAGCACATGTCTGCCCCCATAGATGTCCCCCCATTCACCAAAAAATACTGTTTTTGCCATGGTGTATATATATGCTCCACCAAAATTCGAATTTGTGTTATCGCTGCAAAAATAAATCATCGTGCCTTCAACGCTGAACTTTTAAATCGGATCAACAAAAGCCTTTATTATTTCCCAGGCTTCCCACCGACCGTGCCAGCTGGGGGTTCCCTGGGTCCTGCAGGACACTGGTGGGAATGGCACGGTGTCCAGGAACCAGAGGCTGGCGAGGTAGCAGGCTCTATGCCTGAAAATGTTTTTATTTTTTGAATCCTCAAATTCTAGCTAGATTCTCTTGCCCACCAAGGTCTCGACACCTGATGTCTGCTGCTTCTTTACTTAAAAGAGAGATTAGTAAAGGTTAGAGGTGCCTAGCTAATGCCCTGACTGACAGCTGCAGTATTAGAAAAAATGGGAACCCCAGTTCCTTTCTGTGGGATTCAAGGCATTTGGATGCTTCACACATAAAGTCACCCACAAGGGATGGGATGTGGGGAGCCCCAAGAGTGGGCATACTTGACAAAAATGAGTCTCAGGAGGGAAGGCAAGTTACCCCCAAGCCACCTAGGCTGTGGTGGAGCCGGTACCCTACCCATCCTCCCTCCGCCATCAGACAGGCTGCCTGTGGAGACCAGAGGGGGCCTTGCCTATGGTGTCTGATCATGACCCTCGGAGCTCCTGGGTACAAAGGGGATACCCCGGCTTTGGGGGACCACAGCCTGCTGCCCACCGTGCGTGATGAGGTACAGAGACTGCTGGCCGCATAGTGAAGACAAAAAAGCTATTGCACAACAGGAAACATGAAACATCCCCTAGAATACAGCAAATAATTTTAAATTATAGGAGGAATGTTAAAATAAATATTTAGAGGTTTTGATGAAATGCAGCTCTGTTTCAAAGGAAAGTGAAGAGTCGGAAAAACAGGCTCAACCACTATTTTTGCTTCAAGAAGCTGAGTTGGATATAAGAACATATGGGAGAAGCCCTCAAGACACCCCCAGACTGAGATGCCACATTCATCGATGCAGTCGTTTCTTTCCCAGTAGCTCTCATGATGAACAGGCCCATCCTCCGGGAGCTCTGGGAACCGTGGGCAGACGGCCACGGCCCTCACAGGTACCAGGACGATGGTGATGGCCGATCCTCATCTCGGAAGGCCGGGCACCCCTGGGCACATGCAGGGATTGAGGCTCTCCCTCCTGTCCACAAGCCTCCGCTGTACACAGTGACCACACCTGTATCCTTAAAGAAACTGAGGTCAGAGAGGGCGGATGTCCAGCCCAGCGTCACACTGGGAAGTGGGCAGCCCTTGCTGCGTCTGTACAGTATCCGTCCCCTCATCTCCAGCCCAAGCCGTCCAGGGAAGTCTGAGGACCAAGGGCCTGGCTGTTAGCTCTAGAGCCTCCTCCTGATAGGACAGGGCAAGGCAGGGGGGCAGGCGCAGGCCCTGAAAAGGAGCAGGGGACAGGCCAAGTGGACATGTGGGCAGGACCAGCTCCCTGGGATGAAGTCAGGCCGGTGGAGAAGCAGCAGAGCTGTATCATCCTGGAGGGAGAAGGAGTCAGGTGCCTCTCTAAGCAAGTCAGAGAGGTGCTAGAAAAGTCCCTGACTGGCAGAGGAAGGAAGAGATCAGACAGCACAGGAAGAGCCAGGCGCCGTCCCAGGGGCTGGATCTGACACTGACCAGCGGTCATTCAGCACGGCCCCGGGAGTCCCCACCAGCTGCCAGCACTCTAAAGTGACGAGGATGGCCAGTCCCTGCCTTCGTGGAGATGTACAGTCACATAATGGTGACAGAGATCCAAGAGGTAGGGTCGGGGCCACCCGACCCAGGGTGGCAGGGTCTGCGGGGGACAGCATCTCAGAAGAAAGTGTGAGAGGAAGGATGTGGGCATTTCTTCATTAGCTCCACACTGGATCAAATCAGATTTTCCCTACAGTGCCCACTCACTGTGGCATTTCCGGTCCCTGAAAGGGCCTGCATGGTGTGGTCACTGAGAATGGGGGTTTTGAGGGCTTCCGGAGGTGGGGGACAGGAGGAGGAGCCCCTAGGAGATGGTCACTCCCCACCTTTGAGGGACCAGAACCTGCTCTTGACAGAGACAGCATAAGTTGTAGAACACAAAGCTTGGCTGCCCTGTGAGCGGCAGATGGAAGAATAACGCTAACCAGGACACTGTCTAACTAATTTTGCATGTGATTTTGCACAGAAAGTGGAATTCAGGGCAAACAGGATTCCTGGAGTATGAGAAGCAGCTCAGAATCTAGGTCCTCCCTGAGACTAGAAGCAAAGTATCCCCACATGAAATGGCGCAGCACTCACTCATGCCCCAGGAGGTGGAACTTAGAGGACATGGGTTCCCCCACCCAAGTTCGGAGGCACCCCCTTGATCCAGCAGCACAGAACATTCTGGTAGAGAGAATGCTGCAACACCAGGCCTTTTGGAAAGCCTATGGGGGTGGCAGTTTTGGCCTCAGCCCCCCAGCCAATGGGGGGCTTGCAAGTGTGGCCCTGAGCCAGCGCCAGTAGGGTGGACGACACCCCTAGGTGCTGGCTGCCTGGGTGCCCTCCAACACTTCACAAGAGCTTTGAGAAGCCAAAGGATGAACAAGACTGCAGAGGGAAGAAATGCCTCCTGCAGCTGCTCCGCGGGAAACGGGGGGGTAGGAGTGGGGGTAGCGAGGAAATCTGGGCAAAGGGGCCTCCTTGGAAACCACTGTTTGGGGCCATGTTTTCTCCAAGCATTTGTTACCAAGGTCGTTTTGTTCCAAATCCTTACCCCTCACCTGAGATCATCGTCCATCTTCGTAAAAAGATGGAATCATTCTTTCCATGCCTGCTGGCCAGGTTGGGTGTGCATGGGCCAGGTCATGTTGGCATGGCAAAGAGACACGGCTGGGAGGAGTGAAGCCCTCCCCCCAGCCTCAGCTCCAGCCCACTGCCTCCCTCCCAGCCTGTGCCTCTGCAGCAGGGCAGCTTATTCCAGGAAAGAACAGCCTAGCACCCTGCGTTCACACAGCCTTCTTCACGGCCACATCCTTGCCCGGTGCCTGAGTGCCTATCAGGTGCCAGGCCATGTATGGAAAGTGCCTCACATAAATTATTTCATTTAACCCTCGTAATAGCAACAGGATGCCGGCATGAATTTTTATCCTGAGTTCAAATATAAAAACCTGATGCCCTAAACTCTTGCATGTATGGTCAATTGATTTTCAACAGGAGTGCCAAAACCAGTCAATGGGGAAAGGACAGTCTTTTCAACAAATGGTACTGACAGCCGAATACTCACATGCAAAAGAATAAAATTGGAGCCCAATGCAACAGCACATATGAGTATAAAACTTAAAGAGACTCAAAGAACTAAAGGTAAGAGCCAAAAGTGTAACTCTTAAAAGAAAGCAAAGTGCAAATCTTCATGACCTTGTATTAGGCAATGGTTTCTTAAATATGATACCAAACGCATATCCAGAAAATAAAAAAATAGGTGTGTCGTACTTCATCAACATTTAACATTTCGTGATGCAAAGGACACCATCAAGAGAGTGAGAAGGCGCAGCATGGGAGGAAACCACCTGCAAACCACATACCTGATACGAGACTTGTCTCTGGAAAACATAAAGAACTACAAGTCAAAAATAAAAAGATAAAGAAGATATACAAATGGACAATAAGTACATGAAAAAGACACTCACCACCATTAGACTTCAGGGAAATGCAAATCAAAACCACAAGGAGATACTACTTCACACTTATTACAAGGACTCTAACCAAAAAGACAGAAAATGAGAAGTGTTTGAGAGGCTGGGGGAAATTGGAAACCTCATACACGGCTGGTGGGAACGTAAAATGGTGCAACCCCTGTGTCTGACAACTGCTCAAAAGGTGAAGCCTAGAGTTATCGTATGACCCAGCAATTTCACTCCTATGTGTATACCCAAGAGAAATGAAAATGTGTGTCCACACAACTTGTACATGAATGTTTGTAGCAGCATTACTCATAATAGCCGAAAAACAAAAACAGCTGAAATATCCAACAAACTAATTTGATAAACAAAATGTGGCACATCCATACAATGGGATATTACTCAGCCGTGAAAAGGAATGAAGTCCTGACACATATGGATGAACCTTGAAAACATTACACTGAAGAAGATAAACCAGTCACAAAAGGCCATATACTGTGTGATTCCATTTACATGAAATGCCCAAAATAGGCAAATCCATAGAGACAGAGAGTAGATTCATGGTTGCAGGGGCTGAAGGGAGGGAGATATGGGAATAATTGCTAATGGGTACAAGGTGATCTTTTGGGGTGATGAAAAAGTTTCAAAATTGAGTGTGGTTATGGTTGTACAACTCTGTGAACATACTAAAAACTATTAAATTGTACACTTTAAATAGGTGAACTGTATAGCACATGAGTGATATCTCAATAAGGCTGTATAAAAAACCACTGAGGCCAATCAATCGACCATGTTCCATATAAGGGGCAGAAGGCAAGACTTGAACTCAGCACCACAGGTCAAAGCTCTTTTTTCTAAAAACTTTTTATTGGGGAACAGTGTGTTTTTCCAGGACCTATCAGCTCCAAGTCAAGTCACTGTTTCAATCTAGTTGTGGGGGGGGGAGCACAGCCCACCATCCCAAGTGGTAATCGAACCGGCAACCTTGTTAAGAGCATGCGCTCTAACCAAGTGAGCCATCTGGCAGCTCAGCAGCAGCTCAGTGGCAGCTCAGCTCAAGATATTGTCTTCAATCCAGTTGCAGAGGGCGCAGCTCACTGGCCCATGTGGGAATCGAACTGGAAACCTTGTTGTTCAGAGCATGCGCTCTAACCACCTGAGCCCCACAGCCGCCCCTCAAAGCTCTTTACTGCCTGCTCTTTTGCCTGCTCTGGATTTTCCCTAACTCTGGATTTCCTCATCACTGATGATCTAGTCCATGCTATTCACAGTGTGGACCATGAGCTGGCAGCCTAAGCAGTCCCTGACAGCTGGTTAGTAATGCAAAATTTCAAGCCCCACCCAGACCTGCTGATCCGAATATGCATTTTGAGTAGATCCATGGGAAATTCGTGGCCACACTAAGGTGCTGATTACACCCCTCCCTTTCTCATAAAAGTGCCTCAGAAGGACTTGCCAACCATTCCTGTGTGTAGTGTGAGTCACTGTGGTGGTGAGAAATCCACACACAATTTGAAACGAGAAGACCTGGTTTCGAGTTCTAGCTGTGCCACTTCATTCATTCATTCATTCATTCTTCATTCAACAAACATTAACTGAGTGTGATACAGCAGACCTGTCCTAGGGACACAGAGATGGACAAAACAGACAAAAATACTTGCCACCCCTCATGGAGCTTACACAATAATGAAGCTAACTAGCCCTTGCAAATTGAGGAAACTGAGCGAGTTGGTCCGTCTTGCTGAGCCTCAATCTTCTCATCGGTGAAACGGGGGTGATGATGACACTGGCCTTGCAAGGCTGTGAGGACTACATGAGAAAATACAGGGACGTGGCTACAGTGAAGCATCATACAATTTATACACCAGCTTCTCCCGAAGTGTTTTTTTTAACAGAAGCAAAGGGAAAGTGTAGGGCTCAAATATCTAAATTATCACTTTGGTTCTAGCTGCTGGATTTTCATTACTTTCCCAGGGGGCTCAGGGCAGCTACTTTATCCCTCCCTGTGAGTGGGAGACACCTGGTTGAGGACATCAGATGAGGCTGGCCTCCCTGCTTTAGGAGTAAGAGGCAGCTGCTGCCACCATGCTGTGGTCAGATGGAAGCAGCTCATCAGTGTGGCCCGGGGGCTCTGGAGACAGGCATGCCTACAAGGGAGCCAGAGGAGGTCACAGCCACGGTTAGACCAACTTGGAGGCACTGTGTCGGAAGGGACTTTAAGTCATTGAGTCAGCTTCCCACTTCCTACAGGAGACACCCTCCTAGTGTTTCTGATGGGGTCAGCTAGCCCCCTGTCTCACCTGCCACCCTGTTGCATTATGAAGCAGGACCAAGTGTTTTGGAAGAAAGGGGGCAAACACCCTTAAGAATCTGATTTTTCCACATTTAAGCTCCCGAGGAATCACTGTAGCTCACAGACGCTATCTACCTTCTAAGTCAGTAGCTCTCTTGGGTCAAGATGCTGTCCTAGACACCTCTTCTAGTCATGATGGAGTAGACCATTTGGACTGGCCCATCTACTAGACAAATGCAAAAAAAAAAAAAAAAAGAGAGAGAGAGAGAGAAAAAAAGACTAAATTAAAAAGGTTTGAAGGTGAGTAAACAGGAGTGAAGAATTATAGGGACAAGATTCAGGAGAGAAGAGACAACTAGAGAGGTAAGGTGGAGTTGGAGTCTCCTCTCCATTCAAGACATCTGCTGATGAGGGTAGAGGCACTTATCTGCCAATTCCATAGAGGCAACTGAGACACTGAACAGATATTCAGCCGAGTGTATCAAAGTGTAAGGGACGCAGACTAGGAGCGGGATCTAGAAAACAACGATGGCTTAGATGGGGACTCTTAAGGGCTGTACTCTAGGAGTAGAGGAAAACTAGAAATTGACCACCTCTTGCAGATACTAAGCACAGCTTCAAAATAACTCAATCCCTGATTAGGCTGCAGTGATAATGGTATTCCTAATGCCCCAGAAGTTTACATAAATCCTCTTGTGAAGGAAGATGACATTGTTCTAGGCTTAAGGTATCGCTACATTTTTTTTTCATGTAAAATATTCCGTACAGAATCAAAAATAACATGGGATATAAGGAGATGGGACAACATGATGAAAAAACAAAAGAAACAACAGACAATACAAAAGGAGCCATGGAAGATGGTAATGGCGTTATCAGAATATGGACTTTCAATAATTCCTTAAAATAGTCAAGGAAATAAAAGATAAGTTTGAGAATTTTGGCACAGTGGAAACTATAATAGGTAGTCAGGGAGAAATTCTAGAAGTCAGAAATACAATAACTGAAATTTAGAACTTAATACATTAGACCTAACTGAAAGAATAATTAGTAAACTGGAAGATAAAACAAAAGAGATTTTCCAGATTAAAACAACAATTATGTTGGTGACTGTATATTGGTATTTACTGTAGTTTACAGTTGCATTTCCCTAATGACTGATGACATTTAACACCTTTTCATATGTTTATTGGCCATCTGGAGATTTTTTATGAAGTGCCTATTTAAACCTTTTTCCCATTTAAAAAATTAGGTTGTCTCTTTCAGAAATACTAATTTTTATTAATGTTTAACAAGTTATAGCTGCACATTTTAATTTCTATGGTAACCTAAAAAACAACAAAGTATTTATAACTATCAAGCTAATACAGGGGGTGTGAAATCATAAAAACAGTCATTTTTAAAGGCAAGAAAGAAGAGAAAAATAGTCAGCATAAATAAAAAGCACATAATAACTTAGATGGGAATGTTAGATGAAATCCCAAATACATCAGTCATCACATTAAATGTAAACAGACTAAATGCTCAAATTAAAAGATAAAGATAGTATCTTCTGTCAGTGGGAAAATGTGACTATTTCCCTCCAATAAATGACTTTCTTGACAGCATGTGTTTTGTTTTGTTTTTTTTGTCTTTGTCCATCCCCCATTATCACTATGCAGAGAAAAGAAATCTGTAAGTCTGCTCTCAGTTAGCTGGAAATGTCTGATAAACATTGCTGAAATACTGTTGTGGTTTGTTATTGAAAAGCTAGTTAATTCTGCTAGACAAATTTCCTTTCTAAAGAAAGGTTACTGATTCTACAAGATCCTTTAAAAGGTGTGTTTTTAAAATCAGATTTACCATCATTGCAGTTCCCTTTAAATTCTCACAGCATAGTCCATCTTTGCATCTGGAATATTGGTTAACATCTCAAGCTCTGGAGCTGCCTAGGTTTGAACCCTGACACTTACTAGTTATAGCTGAATATTTATGTCACCTCCCTGGACCTCAGTTTCTTCATCTATAAAATAGGATAATGGGCTTTTACCTCATAGGGTTGTCAAATGGATTAAATAAATGAATGCATAATGTGGTACGTAATGAATATAGAATAAACAATAGCTGACAATATTACTATAACATTAGAAGCATTTTATGAGTACTACTCTCCCATCCCCATTTGCTCTAACCAGTTCCTCCTGATCCCTGTCAAGACTCAATTCAAAAGTTATTCCCTTCTGTGACTCCTGTCCTTACCGTTCTTACCACGCCTCATGGACATACATAAACGTGCAACTCTAACCATCACAGCCGTGTGCTATAGGCAGATATTTACATGAATTTAATTCACCCCACATTGGAAACAAAAGACCCATGAGGATAGGAACGGAATCATTTTTTTGTCTTCCTCCTTTGAGTCACATCTTACATATGAGATTCTAAAGTCAGCAAGTCAAGTCACAGTTACGTAGTCGAAGTGTCCCTTGAAAGTCTTTTCCATTGTCCTTGGTTTGGTGTATACACTCCTGGCACTAGACCTTGCCCACGGAAGGCAGAGACCCATGGAGCCAGGCAAAGAATGGACCCAGAGGATGGTCTACACACTGATGTAGGGGTATTCGAGCCATTCTTTGAAGAGGACTGGCCAACCCCGAGAAGAAATGACAGGAGTGGTGGGGAATGGAGACATAGGGATGAGAATTCCAAGGTCCTGCTCACCAGGAAGACTCACCACACTCTGTCCTTATTGAGACTTCATATCCTATCGCACATAGACAGGCTTGATGTTTGTCGAGAGGATGAAAATAAATGGAGCCGTGTCCTCCGATGCAGGGTAAATTCTCAGGCGAAGAGTTAGCTAAGTGTATGCTCCAGTGGAGATGGCTTTCAGGTCCTACTGTGTATCAGCCAGTCACTGAATAATCATTGAAAATACAAAAATGAATAAGATAGTCTGTTTCTTCAAACAGATTCCACTCTCTTCCATTAAAAAAACACAAAACAGTGGGGAGTGGGGAGTGGGCAGTCACATGAGTGGTTGTGTCAGTGGAGGACTCTCTCTCTCCTCCATTCCTAACACAGAGTAGGGCTTGGTCAACATTTGTGGTTCAAATGAAGAAGAAAAATGAGAGAACAAAACTGCCACAGAGGAAGTCCAAAGCGCACATGTTAACAGCTTCGGACTGAAGAGGTGTCTGGGGACAACAAGTAGCTGTTTACGCCATGTTTTGTGTCTGACCTCCGCGTCGGGAACATCAAGGTCAGAAATTATGGCTCCCGGCGGCCTTTTCCATGTCCACACAGGCAGCCACAGCACTCTGCTCCATCCCCAGTGCTACGAGCCCGCCTCTATAAAACCCTAGCGCTCCATATTTGCACTCCAGGCGCTGCTGCCACGAGCCCTGCTTTCATCATTTTGAAAAATGAGCTGTTCCCTGCTGTCCCAGGCAAAGCTGTGCTGGACCCCGGGCAGTGCTCTCTCCAGTCCCACTCTTACTCTGTGACGGGTCTGGGAAAGGAGAACTTCTCACTGCAAATGCACACGTTTTCCGTGTTCTCCCGCTTTCCTCAGAGCAGACACCACAGGCATACCCACTACACACATACCCCAGTGCAGAGTTCCCTGCTGGTGGCCACACACAAGGGCACAGATGAGGCACCTGGAGGTCCCCCCTCTTTCACACAGAGCTCCCAGGTCTTCTCGAACAGGGCAGTCCCCTGCTCCAATAAAAGGGACAGGCTCACTTTTCCAGAAAGCAAACCAAGCCCAGGAGGGTCAGGAGTTGTGGCTGCATACATGCAGACCACCCATACTGTGGGAGATACACTGAACCCCTCAGCTAGAATGGGTGGTCTTCCCATCCCAGAGGACTTCTTGGCATCAGAACTGCCACTAAGCAAACTAAATGCAGAGGGGCCATGTGTGCCCAGCAGATGAACAAAAATAAGAAGGAACCTTAAGACACAGCATCAGCCAAAGCGTGGACAAGCGCACAACTGGAAAACTAAATGGATGTACCAACATCTAAAAGGCACTCAGAGGGCCAGCCAAGTGGTGCATTGGTTAAGAGCTGGTTTGGACGCCAACTCTGAGCATCAGGGCCCTGGTTCAGATCCCACATGAGGGCCAGTGACACTGCCCTCTACAGCTAAGATGGTGAACAACAGCTCGACCTGGAGCTGGGCTGCCGTGAGTCGCTGGTGATAGCGTAGGCTGCAGCCCTTGTGGCAGTGGGTTGCCATGGGCTACCGTGTGTAGCCAGCAGCCAGTGTGAGCTGCCAAGAGCCGCCGTGAGTGGCCATCCAGAGGCCAGCGACTGATCTGCCTCACCCGGGAAGAGCGCAATGATGGTACTAACTTGGGCCAGTGAAGCAACGTCCTCCACAACTAGGCTGAAGAACAAAAGGTCAGCAACTTGTCTGTTCCCCTTCCCCGATTCCCCAACGCTGTTCCCCTCTCCCAATTCCCCGATAAAATCTTAAAAAAATAAAATAAAATAAATAAATAAATAAATAAATAAATAAATAAATAAATAAAAGGCACTCGGAGGCAGCAATCATATTCCTAGGTTTGTGTGGGGCAAAGAGGGTGGGCACAATGTGGTTCAAAATATTAGTAATATCTCAGAAACAGGACCACTGTGATCAGCAGGGAACAGGTGAAATCCAGCATGGGTGGTCTTCACTGTGGAATACAATGCAGCTGTTCAAAGCAATGAGGGGGTGGGGGCCGCACTTACAAAAGTGGAACGGCTCGCGATGAGCTAAGTGAAATCAGCAGGTGTGGTACGGCGTGTGAAGCCCAACCCATTTGTGGAATAAAGGAAATCTGTGTGCCTGTGTGTGTGTGTGTGTGCAGGTATAGATGATCTCTGGCAGAATACACCCAAGGGGCTGGAAGAAGGAAACAGGAGAGAAGCGAGGGGTTCTTAAAGCAGAGAGACCTCCTTACCCAGAATTTCTATCTCATGCACAGATGACCAATTCGAAACAATAAATGTTGTCGACTGCACTTATGTCTCTCATGGAGGCCTTCTGAGGTCCTTAACATGCCAGACTAGATTCTCGAGTGGATTAGAGAATTTTGTTCCTGCCAGGTGCTACCTCTCCTTAGACCATTGGGAAAGGCAACCCAATCTCATTTTGCCCAAGCATGCTGGCTTGGAGGCCTGGTGGTGAGATCACAGCATTTTGTAAAGATACTTAGAAAAGTAGAGAGAGCCCTGTGCTGTGATCGAGATGACTGAAAATGCAAATTCACACATCAGGGACTGAACTGTGTCTCCTCAAATTCATATGCTGAAACCCTAACCCCCAACATGACTGCATTTGGAGACGGGGCCCTTAGGGAGTGATTAAGGATACATGAGGTCATATAGGTGGGGCCCTGATCCAAGAGGACTGGTGTCCTTATAAGATGAGGAAGGGGTGCCAGAGTCCTCCCTCTCTCCATGTGACGCCATGTAGAGAAGACGGCCGCCTGAAAGCCAAAGAAGAGAGGCCGCCGGATAAACAACCCTGCTGACACCTCAGCCTTCGACTTCTGGCTTCCAGAACTGTGAGAAATAAATGTCTGTTGTTTAAACCCCCAGTCTGCGGCATTCTGTTAGGGCAGCCAGGGCTAAGCCAATGTGTCCCTAAATCTTTGATCTGGGGACCTTGCTGATGGTGGTGATCACCTTCCATGCCCACACACCTCACTTAGGCTCCCACAATGCAAACACAAAGATCGACCTTGCCCCATGACTGGAGGGCACATCTTTCTGCCCGATCAGAGAAAAATATTCAGGCCAACCAGCAAATTCTATCTTATTTTCCCATTCGTTGTTTTTCCTTCCCAAACACCAAGTAGCCTTGCTGACTAGTAGCGTTGCAAGAGACAGTGGGGAACCACATAAACCAACCTCCGAATTTACAGCCAAAGGGGCTCAGGGAGAGGTTTTCAGCCAAGGGTGCCACAGTGTGGAGCCCCAGCAGCCCCGCCACCATGGTGTGAGAGACCCCCCCCCTGGAGCACGCTGGTGGGGAGCCAGGCTTTTGGCACACTCTCGCCCTCGATTCAAGGGCAGTGTGGCAGGAACTGGACTATGTGGAAATGGGCCACCCTGTCTGTCCTGCTCAAAAGCATCCTCTACACGCTCACCCTCTGATGGGGAGGGACTCCCGTCATGCTGTCCCCAATCTGGTGCAGGATGTTAATACGGCGGTGGCAGACACCAGCCAGGGCCAGCAGGACTGGGGGCATCCGCCGTGCACAGGGATGCCTTTGCAACAGGCGAGATGGAGGGAACAGCATTTGGAGCAAATCCCCCTTGACAGAAATTTGCCCCAGGTCCAAAATCATCAGTGAAAACCCAAATGGTTTAAGTCTGGCAACTCATCAGACGGCCGTTTGTGTAAGAAACGTGTAATGAATGGTCACAGCAGCGGCACCATTCCCAACGCGGTGTGCGGGTCTTTAGAATCTTAGAATCCCCAGGAAGTGACAGCTTCTCTGGAAATGAAGTTAGTTTCAAGGGAGGGAAGGGATTTACCAATTGCTAAGTAATTCTCACATTTTAAAAGCAAAACCAAGGATTCATCCAGAGACCTAGGTAGAGGTTAATGGTTCCCCTCCCCACCCCAGCCCCAATTAGCACAGACAGCAGGATGAAGTATGTCAGAGGGTGACCCTGCTCCCTGTGACTCAGCAGGGCTGGCACCAGCCACAGGCCAGGAGAAGACCCGGCAGGGCAGATTCCAGCACAGTGGTGTTGAGCAGGCCAGGCAGACATCGGCCGCACGGATCCCGGGCCTCTGGGGCAGCCAAAATCCACAGCTGCTGAGGCCCCGGTTCCGGCCAGCATCTCTGCATACAGAGCAGCTGGCTTCCCTACCCCACATGAAAAAACACCCTATAGGAATGTGGGAAAAACCTATGGAAACCGGATACCTGCCTGCGGTCTGCTCACGGGCAGCGCATTATTTTTCTATCGCCAAAGTCCGTCTTGGAGGGTTATAATCAGCTTGAGAGCAAAACAGTGCCTGGTGCAGAATTGTAGCCAACGGGTCATTTTTTTTTCTTTTTCAACACATTTAGAAATGAAATCTTCCTTTCGCTGCAGTTCTTAGAATTGTTTTTCCATCAACAGTCTAAGACGCCTGCTGTCCTCTGCCCACCACCTCACCCCCTTAGCCCAGTTTTCTCTAAAGTTAGCTCTCTGCTGGTTTCACACACTCCTCCCCCCCTTCCTGAGAGCTGGGGAAGCAGGAATTTTAATTTTTAATTTTTTCACTGTATGGGTGAACTGAGAAACTCTACAGTTGGTATAGGATAGTTAGATCTTCCGCAGAAACACATCCTTTGCAAAACTGTTGGTGAACAAAGAAAGCATTTTCTGAGTTCTAGTGACCCAGGACTTTGTCACTTGAAACCATGTCTGTGCTTTAATTATGATTAACTCATAAGCACCCATACTAAGGTGTTTTTAAAATTATTTGATGCTTCCTACCCAACTCTGGGCTCCATGTCTCATGAACTGACGTTTCCAAAAGTGGCCAGAATGAGAATTTTCCTGTTTGAACAGTAGGTCAAGTTACTGAGAATGTTTATCAGCATTCAAGTGGGTACCCAGTGCGTTTGTTATTAGTTTGTTAAAGAATGATGTTTAAAGTCGGCTCCTACAATCCACATGGAAGATACTACTGGGTTGTTGGAAAAGTCATGATGCATTTTTGCAACGAAAACAGAAAAAAATATGTCATGACTTTTCCGACAACCCAATAGAAGTAGTGGCATGATAGATGTGACCGTGACAAATGACTTCAGCAGATGCAGTTTTAACGCATGTCATCTGGAGTGGGGTCTCCTCCAAAGGCCCGTGTCTCTAGGGATGTTTCAAGGACCGTCTTTAATTCGCAATGCCTCCTTCCTTTGCTGAGACACTACAAAATGAAATTGTTAAGAACAGGAGAGTTTGTGGCCAGTTCTGTCTCATGGTTCCATCAGGGACACACACACACACACACACACACACACACACACACACACACACACACACATTCACACTCCTAGTGTACTCCAGTTTCCATATTTTAAGTTGTTGCTAAGTAACTGAGTAAATCATGCTGAGTGACCATGTGCACTTTACAGGCTGACCAAGATTCCCGGTGCCAGTTCTCAGAACTACTAATGATGGAGATGGGTGGGGTGTTTCTTGGTGTCAAATAACTGCTCGAAGTCACTTTAGGCAAAATAGATCTCTTTCTTTCTTTGTTTTTGTTTTTGTTGTTGGATAACAACCATCCATCACTTTTATAAACATCAAGACAATTAGCTGACTTTCTTGCTCCATGACTGTTTTTTTATAAAATAAAAGAAAGAAGGAGAAAGAAAGAAAGAAAGAAAGAAAGAAAGAAAGAAAGAAAGAAAGAAAGAAAGAAAGAAAGAAAGAAAGAAAGAAAGAAAGGAAAACTGACAGTCGAGGCCTGCATGATTTGTCCTTGCTCAGCTTGGCATTCAGCGTCAGCCGCAGCTGGTCCTGGAGCGTTTGTGTCACTAGCAGCATTTGTGTTGGGATCCTGGAGGCTTCGCCCCACAGGGTTTCTCTCTGAAGGACACTGGTTTGGGGACAAAACAGCATGTCTGTGCATTTAAATTAGTGAGTCCTAAGCATTTTTGAAAACACCTGCCTCCTGGATATTTTGGGAGTCCATTTTAAACCCGATGGCTGTGGTCGCCTCCGGGGGCGGGAGAAACCCAGACCCTCTGCCTCTTCCCTCATTGTCCCCACTCCTTCAACTCAAACCTCAGAGAGATGACGTCATGGAGCAAAGGTCTCGTGCTCCCTCCAGGAATCCCATGGAACGTCTACAGCCAAACCAATTTCATGTTCTTGCTTAAATGTCGCTTCCTCACCGGTAATGCCCTCCCCCACCCCCACAAACACATGCCCCCCAAAATAAACGTCCTGTCCTCCCTTTGTCCTCTCTCTGTGACAGCTTGTAGCTGTGGGTCCTATTTCTGCATCTGCTGTTTTTCACCACTCTGGACCCAAATCCACGGGGCAGGGGCTGGGTGTGCAAATGCCCATCCTAGTGGATGTGTATCGAGGGGTTCAGGAAGGACCCCAGGCTTTGAGAGCACTCCAGAGGAGTGGGGGCCATTGCTTTCCATGGCAGGAAAATCTCAGAGTAAATAGCTTCTTTTGGGACTGGAGGGAAGGGAATGCGGCAAATTAGAAGTCAATTCTAAAACTGTACCTCTGACAGGTGATGGGGAAGGTTTGCCCCAATGTCACAGATCATGCCAAGTGTCAAATAAACCAAGAATCCAGCGCCCTCAAAAAAATTAAAATAGGATTACCATAGGATCCAGCAGTTCTATTTCTGGGTACATGCCCCAAAGAATTGAAAGCAGGGTCTCGAAGAGAAATTGGTACATCCATGTTCATAGCAGCATTACTCACAATAGCCAAGAGGTAGAAACAACCCAAGTGTCCATCGATGGATAAATGTAAAACGCAGTGTGGTCTATCTATATAAATGGAGGATTATTCAGCCTCAAAAAGGAAGGAAATCCTGACTCGTGCTATAACATGGATGGACCTTGAGGACATTATGCTGGTGAAATAAGCCAGGCACAAAAGGACAATTCTGTATGATTTCACGTCTATGAGTTTCCTGAGAGGAGTCAAATCCATAGAGACAGAAAGTACTGTAGAATAGTGGTTGCCAGGGGCTGGCGGGGAGGGACGCAGAGTTAGTATTTAATGGGGACAGAGTTTCAGTTTGGGAAGATGAATAATTTCTGGAGATGGACAGTGGTGATTGTTGTACAACAATGTGGGAATGTATGTAATGCTGCTGAACTGCACACTTAACCATGATGGCACATTCCATGTTCTGTGTACTTTACTACAATAAAATGAATAAATAAATAAACCAAGAGTCCAGGCAGAGTCCTTCCACCTAAGGCTTGATTCATCCGATGTCTCCTGGGTACTGTGGGTTCAAAGCCTAGAAACCCAAAGCTCCCACATAGCACCCACCCTGTTTTTAATAAGTCTTGCTCACGTGGCACTTTTAATGATCTGGGCAGGGATTTTCGCTGTGTGGTCAGAAGACCACCTACAGCTGAGTTATCTGGGGGCCGATTTTACAATGCAGATTCCTGGGCACCATGCCAGGCTCTGAATCGATCTTGGGGTGGAGGGGCTCAATGACTTGTATTTTAGCAAGCCCCTTACATGTTTCTTATGCCCATGTAAACATGCAAACAGCGCAGAGGGTGGGGCTTTAACCAAGGTGCTTTGCTTTGCCCTTCAAAATATTGATTCGCAAACCACAACCCAGCTCTGGTCACTCTATATTGATTTTCATAAGCACATTTTGTAATATTTCAAGCCCCTTGGTCTCCACACTGTAATAAACCTTTTTTTAAAGGGTGTTAATTTAGAGGTGACCCTCAAACTGTCACTAATCAATGAAACTTTATAGAATCATGGAGTTTTTCTAGAGAGGCCAATAAAACTCAGGTTTCTCACTTGCTGGTGAGGCCGCCCCTCCAGCCAGTGCTAAGCCGGAACCCCAGGAGAAGGTCCCCGCGAGTCATAATTGCTGCCCAGACTTCCTGTTTCTCTCAGGCATCATGGTAGCCCAAAGCCAGAGTTCCTCTGTGGGAGGTTTGCTACCACACTGTGAAATGTGAACTTGCCCCTTGATCCAGGGGTCAATTTCACCTGGCATCCTGCCTGCAGGAGAAGGAAATGGTGGGCGGGCAGTTGAGAAGGGGTCAGCCGCACACCATGAACCTCTCAAGGACGCTGGCCAAGCAGGCAGCTCACCAAGGACATTCTCCTTCTCTCCCTTGATGAGTGAACCACACCCAGAAACCCAGTTCCAGTTTAGCAGGAAGCAAGCCCTCCGGGTCCCACCGGGAAGGCTGGTGGGTAATGAGGCCAGAACTATTGTAAAACCAGACAAAAATGACTTGGAGGAAAATAAAGTACCGGAGAGCACATCTGAACCTACTGAAACCAGGCCTGGGTTGGGAAACAGCCTCTCCGGGCGGGCCAGGAACATGCCGCCATAGTCACACACCCCAGGGTCCCTTCCAGAAAGTGGTCTTCCCAGGCGTTATTCTGTGCACCGAGGAAAGAAGACCATCACCTTTGAGGTAGTGTGTATTCTCTCCTTTGCTCAGTTGATAAATGGTTTTTGAACCTGCAGATGTGCTGGGGGGCTATCTACCTGCATGCCCATGTGAAGGGACAGACACAGAGGCATGTGACACATGGCAGATTCTATGTTAGGGGCACAACAAGGTCCCAGAGGATAGCAAACCATCTCCACCCCGAGGGGAGGGACGTGTTAGCAGGGCTTTGAAAGATATGTAGGCGTTTGCTGGGTGCAAGTATTTAAAGACCAGCTCTGCCTCCTGTTTTACAAGGAGGACGTGAGACCTAAAGAGAGAAGAGAGAACCATAGGTTCGTGTTAAGAGTGGAACTAGGATCTGAGGCCCAATCCCTAGCATTATCTGTGTCCTGGGGAGCCGTGGGAGTGCAGAAGTTCTTCAGGGGTGAGACCACCTGGCAAATCCGTCCTCTGGCTACTTTGGGGAGAAGGTTCTCGTAACTTGAGTCTCAGACACATCTCAGTTTTTACTAAATTCCTCTCCACCTGGACTGAGCCCTGCAAAGGCTGGCAGCCCAGAGCAAGGCTGATAAAGAGCAAGAGGGGGGTGGTGGTGGTGAATCTCTCATCTCTGCTCAGATGCTGCAGTGACAGGATTGGGAGAGAGGCAGGGATTGGACAAATGGCATCTGCCAAGGGACAGACACACACCAGCCCAACAGATAAAGGAACGGTTAGGTGGCTATGGTTTTTTTTTCCGTGAAAACAGACCCAGTGAAACCTCCACATGCCCCATCAGATGCCAGGTGGAATGAACTGGCCAAGGAAGGTACTGGAGAGCTCTGTGTGGAAAGGTGCTCTGTGTGGCCTTCACACAGCTCCTTCCAGGAAGAGCAGAGAGGACCGGGCCTGGCGCCACCCTGCAGGGAGAACGTGCCAGTCCTCACGCTCTGGCAGCAGGGGGCACGGTCAGCCGTGTGACCTTGGAGGAGACACCCCTTTACATGAATTCAGTTTCCTCTCCCCAAAATAACAACAGAATCAAGTGCAGCCTCTGCTGACCCCACTGGGAAAGGTGAAGAATTTTGACTTAATACTACATTGAACAAGCACATGGGACTCCCAAAAGGACTGGACCTCACTCTGAAGGGACAAACCTGACAGTGGCCTGGCAGCATGTCCCTGTCCCACCCCGCCACAACCAGAGCCTTCTCAAGTACCCACTCCACACCAGGCGCTGCCCAAGCACCCAGGGTGCTTCTCCACGGGAACCGTCCCCATACGGGGCTTCAGTGCCACATGTCCACCAGCTGCCCTGCCTCTGGCCACGTGGAGTGCCAGCCCCACCTCAGTCTCCCCAGCCTCTTCCTGCGTGGTAGTGGCCTGGTTCTGGAGGTGATCTTGGACAGGGAGGCCCAGCCAGGGCCAGACACCCCAACTCTGGTGTGATGTCTTCGTAGGGCCCTTGGGAACCCAGAAGTGAGGCTCCCTTCAGACATTTAGAAGATGAGACTGGGCAGTCAGAGCCCACTGCCCTGGGCTTCTCCCAGGTTCTTCCCCGAGGACAGTAGCAAACCCACGAGGACAGCTGGTCCCGGCATCGAGTGGCCACGCACGAGGCCAGCAGAGGTCAGACAGAAAAGCTGGTACTGCCCAGAGAAGCCAGGATTTCAACGTGATATTTTGGGAAGGGCGTTTGGGATTTTCCTCCACTCGGCCAGTGGGAGGGGAGGTGGGGGGAGCAGAAAGCGTGGGGGTGACCATGGTGCCGCTGAACAATGGGTGCGTGTGCATTCATTGTGTGTGTGCATGTTTGAAACTTTCCCAAGTAATTGTTTTTTTTAATCCTGACTGGTTTGACTGTAAAGTCACGCTGTTCCCTGTGATATGAATCATTGCTCCTCCCTGGGACTTCAGGTCACTTAAGGTTTAAAAGAAAAAGAAAAAAAAATATTTTTTTTAATCTTTAGAAAGGCAAAAATGGCATCTAACTGATGTCTGAGATGACGGTCTCTAGTCCAAACTTTAGGGACACATCCAGAAAGTAACAGAAAGACTGTTGCCAAGTTTAACACGGGGGACTTCTCGTTTCGTTATTTTAGGTTGGTTGAAAGACAAGGACAAAGCTTTGCCTTCTCATCAGAATGAATGGATTTTTGCTGGGCCGCATGGTGATCACAGAGAAGAACCCAGAAAACACATATCTGAAAGAGCCTTGGGGATCAAAGGCAAAAATTAACCTAGAACATTTCAAATGCAGCATGTGTTGCTGCCTCTATTATCACATCGGTCCTTGAACAGTGAGATAGAAAAAAGAGGCTGGAACAAGCAAGAAAGAGCTTGAAACACCAATGTATTAACGGTCGAGGTAGCTGGAGGGACAAGAGAAATGTCATCCCCCTCATGAGAGCGAAGGCAGCTGGCATTAATCACGTGTGATCTTTTATCTTCTCACTGCCTCCCAAAAGGACATCAGAGAGCGAGGTCGACGCCAAGCAAATATTTAGTCATATTTTATTCTATTTACGGCATCTCATGGCAACACTGCATGGTTATTGAAGTTAGACACAACCCAATCAACAAACACACACAGCTGCAGCTGGTAAAGCAATGCAGCTCCTCGGGGCAAGACCCCACCCTGGACCACCCCAGAGAGCGCCCGGGCTGTGCACCCAGGTGTCCAGTGTCCCCTGCATAGAAGGTGCCCCAGCCCAGGTGCACCGTCTCAGCCCTGTGGCCCAAACCATCCATGGTATCGCCAGAGCATTTATCATCTACCACCTCTCTCACTCCCAAACACCACCCCCTCCTGATCCAAGGTGTTTGGAATCCTCTCAGGGCACACAGGGCTTTCGTTCCACAATCAGAAGCCAAAGGTGGAGTGAAAATCGACCTACCGAAAACAACACCTTGGCTTACATTCATACTAACGTGTAAATGACCAACAGCAGTCTCCTCTAAGTGCAGCAGACAAAGTCTGGGCTTCTTTCCATGAAAGCCTTAAGGGCCTCCACAGTTTGGGCCCTGCCCCCTCGCCCCTGCTCTGTTCTTTGCTTGCCATGTCCTGTCTCCCCACTTTGCCTGTGCTCCAGTCATGGCCCTCTGCTCCCTTCTGCAGCTCCTCACTCCCATAGGCCAGACCAGGCGTTCCTCTGCTGCCATTGGCTCCACTGCTGCCCAGGTGCATCTATCTCACCTCTCCTGGGTGTGCCCGTTCACCTGTCTCCCTAAATAGACTGGTACTGCTTCTAAGCCTCTGCTGTTTCTCCAGCGCTTGGCATGAGGCTGGCTCTTGGTGAATGTTTGTGATGAAAAGAAGGGCAGCAGGGAGAATGGGAGGCCCCAGGCCAGATGTTATCAGAGGCTTTGGAAAGGGTGAGGCAGCTAACATAGAAATAGCAGTGGGTCCTTGCTCTGGCTAAGGATCCAAACTGTTGTCTATGACCCCAAACAGGGCATAAGGGGGGCCTAGGATCATAAGCTAGCACCGGTATCACAGCTTAGGGGCGACACTGGGCCATTGGTGTGAGCAGCGCCCAGGGTGCAGATGAGAGGCCTTGGTGTTCCCTCTCCCTCTCAGCTCTTGGCAACTCAGCGTGGCAGGCTTATCCGCGAGGGTTTATTTGCACCCACTTTGGAACAAATGGATTTCTCCCATATTTATATCATAAAATAAACAGAGATTTTCCTGATCAAAGGCCACCCCGGGGGCCTGGAGATAATGACAGGAGCATTTCCCCAACTGAGGACTGTGCCCTGGCTGTGCCCAGCCCATGTTCTGGCTTGGTGACCATCAGCATAATCCGGAAAGGAAAAAAGCTGCACACCCTTCGGAGCAGGCAGCTCCCTGCTTGAAGAATCAACCAAGAGCCCTGCTGGTGGGCCTCAGCAGCAAACATCCCTCTGCAGGCACGTGTATTTATGCTGCAGGCTGCAGCAATCCTCCAGGCAGCCCAGGAAGCTGATGTTAGGCTTATAAAGGGGGTGTGTGTGTAGGGGGTGGGTGGGGGTGGGGGAGGCCCATTCTGACCACACTTGCCCCAGGTCACACAGCATCAACTGGAGGAGGGGAGACTGGAACCCACACCGAAGACTGCAATCCTGCTTTGGGTCACAAGCTGACGACGGAGTGTGGCTGGTTTAGAGAGACATGGCCCCTGGGACGGGTTTCCAGGAGGAAGCGTGTCAAGGACAGCAGGATATTTAGCTCTTTCATCCATTTAGAATTTATGTTGCACGTGAGGTAAGGCTCTCAACTTTATGTTTTCCCAAAAGGTGGATCAATTGTACCAACATACGTTTGAATGATCCTTTCCTCTATTTGAAATGACTGATTTCCTAAATTCACTTCTCAAGGGCCATGTGCTAGACTCCATTTACTTTTAAAAACCCACTTAACCTGTTTCTGAGCCATGCTTCTGAATTTGCACAGTTTTAGAGAGTGGTTTGATAACTAGGAGAGCAAGGGCCCCTGCCTTTTCCCGAATATCTTTTAGTGTTGCCTCTCTCAGATCCTGTCTAGTCATTTGTAAATTCTGGCATTTGTCACTGGACTTTCCCCTCACTATCCTCCATTTTCTAAATGGTTCTGTCCTGTTTTCCATATGCCTGTTCCTCTCTTCTGCACTGTAAGTAATTTCTTCAGATCTGTTTTCCAAATTCGCTACTTTTCTCATCAGCTTTGTTAGCATTATAGTTTAACTTATCCAATTTTTTTAACAGCTATATTTTTCATTTAAATAAATTCCTCTGGTTTAACTCCAAAACCATTTCTCCTGTTCTGGTCTTTCATTCTGACTCCTTCCATACGTCCTAATTTTAAATAAACACATCTATTTCATAGTGTTCTGTTATTTCTAGTTGACATGACGCTGATCCTATGTTAGTTAATTATCCCTCAAGAGAGTTCATCTCTTAATGTGGTTTTTATCATCAGCTCCTCTCTGGCAGTTGTTGTTTTCTGGGCCTGTCCCAGGGACGTTGAGTGGAGGCAACATATATGCGTTTACCAGCTCCCCGGATTCTGGTTTTTATGTGCATTCCTGTCGTCATGATTCTGTGCCTTGCAGACAGAATAAATACAGTCACCAGACCCATGGAGAGTAAAGGTTTGAGTTTGTTTTTTGGTGGGACACTGCTTGCCTCTATTCAAGTCCCTGGACAGACAGCAACTTTCCTCATCACTTCCCCAGGCCAAGGGGCAAAGGTTTTTCATCCACTTTTTATGCTATCGCAGCTCCGTGGGGCTTTGCACTTCATGGGAAGGCTCCATCCGGGTCCCTTACAACACCCAGAGTGGTAGGCACCTGGAGCTGTAGGCACCTGCTGTTATATACACACAAGTCTGTCCACAGATGCCCCAGTCTTTGAGTACAGAAGACGGATTTCACCTGTACACCCTCCTCTCCCTGTGGCCAAGATCAGGACAAGGCTTTCGGCACATCATCACTCAGATGCACTTACGTCTGAACACTCACCAAGGGTCAGGCTCTGCTCCTGGCATTTCAGTGCCTTAATACCATTTAATCCTCTCAAGAAGGGAAACAGATTGGATTAAGGGGTGGGCTGGCTGGGCAGCTGCCCAGGGGACCCACTTATAATGGGCAGGATAAGATCTCTGGATTAATGAGAATCAGGGCTGGTCAGTCAGGTCTCCACTCCCCCTCTCAGCAATTAGCAAGTGTCAATTGGGCTCTAGTGGTCAGTGCCCACACTGTATCTGTCGGGCTTTCTTTTGATCGATTGTCAGGGTGCTGCTTGCCCGGAACACAGAATTTATTTATCTATATTCTCAAGCTTTGATGTGAAACCTAGGGAACTGTGTGGTCAAGAAAACTGCAAAATAAAACTGACACGAAAATCAGGACTAGTGTTTTTGATATTATTTCCAGAACATCAATTGTGCTTCTGCCAGAGGAAGGGAATGAGAAAGTGGGTCTGTTTCTGTGTGGATGGGAAACCAGTTTCTCCAGCTCTACTCAAAGGCCGTTGGACAGGCCCTCTAAAGCTGCACCAAACAGAGAGCCCTCTGCATTCAGGCCCTGGGACCCAGGGGTCACTGTCCCCTTTTCAGGTGAATAAATTGAGGCTTGTAGAGAGCAGACACTTGCTCAAGAGACTGCACAGCTGATGGGTGTCCAAGGGGTCCCTGAGCAACAGCAATGAACACCTCTGTGCTCTGTAAGAACCCACCCATCCGCTGAGGCTGCCCAGGGTGCAGGCTCTCCTAGGGAGCAGAAGGCATTCCTCACATTCTCCATCTGCAGGTAGACTTCTGGTTAACTGCTTTTCTGTAAATCAAGCCTTCCATTGGCCTGCAACCAACTGGCTGATGGTCTTTCCAGAAGGGGTTCAGCGTTGCACGCAGCCCCCTGCCACACAGTTCTCTTCCAAGCTCTTAACAATTGAGCCCGTCCTGGAACCCAGAGAGACAGCTGGAAGGAAGTGACATGGCCCTACAGAGAGACGGGCCTCCACCCCACTGGCTCCCAACCCGCCTTCCTTCCAGACCCTGTGCAGCGCCTGCCTGGGGATGTGAGAAGCCGGGAACGGACCCCTGCAGGACTCAGCCTCATGGCCAAGCTGGAGATGACAATTTCCTATGTCACCCCGCGGCCCCAGGGCAGCTGTGCACCTTGGAAATGCCTTAGCTTTATCACAGAGATTTGTGTTTGTGAAACAGAAATTAGGGAGGACGCGTGTGCCCGTGGGAAGAGGCCAGAGGTGGCCAGGAGGAGGAGAGGGACCAGATTGGGAAAAAGAGCAGACATGACTTTGCTCACCTGTGCCTCCCCTGAGTGGCAGGCGACTTGCACATTATCACACTGAGGCGTTGCTGCCTGGTCACACTGTCTGGGATCCTGGGGTTAGGGGGTGACATCTTGCGGGGCCATTATTTATCCGAATACATATAATAGAATGACGCCTCATTGCCCCAATGGAACAGCGAGATCCTTGAGGCCAGATCTGTGTCCTTTTGCTCACGTGGTCCCAGCACCCAGCTAGTGAAGCAAGGACCCCTTCTCTGAGACCCCAGCTATGGGCCCCAAGCCAAATAGGTCCTGTTTTAAGCCCAGCAGCTTCCGTTCCCACTTTTAACAGACTTCTGCCCCCACCCCATTCCTGTTCTCACCTCTGCCCAGCAACAATAACCGCATGTACCCGGCAATAGCTTAAATATTCTCCCAATAGCCGTATACTTATAACATAACTGGATATTTGCGTAACCATGCTGTTTTAGCTTCTGGAATAACGCTTTACTAGGACTGGACACTTATCCTAACAGGAACCTCAACCCAGTAATAGAGGGGTCTGGGGTCTGAGGGACTTTCCGCCTGCAGGAAGGCTTACAGTTTCAACATTACTCTGGGATTTTTCCACCTGGACATGTCTCCCAGACTTGGGACTTCCTCATTTGGATTTGTTGTCAGTTTCTGTATAACTCAATGGAATTTTCTTCCTCAATGCACCATTGCGGTTTTTGCCTTTATAAACCCTACCCAACTTGCCCTCGGGGCTGCGAGGTTTTTGGAACATTAGCCCCCTCGGAGCCGCCGGCTTTGCAATAAAGACTCCTAATTTGGCCCCAAAATTCTGGTGTTGCTGTCTACCTAATTCCTGAACTCGAGTCTACCTTACAACACTAACGTTTGCTGAGCAACCGAGTTATCAGGAATAAGCCGCACTGATTGTCGGGAATGAGCGGGGTTGGTGGGGGTGTTCCCCCCCCCCCCGGGGCCTGGTTCCAGCAGTATGAACACCCCACGCCATGCCGAGAGGCACGGTGGATCGCTGCTGTCCAACAGAAGGCCCCTTCCAACTCCATCCACCTGGAGTGAACTCTCTCCAGCGGTGTCAATGACACAAGCCGACCAGCCTCAAGTTCTTCCCAACAGATGACATCTGAGTGAGCTGAGATCCCAAGCGACGCACAAGAGAACAAAGTGGATGACAAGCAGCTTGGGCCAGAGAACCAGCTTCGGCAGGTTTGGACTCAGGACAAGGAGCCTTTATGAGATAACGGAGGGAGAGACGAGGGTGCTACAGAGGAACCGAGGGGTTTTCCCACCACCGCGCCCTAAGCGATGCACATGGGTCCCTGCCAGTCGTCTTCCACTCCGATGCCAGGTAAGCGCCCCACATTGTTGGGAACCCTGGCCACCTGTACCTTCCCATGGCTACATCATTGAAGCACACCGGAGACGCAGTTATCAATCCTAACTAACCATCTCCATGACGAGCACCTGAAATGGGATGGCAGCGTCACACGGGTGGCAATACCCTGTGACAAGGACATGGGCACATGCCAGGTTGGCAAGATGGGAGCTGGTGCAGGCGTTTTAGGAGTTACTCGGATGTGTGTCCAGCTTTAAATGTGTTTACTCCTGTTTCTGTAATCGCACTGCTGGGAACTTATCCTAAGGCATGAATAGGACATTTACACACAGATGGATAAATAAAGATGCTCATTGCAACATGGGCTGTAGTAGAAAAAAACAAAACCCTGAATTATCTAAACCCATCAATTAGGGATTTACGAACTAAATGTTGATACATGCATGCAGCCCTTTTCTTCTTCATTTCTGTGTCCTCAAGCCCAGAAAGGGCCTGGCAGATTTTAGGAGACCCTCCACCAATGTTTGCTGAAAGCATGAATACAAGAGCATACCATGTAGCCCTTGGAAAAATAAAACCAAAACTGAGCACAGACTTCTGTCCTGATGGGGAAGTGTGGCCACAGGGCACTGTGAGTTACATAGACAGTGGGGATACACATTCCAGTTGCACAAAAACAAGTACAAGAAAGATACATTCAAAACTCGATCACTGGGGCCACTATGCTGTTTCAGTGTTTTTTTCAATAACATACCATCAGAAAGCCATGGAAAGACATTTCCAATATTGAGCACACATTAAGTCTTATGATTTTAATATCCCAGAAGCATCAGAGAATTTGCTTCCAGCTTGGATTCAGAGGCTAGCTAGCCTGCGTTTCCTGCCAGGAGGCAACTTGGCTGTCAGCTCTAGGGCTGCAGGTCACTGGACTCTGACCCGACCAAACTCTAGGGTGGCTGAGGGAGGGATTAAAAAAAAAAAAGAAAGAAAGAAAAGAAGAAAGACTGTGTGGAAAAGGTTCTCAAGCTGCTCTCCATGGGAAGAGCTGCTGAAATGTGGGGTTACTGGCAACATCATTTGACGGCAGGGTATATCAGAAAGAATACTTTACCCTTGGGCCATCAAAATCATAACAAGGAAGAGAGCCTGTGCACTGGCCCATCTCTGCGTCTGAGTCTCCTAAGTGGCTGTGGAATGGCCGAACGCTGCGGCCGGCCATACCTGGGTTGGTAATGCTGCATCACGAGACTGCACTGATGAACCGTGAAGGTGGTCTTCCTGTGACATCACTGTCACCCCAAACATGTTGGTGACTCTCTTGCTGGAGCCGATGGTGGAGCCTACCTACATCTCTCCCCAGCGTTCCCACCGCACCTGTTTCTACACAAAACCCCCCCTGTGCTCCAGGGGGCTCTACAGGAGATGTGTTGTGTGTGGAGCACCCTGCCGACCTGAAGACATGTCTTAATTCATGTAACTCTCCTATCAGGGCTGCCAGGCGGGCTCCCAACTCTGACGTGGCCAGAGAACGTGGGCTGATAGACTGGATGGTCCTTTGTCAAGGACACTGAATGAGTTTCTCTTCCAGACGTTTCCATTTTGTCCTGAAATTTGAATGCACCCTTGCCAGATAAAACATTGTCACTATTGAGAGCATCCAATAGAACAAAATGCGGATGCTTTAAATGATTCCAGAAATATTTTGGTAAGTGGCAACAGAGCTGGAGTGAGTGAGTGGTATCTGGAGGTGACCCCGGCAGTCCTGCTGTGTGTGTCCTGATGCATCTGTGACACTGGACAGGCACATTTTAAGTGTACTGGAAATAACAGGAACCCCAGGTACAAAAATGCCACATCGCTCAACAGGCTGCGAAAACTACAGTCGACCAGAGCAAAGCTAAGGGCAGTGTGTCTTAGCCGACACTATCTGACCACAGAATGGAGCAGTGATAAAATCAGCATTCCACAATTCTGCTCCTGGGCTCACATTGACAGTCCAGAAGAGAGGAACAGAGTAGGGAGGTGTCTCGGTGTCCCGTGGTTGTTGGAACAAATGACCACAAAACTGAGTGGCTTAAGGCAACACAAGTGGATTCTCTCTCAGTCTGGAGGGCAGAGGTCCAACGCGTGCCTCTCTGGGATAAAATCGACAGAAGAAAATCTGTTTCCTGCCTTTCCAGCTTCTAGAGGCTCTGCTCTCCTTGGCTCCTGGCCCCCTCCTGTGTCTTCAAAGCCAGGAGCGTAGCATCTTCCCATCTCTGACTCTCACCCCTTCTCCTGTGATCACATCTCCTCTCTTCTCGGACTCCATTTGTGATGACACTGGGTCCACCTTCCCATCTCAAGACCCTTAACTGAATCACGCCTGCAAAGTCCCTTTTGCCATATGAAGTCACATATCCACCGGATCTGGGGGGTTCAGGATGTGGACATCTTTTGGGGCCATTATTCTGCCAACCACAGGGCAGGACCTCCTAGGCCGGGCTCAGAGAGAAGGCCAGTGCACACACGCCTCTGCCTTGGAGTTCCACAAACGCTGCAAGGCAGGTGCTACTTTACCACCCACAGGGGAGGAGCCTGAGATTTGGGTCAATCCCGTGCTCTTGCCACATGTCCAGGAAGCCCAGAGCCCAGTTTCTCTATCGTGCTACTGACTGCACTATAGCGTGTGGGCAAGTCAGGATTGGACCCCAGCTTGCCCTCTGGCCATAATCTAATAGTCACCATTGTTAACCTCAGCCTGGCTTTTGAGGGTCTTCAAATCCATTCAGGAACCCAAACACAGGGAGACATGAAATGTATTTTTGCGAAGAACCTGTACATGTGTTGCTTTGACTCCAGATCTCACAGGAGGAAACTTGGGCTGGGAAGGGCCAAGCCATTGACTCAAGTTGCCTGGGGATGGAGTGACGGAGGCAGCGGTTAGCCAGCCAGGCCTCTGACTCCCCATGTGGAGTGCGCCGTGTTGGTTGAGTGCCACTGAATGAATGATCAAGGAGGTGGGAGCCACAGGGCTCTCTTCTGGAGCTGGCTGTGGTGGGTCAGCCAAGGGTCAGGGCCAAGGGAGGATGGAGAGAGACCCTGGGGCCCTGAGCACTCTCCCAGCTCTGAGCTAGAGCAGGCGGTAGGTGGTAGGGTCCTGGGCCATTACCACATGGGAGCGTGGC
The DNA here is from genome assembly GCF_001890085.2 of Hipposideros armiger. NCBI lineage: Eukaryota > Metazoa > Chordata > Mammalia > Chiroptera > Hipposideridae > Hipposideros > Hipposideros armiger. The sequence continues at coordinate 8,058,891 of NW_017731369.1, read as the reverse complement.
CGCTGAAGTCACCACAGGGCCAGCTTGTGGAGGGTGATTTCCAAAACATGTGGCCAAGAGTGATCGTGAAGCATCGGCACTCGGACACGATGCAAAGCAGATGGAGAGGCTGGGAGTGTCCTCCAACAGCTGATGGGCCCCTGTAGGGCCAAGAGTGAGTGTCACTGTCCTCAACACCCCTGAAGATGGGTGGAGGGATGAGTAGCAGGCAGCATCCCGCGCAGACACGTTACATTAGGGCAGCTGGGAGCCCCAAGCCACCTGCCAGGAGGGGACCCACCAGCCAGGAGGCAGATCCTAACCATAGGGTGCGCCTATGGGGAGTGCACCTGCTCCTACCCATCAGTAGTAGACAGGGCTGACCCCTGTCCCCTGCCCCTCTCCTGGAGGGAGTGTCCACCAAGACACCCCATGGGCATGGCTCTGACTCCTGTATCCACCTTCCCACGCCCCACCAAACACATCTGTGTGAACCATGCTGAGCCCGCCTTGCCTCGTCAGCTTGAATTCCCCCAGAGTCTGCCTAACACTCCAGCCAGAGGGGCATTCGGTGTGTTTTTCGGAATTGTGTAAATTACGAAACCATACTTCCTCCCTTACCTAAGAGTTAGCAGACCTGGGGAAGGGGCAGTTAGGGAAGGACCCTCCCCCCAGGAAGGGAAAGTCAAGAAACACAGACCTGTCCTCTATCTGCGTCTGGACAGGGTCACAGGCTTTGACAGCATTCCAAGTCTGTGTTTTGTTTTGCTTTCTTTTGTTTTGCTTTTCATTTTTCCAACAGTCTCTGGCTGAGAAAAGCTGTCGTTCTTAAAATTTATCCAACGGGGTATAATTGTGTGCATTAAGTTTTCACTTTACAAAGAGACTCAACAGGACAGCTCAGGCCCCCAGCACAGCAGCCCTGCAACACTTGTTTTGAAAATGCAAATTTGCTCCAACACGATTGATGTATTAGAGAATACGATTTGAACATAACACAAACGGCTTGTTTTCCTATGCACAATTTCATCCTCCAGAAACTCAGACAATGGCACCCGCTGAGCTGAGCCTTAAAAAACACACCACACACACACACACACACACACATACTCACATACACACACACACACACACACACACACACACACACACACTTCAAGCCTACAACAACCCCAGTGTACCCCAAGTGTGAGAGCCACACCCTCCATGTCAGGGACCACTTGAACCCTGACCCTAGCCAGCCCTCCTCTGGCCACCTCACAGTGGCGACCCTCCCAGGCCATGTCCTAGCAAATTCCACCTGGTGCAGTGTTTACTGTACTAGTTAGGTTTTGAACCACTTAACACATGGAACGGGGCTGCTGTTTTTATTAGGTTCCCATCTTCACCTGTCACATTTCATTGTGTTGTGCCCTCAACCATGTGGAGTTTGGCATTTAGATTATACATGACTGGTAGATAAGGACTGGGCTCTAATGAGTTCTAGAAAAAGACCCCCTTTACCCACACGTTTATAGCACTCCTTTTCATTCAGACATACAAGCCTTTTTCACTGAACAGAAAGCTACGGAGCTTTCTTCTTGCCACATGGCAGGGTTTTGATCACTTGTAGGAAGAATTCAGCCCCCAAATGGCAACTATTTCAAACCAAAGACCAAAGAATTTAAGGATTAACTCAGAGTAACTTCAACATCTGGTGAAGCAATTACCTCCATTGAACAAGCGTTTATTTATCACCTACTGGATTCTAAGCACTGGCCATCAAACCAGAAGAAGAATCTAGACAGAGAAACAGGAGCTTGCGTAAATTAATATGTGCAACCTAGGGCTGGTAATATTATAATAAATAATAGATGCACAAAGTACAGAAGCAGAGAATGATGAGTTTGCCTCCTCCTCTGAATCACATGTTCCATGGCGTCAATGAAGGAACAAGAACACCAGCCGGGTTCTTGGGCCTCCCGCCTGCCAGACACTGCCCATAGCTTATCCCATGAGCTCACTGACAGCCTTGAGGTGAATCTCAGCATGAGAGGAGGAATCTGAGGCTCAGAGAGGGTGAGTGACTTGCATGAATTTGCACAGCGTGAGTGGCGGAGCAGGGGTCTGAACGCAGTGCTCCCTGACCAGTGAGTTCTCTGGTCTGAATAAATGAATCAAGCACTTTTTATTTTATTTTATTTTTTTTGGGGGGGGAGGAAGGGTTATACTGTATTGCTATATTACAAATTGTTTTCATTAACTCATTTTACTTATTCTTAACCATTTATTTGATATTTATAAGCACAGGACCTTTTTAGAAGCAAAAGAGTGTATCTCATGCATTTACCTTATAGTGCAAGTTTTCCATAAGTTGAAGGATTCTCTCCATTCTTTATCCTATTACCCTGAACAAAGTGTGCTGTCTCAGAACAGGTGGTCAGGCTGCTGACTGGAGTCTGCCTCCCCTCTATCCCCTCAGAGGTTTCCTCACAGCCCAGGTGAGCAGAACCCTCAGCCCTTGCACACATGCCACCCGGACAGGTTCACAGGAAGGGGACAGCAGAGGCCTTGGAAAGGCTCTAACAGGGTTCCCAACTTACCCCCAGGGCAGCCTTGGTAACGCACAGTCTAGAGGGGTTTGCACAACCATCTTGAGATGGCAAGAAAGTACCCAGAGAAAATATCCAGAGAAAGTGCCCAGAATAGATGAAGGAAGCCGAGGTCCCTGACTCCCCCTGGAAAGGTTCTCTTGTCTGGGCTGGGGTTTCATACCACAGAGGGAGCACCTAGTCCTTGGCTTAGAAGCTCAGGTTCCTATACTTCCAGAATGTTCCAGGCATGTCGTGAACAGCAGCTGTGCATCTTTCAGGAACATCAATGTTACTCGAGGGTTGAAGGATAAAAATAGTAAAATAAAAATTCAACTGGTCAGTTATTTTAAACATTATTTTCATATGTTAAAAAAATATGGCCGTATGGTGGGGTTAAATGTAAAACTTCAAAGAAATGCCATCTTTGCTGAAGGCTGCACCAGCCAGTTGTCCCCAAACTGCCATCAAGGTCACTTCACGGATGCTGTCCTCTGCCCCTCCCAGGCGTGGGTGGTAATGATGTCATTCTCACATGTGTGAAAGGGTGCTAGCCTCTCCTTTCCAGGACACATGCATCTTACACTAATTGCAGCCTAGCGTGAAATCCCAGTTTACACAGATGAGCTTCATGCTTATATGTTCTGGAGCGTGTTTCTGTGGGAGGCATTTGGGAATCAGCTCTGATCTTCAGTGTTGGGACAGCCTTTTTAAGACCCCTCTATCCTGAGGCTAGGAGACAGACAGATCCTCTGTTAATTTGGGGGGAAGTTTCCCTCCTAAACATAGTTCCGGTTGTCACCAAGCCTAATCCTCTTCATCTCAAATATAGAATCCAGTCAAAAGGAGACCCACCCCCACCAACAGCCTGAATCCATCTGCTGCTTTCAGCACACACAGCAGCTTGGGTGACAGGGTAGCCCCAAGGCCCCTCCTGCTGCAAACCCAGCACATACAGTGTTGTTCACACTCCAGTCTTTCCATCTCAATGCTCAACTTTGCCACGTCTGAATACTCCCTATACTACTGTTCACTTCTTATCTTTCTTTAAATAGATTTACATGTAAGCTCAAATACATGTATGGAAATCAAACTTGATATTGCTACTGCAAATGAAACATCAGAATCAACTGACTAAATAGTAAGTAACCATAAAAATGAAATCAAGGTGATGCTATTAAATTCTAGCTGGATCCTGAGGTCTCCAGATAGATTCATTACTGAAGTCTACCAGACATTTGAGGGGGAAAAAATAACCACACTTATACAAACTCGTTCAGAAAATAAAGGAGGAGGGATGTTTTCTTATTCATGTTATGAGGCCGATTACTCTGATACCAAAACCAGATGAAGACATTACAAGAAAATAACAGACCAAAATACCTCATGAGCATAGACACAAAACTCCTTAAAATATGAGCAAATCAATTCCAGCAGTATGAAAATGATAGCACACTATTACCAAGTGGGGTCTGTCCCAGGAATGCAAGGTCAGTTTAATATTTGAAAATAAATCAACCTAATTCAACATACAGATAGAAAAGAGGAGAAAAGCAGATCCTCTCAAAAGATGCAGTAAAAGCTTTTGACAAAACTCAGCACCCAATTATGAGAAAAACTCCAAGCAAATTAGAAATAGAACAGAACTTCCTCAATCAGATAAAGGGCATGTATGTGAAATCTAGAGCTCACAGCTTCCTTAATGGTGAAATATTGGACTTTCCCCCTAAGATAGGGCAAGGCCGTAGTGTTCCCTCTGCTCACTTCTATTTAACCTTGTGCTGGAGGTACTGAAAGTGCAGAATGACAGAAACAGACAATAAAAGGCATGCAGATTAGAAAGGAAGAAGTAAAACTTTAGTCACAGACAGTGTGAACCCCTACCTAGATAATACCAAGGAATTAAAAAGAAAGAAGCTACTGGAACTAAGCAGGGTCTCAGGATAAAGGTCAATATCAAGTATCAGTTGTATTTCTCCATAAAAACACAAGCGATTGGAAAGTGAAAAAAATAGATATATCATTTACAGTTGAGTCATAAAATGCTTAGGGATAAATTTAATGAAATATGTGCTAAGCCTGATGATGAAAACTACAAAGCATTACTAAGAGAAATTATAGAAGGCCTAAATAAAAGACTATATTAAAGGATTTGGGAACAGTTAATATAGTAAAATGGCAACTTTTCCCAAATTGGTCGGTATGTTAAACCCATCCCAGTCAAGGACAAGCAGGTCGTTTTTGTAGAAATTCATAGACCAATTTTAAAATTTCCATGGAAATACAAAGGATGTGTAATAGCCAAAATTATTTTGAAAAAGAGCAAATTTAGAAGACATACTATTTAAGACGTACTATAAAGCTACAATAGTCAAGACAGCGTGGTATTAGTGTAAAGACAGGTATATAGATCAAAGGAAGACAGTTAGAAATAGACCCACACATAAATGGCCAATTACATTTCAACAAGTTACCAAAGTAATTGTGTGGGGGGAAGAATAGTCTTTTCAACAAACAGCGCTGACACAGCTACATATCTGTATGGAAATATATATATCTATATATATGAATTTTAACCCTTACTTCAGGCCATACACAAAAATTATCTTGAAATGGATCATAGCTCTAACTATAAAACTAAATTTATAAAACTTCTGGAAGAAAACATAAGAAAAATGATTCATGACCTTGGGATGACAAATAGTTCTTGGAGACAACACAAAAAAAGCATAAACCATTAAAAAATTTGATAAATGGAACATCATAAACTTCTGTTCTTCAAGAAACATTATTAAGAAAATGAAAAAGCAAGCCACAGACTGGAAGAAAATATTCACAAAACACATATTTCATAAGAGATTTGTGTCCAGACGACATTTAAATGCTCTCAAAACTCAGTAATAAGACTACAAATACCCCAATTAAAAATGAGCAAAATATTTAAGTAGATGCTTCATCAAAGATTGTAAATAGGTACATAAAAAGATGTTCAAAATCATTAGTCACTAGGAAAATGAAAATTAAAACCATAATGATACCACTAGACACCTATTACAATGGCTAAAAAAAATCTTAAAACAACTGACAATACCCAGTGCTGGCAAACATGTGGGATGACTGGCAGCATCAGGATTAGGATGGGCACGTGAGGCATCCAGGGTGAACATTTAAGGAGGCACACTCTCTCAGGGTCAATGCAGGCCCAACCGTGGGGGACCCTGAGAGGGCACACCTCCTTAAATTCTGCCCCAAGGTGTCTCACATGCTTCACCCTAGTCCCAGCACTGACATCTGGAACTCTTGTACGTCCTTGGTTAGAATGCACAAGGGAGCAGCCACTTTGGAAAACAAAGTGGCTATCGCTCGTATAAAAGTTAAGCATACACTTATTGTAAGACCCAGCAATTCCATTCTTAAGAGTGGAGAAATGAAAACACATGTCCATGCAAAGACTTGTACACTAATGTTCATAGTAGCTTTATTCATAACAGCCCCAAACTGGTAATAACCCAAATGTCCATCAACTGGTGAACACATAAATTGTCGTACATCTAAACAATGGAATACTGCTAACAATAAAAATAAGCAAACCTCTGATAAACAATACCACATGATATATCTCAATAATATTATGCTCAGTGAAAGAAGCCAGAAACACAAAAAGTACGTACTATAGGACTCCACTGATATGAAATTCTAGAAAAGACATATCTGATCCATGTGAGAGAAAGCAGATAAGGCGGGTGATAGGTTGGGGTAATGAAAATGATTTATCTCAATTGTGGTTATTGGCTATATGCATGTATATATTTGTCCAAACTCATCAACATGTATAATTCAATTGATTATAAAAGTATTTCATGAAAAAAAAAAGAAAATTAGAATTTAAAAGGATGCTGGAGGAGGAGATCTAAGATGGCAGAGTAGATAAACACTGTGCCTGCTTCCTTCCACGCACACATTAAAATTACAACTAAATTATAGAACAGTCAACCTGGAGAACCATCTGAAGTCTGGCTGAACAGAAGTTTTATAACTAAGGATATAAAGAAGCCATGTCGAGATTGGTAGGAGGGGTAGAGACGTGAAACGGGCTGGCCCCAAACCTCCATGTGGTGGTTGAGAACTGGGCAGTTGAGAACTAGGCCACAGAGGTTCCCCCCGGAGGAGCGAGAGACCCCAGCCCCACACCAGCTTCTCTGGCCCAGAGTACTGGTGCCAGGAAGAGGAGCCTCTACAACAACTGGCTGTGAAAAACAGTGGGGATTCTGACCTGGGTGGGACAAACGGCTGCGGGAAACCCAGGTGTCCTCTCAAACAGCTCATGCACAGACTCTCTCACTCCCGGGCACTCACCCTAGGCTCCAGTGGAGGGATGGTGACTTGGAGGGCATCAGAGATATACAGTTGGGGCAGACTGAGATGTGTGGCTCCGAGCAAGGGCTGGAGGACAGTCGCCATCTTCCCCGTGTGTGGTTCTCTTCCTATGCAGCTGGCCGGTAGGCACTATCTTTTCTATGTTGAACCCTCTCCCATAAGGCCAAATCTGAATCTGATTGGCCTGCTGAGCTCTGATGAGACCCGTACCAAGACACATTATAATTAGAATGGCAAGGGTTAAAGACAAAGAGAGAATCCTAAAAGCAGCAAGAGAAAGGCAACTAGTAACTTATAAGGAATCTCCCATAAGATTGTTAGCTGATTTTTCAACAGAAGGGATTGGCACATTATGAAAAGCAAGGAGCTACAACCAAGATTAATCACCCAGCAAAGCTATCATTTAGAATCGATGAACAGATAAAGAGCTTCCCAGACAAGAAAAAGCTAAAGGAGTTGATCATCACCAAACCAGTATTACAAGGCATGTTAGAGGGAGGAACTTATTTAAGATGGAAAATTTTTAAAAAATCAAAATTATGAATAATAAAATGGCAATAGCTACATATCTATCAACAATTACTTTCAATGTAAATGGATTCAATGCTTCGATCAAAAACATAGGGTGGCTGAACACATAAGAAAACAAAGCCCTTGCATATGCTGCGTAGAAGAGAATCACTTCAGGTTGAAAGACACACAGAGACGGAAAGTAAAGGGATGGAGAAACGTATTTCGGGAAAATTGATACAAAAAAAAAAAAAGCTGGGATAGCAATACTTATACCAGACAAAATAAACTTTAAAACAAAGGCTATAACAAGAGACAAAGAAGGACCCAGTAATCCCGCTTCAGGGTATTTATCTGAAGAAACCCAAAAGCTACTTAGAAAAGACATGTGCATCCATATGTTCATTACAGCATTGTTTACAATAGCCAAGATGTGGAGGCAGCCTGGTTATCTGTTTTTGGATGAATGGATAAAGAGGAGGTGGTATAATATACAGTGGAATATTGCTTGGCCATGGAAGGGAATGGGTTCTTGCCATCTGCAATGGCATGGATGGACCTGAAGGGTATTGGGCTGAGTGGAGTATGTCAGACAGAGAACGACAGATGCAATGTGATTTCACTTATATGTGGAATCTAAAGAACTAAATAAACAAAACAGAAACACACTCACAGATACGTACAGCATGGGGGATATAGTTGATAATATTGCGATAGTGTGGTATGGTATCAGATGGTTGCTGGTGATCACTTCTTTAGGTATGTAAATGTTGAATAACTATGGTGTACACCTGAAACTAATATAATATTGTATGTTAGCTATATTTTAATAAAAACCTTTTTAAAAATGAAGTGCTGATACAGGGTAGGGAATGGATGAATTTTGAAAACATTAGGCTAACAGAAAGAAGCTAGTCACAAGAGACCACATATTATGTGATTCCATTCATATGAAAGTCTACAATAGGGAAATGTATAGAGATAGAAAGTAGATTAGTGGTTACTTAGGGCTGGAGAGGGGCTAGAGGGGTGCTAAAGGATATAGGGTTTCTTACTGAGGTGATTAAAATATTCTACAGTTGACTAGTGATGGTTACTCTGTGATTATACTAAAATCCACTGAATTATACACTTTAAATAGGGGAATTGTATGGTATGTGATTTATATCTCAATAAAGCTGTTTTTAAACAAACAAATAAATGAAAAATAGACACTGAAACATCTTGAAGGGTTTCCCACTGGCCAATCATACTGGAGTCATTTGAGTATCAAACGTATAATGACTGCAATAGATTAAAGCAGACAAATATGTATACAAATCCTTAAGTTCATAATCACACTAAAAATATACTTGGCTCTTGGAGGTTCATCGGGATAAATGCCTGGTTTCCCCCTCCCCATTTTATTTACCAATTGCTAGAACCAAACATGATCCTGTATGGACTAGATTTCAGGGTAGCCTCGTAGTCAATGAAGGAAAGTACAGTCATACCTTGGTCTGCAAACATAATTCGTTCTGGAAACAAACTACTTGTATTGCAAGACATTGTTCGTTTACCACGTTAAAATGTATTAGAAATGTTTGCTCGTCTTGCGGAATACTTGCAAACCACATTACTCATAATCCAAGATTTTACTGTACTTCTCTATAAAGAACTATAGCTGAGAAACATAGAAAAAAAACCCCATAGAATCAGACAGTCATCACCACATGATCCTGAACACAGCCATGGAACCAGGCATGTTCACCTGCTACTTGAGTTCCAAGAGAAACGTTGGGAGAGAATTTTGCAATGGATGGAGCAGACCAATGACGTCCCAACCTGCTGGTCATTCTGGCTGGGGTTTGTTCCAAATACTCAGGTAGAGGAGTAGGGTGTGCTCGGGAGGGAAGTGTGGAATTGATGAAACAAAACTGCAACCTGCTGATCATTGTTGCAGCTGGTGACAAAGTACTCCTTCAGACTATTTGTTTTACTTCTGCGTAGGTTTAAAAAAAGGGAGGGAAAGAGTTTTGATGGAGCTGATAGACCCACACCGTGTCTCTATACATTTTAATGAACGTCTACTCTACTGACAGGGAGGATCAGAAACAAGAGGCCCATTTGGACGACATGAAGCTTGAATTATAAAGTGTGAACTTGACCAAAGCAGGGACCTAACATGTTAATATTTATGTAGTTACATCAGAACTATGTAATTTGGTCTGGCAACTGCTTTGCCAATTAGGGATTAGGAAGGCAAGCCTGAAAGGTTCCTGAACAACAGGCAAAATGATTTATTATTCTTAGGTCATTGGAATAAAACATAGATATGCTTAACTATTTATGGAATTTCACCTACTCACTCACGCAGGCCCGGGGCCGGACTGAGACATGTAAGCCAGCATCCTGATCTCACAGCCAAACTTTAAGGGCCGTGCGCCCAAAGTTGAATTCCTTTCAAGAACGATTTCACTTCTCCGCTGATAATATCATTCTGATTATTGAGCCCACCAGCCCATCCAACAGCCATCATCCATAGTTTTGAAATTTACAGCCCACGATATGGCCTTAGCTGCATCACTTAGTTTCTATTTTCTGCCTGACTTTAGACAAATCTCTTAAACGCTCTGAGCTTGTTTTAAAAAAAAAAATCTGTATAATAGGGTTAACCTCTAGGAGGGTGCTGGCTGGGATCAGGGTCAGAGTAAGGCAACTTTGGCACAGATCCTATGCATGGTACACAGCAGGTACTCAGTCACGTCATGTCAATCGAGAAGGGATGAAGCATCACACACCTTATGATGAGGCTTTTCCCGAACCTCAAAAACAAGCTCCCCTGGGCCGGCCGAGTGGTGCGATGGTTAAGAACTGGCTTGGGACGCCAGAGGGCCCCGGTTCGGATCCCATGTATGAGGGCCAGTGACACTGCCCTCTACAGCTAAGAAGCTGAACAACAGCTCGACCTGGAGCTGGGCTGCCCTGAGTCGCCGGCGACAGCGTAGGCTGCAG
>NW_017731369.1:7986196-8048408 GCF_001890085.2 Hipposideros armiger | reverse complement strand
GGTTGCCATGGGCTACCGTATGTAGCCAGCAGCCAGCGTGAGCGGCCAGCAGCCGCAGTGAGCAGCCGTCCAGAAGCCGGCGACTGATGTGCCTCGCCTGGGAAGAGTGCAATGATGGTGCCAACTTGGGCCAGTGAAGCAATGTCCTTCACAACTAGACTGAAGAAAAAAATGACAGCAACTTGTCTGTTCTTTCCCCAAATCTCAGCACTGTTCCCATACCAATTTCCCAATAAAAAATCTTTAAAAAAAAAAAACAAGCTCCCCTGACTGAGATCCAGGAAAGACCACACCAAATTCCTGCCAAGGTCTAGGCCATGTGGCTGCAGGGGAGACGGACTGGGCTCCTAGGCTGGGCTTTCTGACTTCCCTCTACAAGGTTCGTCTCCTCCAGAACCAATTCTAGACCCCAGTGACAGTGTCCATACTCCAAGTTCCCTTTCTTCGGCACTTTCCAGCCAGCATTCAATGCCTTCCAGCCACCAGGAGCCAACTCGGAGAAGGAGTATGGGAACCATGTGTCCTCGCTTGCAAGGCCCACCCCGGGAGGTGGTGATTCAGGCTTTCTGGCGCTTATGGACCGAGCACTGAGAACCCAGCTGAGTGCTCCTGGCTGGAGGGCGGTGCCTTCTCTGAGGGTGGACACTTGCCTCCATTCGGCCGCCAACTTGATGGTTCAGGTGGTGGTTGCAGCCGCCAGAAGCCTGGGGACACCCAGCCTCTATCTAGCCCCTGCTGCCTGCCATTAATGAGTTTTCAGGTGGCTATAATAACATCCAGCCACTTCCTCCAGCTGCCTGTGGTTCTGGGGAGAGCCACCTCAGCAAACTTTCCCAGCTCTGTAGCTAATAGTGCTTCCCCGAAGGGCCCGATGACATCACTGTGTGGAATGAAAACAAAGCCCTGAGGCACAAATTACTTTATCATCTGCCATTTCTGTGATGTGCACGACCAAGGAAGGGGCCTTGACCTCCTTCACGAACCCTGGAGAGAGTAAGCGTTCAGAGACACCGCCAAGGAAGAGACATGCTCCCCTGGGCCGGCTCTGGCTTCCTTTGAAGCTTGTTCCTATCCTCAAAAACAATCTGGGTCAATCCGGCACTCTCCGGAAATAGAAAGCTGGAGAATGGATTGGGGCAAATGCTGCCTCACCTTCCACGGGCCATGGTCCACTGCCATGGAACCAGCTGACATTAGCTTCTTTATACAGATCCCCATACAGATGTGGGGGGCTTCTTGGTAGATCCAGGCCCCTAGTCACTGTGAGCAGCCTCTCCAGCCCCGCCCGCTCTTCCCAGAAGAGGGAGCTTTCCATACTGCCAGAGGTTTGGTCAGAACAGGCAACCCCAACGCCCAGACTCTCCAAGCCTGGTCCAAGACTCTCACTTTTGCAAATTCTGGTCTGACTGAACCATTGCGTCGCCTCATCGCCGCGGTCAGGACAAGATCCAGATGTCCATATTTCTTCACTTACAAGAAAACTGTCTTCCCTAAGTTGCACTCATGCCGACACCTTCCCAATTAACAAAGACCCCGGTCTGGGGAGTAGGGCAAAACCTCCTTTACAAACTGCTCTCCACTTCCCAGAAAAGCAGAGAAGCGAGGAGAGGGAGACAGCTCGGGAACAGCACATCCACATGACTTCCAGACCTGCTGGCTAGCTAGCATCTCTCAAATGGGTGGAAGGCCGCCCAGCAGGGGACAATTTCCGGCACCTGTGTCTCCAGCTCCTCCACCCCACCTTCCACGGAAATCACATCCAAGGCATTGGTCCCTGGATCTGATAGCAGGGGTTGTTAATCTCTGCACATGGACTGAGGGACCCTGCTGAAAACTTTGCTATTTGGTTACTTTGAGCAATTGGCTTGGAAGGGGGACTGGCAACCAGGAAAAATACTGTGTTGTTCCCAGAAGTGCAAGAGGATTCTCGTTACACTTAATAATGATAAATGTACCACAGGCTGCCGGTGTGCTAGGCTTCTGGGCCAGGGATCTTGCCTCTAAAGCAAGACTGGGAGACTGAGGGAGGGGAGGGAGAAATACAGGACAGATGGAGTGGGGAGTCTTAGCTCCGGGTCCAGCCGAGCCTAGAGCTGCCATCACCATGATTGCCAGGCTTATACAAAGCTTACACAAATGTGCCTCTGCAAAGCCCTTCTCCCTTTGGCATCTTTCACTCACAAAAATTTGAGGATTGAAAAAACGTTGCTACCATCCAACAGAATTACAAGTGTCAAGAAAACTTGCAAAAGACTTAGAAATGGGCAAAAAGTAACGACTGAGTGTCCTGTCTAGCCTCTGTTTTTGATGGTCTTGGAGCTATCTGACGAGTTCAAATGGTAGAAAAGTGATGACAATGTAAGTGATGCTTGTCCATAAAGTGCACTGTCTGGGTGGAGTGTGTGCAGGACCCTGGACCTGGATAGGATAGCTTTTCACCCCAGCATTCCTCACTGGCTGTGTGCATGGTTCTCTGAAATCTTCTTTGAAATGCTAGCACTCTGTCTTACTGGTTCCCTCATTAGTTCATGAAATAAATAAAAATCTCTAATGTGTGTGCATTTTGTATTGGTTTGAGTCAGAATTTTATCTTCCTTTAAAAATGATCCTTTTCCACCAGGTCTCAAGGCTAGTAAATGGCAGAGTGGGGATCTGAGCCAGCTCAGCCCACTCTGTCCAGAAGGAACGAGGAAAAGGAACCTATCTGATGCATTAATGATTTGCCTGCCATCTGTACTTCATTCACTCACTCTGCAGATGAGGCAGCTGAAGTTCAGTGTCATAGAGGTGAAGCGGAGCATCAACCCAACCTGCAGACTCTGCTTTTAAATCCACGATCAGCCCCAAAGCTGACACCTCCACGTGGAATGGATGGGACACTCCCGTCCTTGCTGTTGTCCGTCTCTGGGGTGGCTGACCAGAGGCCTCCGCCCAAAGCCTTCACTCCTCAGGGGCATGTGTGAACAGCCCTTGAAGAAAGTGGGAAGTCAAAGAACCTCCAAGACTTTTGGAGAAGTTCCACTTACAGGAAAGATACCACGTCTAGACGCTCAAAGTCAACTTTACAGTACGGAGATGCAAGTGGTCAACTCACTAGCCAGCCACAGAGAAAGCTCTTTCTACAGGAGAGCTTACCAAACAAAGGAAGGAAGGAGGGAGGGAGGAAGGAAAGAAGGAAGGAAGGAAGGAAGGGAGGAAGGAAGGAAGGAAGAGAGGAGGAAGTAAGGGAGGGAGGCTTCTTGTAGTTGTTTGTCACTGGTCTTGGGGAACCCTGGTTCCCTCCTTGGTCGTCCCTGGCCTGTGGCTGAAACACAGCATAACCCTAATTATTAGAACCCTCCCTGCATCCTCGCAATAGTAATATTCCCAAACTTTAGTGTGTGTAGACATTACCCAGGGAAGAAGGTTAACATGCAGATTCCTGGGTTCTGCCCACAGAGATTTGGATCTGGAAGTCTCGGAGAGCCCAGCATTTTCTATGAGCAGGCCCTGTTATTTCTGAAACGGTGCTCTAACCTTGGGTATTTAGTCTGGGCTCCATCCACGGTCTCAGGCATAAAGGCTCCACGAAAGGAGTCACAGAACTTGGATGAGGAAACAGTGACATTTGCACTAACCTTAGCTGAAATGGAGTATTTCCTTCAAGTAGGCCCCCACGTGGGGTAGAACCAGCCGCTGCACCTGGCACTTGTCACGGGGCGGAGCCAGCACCTTCAATCTCCTGTCGGCTCACCGCTGCACCGCAGTTGTTGGAGCTGCCTCTCCATCTCCTTAGAGGCATAGGTATCACTCTTTCTGGCCTCTGTTATTGGATGTCTATGCCGCCATATAGCTGGGTTCCTTGGTATGCCCAGAATATAATTTTTATATGTTTAAAAATCTTTACTTACAAGAAGGGGTCTGTAGGCCGCACCAGACTGCCAGAGGGGTTCCTGGCACCATGAGGGTTAGGAACCTCTGATCTGAGTGGGGCACACCAGCAGCACTGGCACACATGGCTGGGAATTCAACCTCAATGAAGGAGTGTAATTCTCCCGGATGCTGCGGCTGGGTGCAGACTTGTCCGCCCTTCTGGAAAGTGGTCCATGGCATGTGCAGGGTGGGCCCCTCTCCCCATACGAATGTGGCAGCACAGGCTGACTTGAGGAGAGCAGCACTGAGTGTCGCTATATTTTTTCTTCCTTGCATACCAGCTTATTGTCTCTCCATCACGATGCTGGGGACAGGTGGCCAATGGTACCAAGAGGACTCCATTCTAGAAAGGCTTGTTGCTCTTCACAGAGAGGAGAGGGGGCCCTTAGCCTGAATGATAACAGAACTCCCCTCCCGTCAGGATGCAGCGAGCAAAGGAGGGCCAAAGCTCCCCCTGCAGCCCCATTAGAGTCTGTGGGTTGGAGGTTGAGGCCCAGCGAGATTGAGGAGCTTATCTGAGGTCACACGGCAGGAAGTTTCAAAGCCAGGTTTCAGGCCCCAGTGAGTTGCTGTCCTCTTCACCAAGCTGTTTTCTTGTCAGGCTGGCACGTCTGCGGGAACACACCTCAGGACGAGCAGGATGCACTGGACCTGCGTGAGGCTACGGGAGCCGGCTGGGCTCAGAGCAGCTCCCTGCCCGTTCTGATATCTGCCAGTGCCCCCAGACAGAGACTTCTTCGGGGTCAGGGGACTTGCTGTGGCTGCGAAAGGACCCATGAAGGCAAAGTTGTGTTCTTGGGCCAGATCCAGCTTCCCACTCCGTTGAGCTCTGCTGCCCAAAAAGCCCACCTCACCTTCTGTGCCCTGGGCTATGAGGAGGACAGCGGCCAGGCACAGGCAGGGCTGCGCCAGGTCAGAACGCGCAGGGAAGGAAATGGGCTGCCTAGGGCTTCGCAGCTGAGACACAGTGGCCGGAACACAGCCTCACCCTCCGCCTCACCAGTGGTGTGAGCATCAGCTCCCTGAGGCTGGAGAAACGCCTTCTAGAGATGGGTGACCCAGACTCATCCTCCTTAAGGAAGGAATTCTAGGGGTGTGTGGCAGCTGCTGCCAGCCATGGGGAACAGTTAAGCAGGTGGCCTCCAGAACCAGATGGCCTGGGTTCCACCCGCTCTGCCACTCACTAGCTGTGTGAGCTGGGACAGGTCGCTGTACCTCTCCGTGCTTCACGTTCCTCTTTTGTGTCTGGCACACAGTAGGTGCTCATAAATATCTGTTGAATAGACGCTGAGTACTACAACTGACAACTTCATAGGTTACGCATCTGTCACCAAGTCTCAGAGAGGGTCACGGCCTTCTCGGGGAAGTTCCACCTCTCCCCGCTGGCATCTGGGAAGAAGCCTGTGGTCAAATTAGCCTGATCTCAAACGCCTGGCCCTGTCCAAAGCCCTCTAGTGTTTCAGATGCTGATTATTTAAAGATGTTAGTCACGTCTCCAAGTTAAAAAAGATTAAAGGGACAAAAGAATTTGTTGTGCGTTTTCTTCGTTTATTCCCCCCCTTTTCTAAACTTTCAATTCTGAAATGATAATAAATTCACAGGACATTGAAAAGAAATGTACAGCAGGTCCCGAACACCCTGTTTGTCCGCACTCCCGCCTCCCCATGTTAACATCTGGCACAAATGCAGTATTGGTGCAAGAGCACAACCAGGAGATCGGTGCAACCCCAGAGTGCATTCAGAGTCCACCAGTTCTACGTGCACGTGTGTGTGTGTGCGTGTGTGTGCGTGTGCATGTTTGTATGTGTGTGCATGTGTGTATGTGTGATTAGCTCTTTACTCAGAGTTCATTCCTTTTCATTGCTGAGTAGAATTCCATGGAGACGAAAGACAACATGAGTTGTTTCCATGTTTGGCTGTTAGAAATACAGCTGCTATGAATATTTGTGTACAGTTGATGTGTGACCATAGTCTCCATTTCCCTAGGATAAATGCTGCAAGAGTGTAATTGCTGGGTTGCATGTTCGGTTTTCAAAGGAGTCGCCAAATTGTCTTTGAGAGTGGCAGTACCATTGTGCACTCCCACTGGCAATGGACGAGAGACCCAGGATCTCTGCATCTTTGCTGACATTCAGCATTACGATAGGTGTGCGGTGCTATCTCGTTGTGGTTTTAGTTTGTATTTCCCTAATGGCCAGGGACATTGAACACCTTTCTGTGCCCTTATTTGCCATCCCTATCTCCTCTTTGGGGAAGTGCCTGTTCGTGTCTTTTGTGCATGTTCTAATTTGGTTGTTTCTTTCTTCACTGTTGAGTTTTGAGAGTTCTCTATATATTGGGGACCCAAGTCATTTGTTGGATACATGCTTTGCAAGTATTTTCTCCACTTGGCAGCTTGTCTTTTCATCCTCGTAACAGAGTTGTTCAACAAGCAAAGTTTTTCATTTTGGTCACGTCCAGTTTATGGACTTCAGTATATTTATGGAGATCCTTTGATGGGTCGTGCTTTCAGGGTCAAGTCTAAGAACTCTTTGCCCCAGGGTCCTGAAGATTTTCTCCTGTGTTCCTTTCCTTTTTTTCTAATGTTTTATAGTTTCCCATTTTCCACTTAAATCCACAACCCATTTTGCGTTAATTTTGGTATAAGGCGCAAGGCAACTCGTTTTCTGCCTCTGGATGTCCAGCTGCTCCAGCACCAGCTGTGGAAAGGCTGTCTTCCATGACAGAAGAGCCTTGGACCTTTATTAAGAGTCATTTGAGCATGTCTGTGTGGGCCTGTCCCATCGATCTGTGTGTCTGTCCCTCTGCCGACATCACACAGTCCTGATGGCTGTTGCTCTGTACGTACACCCTGGCATAGCAGGTAGAGTGATTCTTCGCACTTGAATCTTCTTTTCCTAAATCGCTTTAGGTCCTTCGCCTATTCTAGGTCCTTTGCCTTTCCATATAAATTTTAGAATAAACTGGACTGTGTTGACAGAAATTCTTGCTGGGTTTTTACTTCCTCCTTTTAAAATAAGCATTTGAAACCATCTCCATTCGCGTGGGCATTTCTGCAAATCCCTGGCCGGTGGTGCCTCAAAGCCTTCCCAGAGCCCTGGGTGGATGTAAACTGGATTTCCTTGGACGCCAATGTTTATCACTTAGTAAGTGGCCTCCTGGGTGGCCCACCCCTGCTGGCCTCCTTACACTGGCCCCTGTCCCCAGAACATTCACAAAACCAGGGCAGAGTCCCTCCCTGCAGCTTTGGCTGCTCCTGCGGGGCTGCGCCTACTGGCCGTGGGCGTGGGAAGAAGCCTTCCTCAGAAGAGTGGCTTCACACACCTGCACTGCAACGGCACCCCTGAGGGCCCATAAAACCCAGATGCTCGCCTCACCCAGAGCTTTCGATTCAGGAGGTCTTGGGCCTGAGAATCTGCATTTCTAGCAAGCTGCTGCTGCTGCTGCTGGCCTGGGGACCCCACTTGAAAGCCCCTGCCTTATACATTAGGCTACGGGTTGCATTTAAAGTAAATATTGTATTTCCATTATTAATTAAAGGAGGGGTGGAGGAGTGAGGGAAATGGTTCTTTCCCAGGTTGTCTCATTTAAACATGGTTTGTTGGTGGTTCATAAAACCTTTTGCTAAAGGAAAAATGACAGATTACGCGGTACAAAAAGCACAATGAGAAAACGGGCTACCGCATGTCACACACTCACTGCGCCAGGCCCCGCGCAGAGGGCTTTTCAGGGTCATTTCTTTCAGTTTTCCCTCATACTGCCCTGGGCTGGAAGGTTAGCAAACTGCCTGAGCCGATTGGGTCAGTGCCAGGGACAGCTTGGCCTGCAGGCCTCTAGAGCACCAGCCAGGCTCTTCTTAGAGAAATGACCACAGTACCATCTGTGTAGGCTGATAACCGCTTCCAAAGATATCCGGGCCACATCCCGGGAACCTGTGAATGTGACCTTATATGGAAAAGAACTTTGCAGGTGTGACTGAATTAAGGATGTTGAGATGGGGAGACTCGCCTGGATTACCCGAGCGAACCCTAACTGCAATCATGAGTATCCTTAGAAGAGAGGGGAGGACGAAGTGTTGGTACAGACAGAAGAGGAGGACATGTGAAGACAGAGGCAGAGAGGCTGGAGTCGTGTGGCCACAAGCCCAGAACGTCTGGAGCCCTCAGGCCCTGGACGAGGCAGGAAGGGTCCTCCCCTAGAACCTGCCGGGGAACAGCGGCCCTGCTGACACGCTCCACACATATGCTTGTGTTCCTAAAGGTCGTTAGAACATTTTGCTGATTATGAAAATAATATATGCTCCTCACAGATAAATTAGAAACTACAACAAAGCATAAAAATAACTCACCAGCTAGAAATAAGCACAGTGACCATCTGGGCGTGCTGCCTCCCGTTTCCTCCTTTGCGCTAAGATCTTGCTGACATGTGGTTTAGATTGAATCACACCCTAAATGCACCAGCATGGCAGAGAAGACAAGGCGGGGTGGTTAGAACAAGCTTGGGGAGCTTGAGGGGGTGATCTGGGTCTTCACCCAGGATCTGCCATTAGCTGACCCCATGATCTTGGAAAGCTTCTTGTTTTTTAATCACATCTGGGGTTCTGCATCCTCATCTGTAGAATGGGTACAAGGGTGCTGTGAAGATTAAATGTGCAGGTAAATGCTCCGGGGCCCGCGGTGCTGAAGCGATGTTAGCGGTGCCAGCGCAGATCAAGGAAGGACCGCTGACATACAAATGGTAAGCTGGACTAAAGCTTTCCACTTGGCAGGTTCGATTTTTTAAAATTAGTTTCAGGTGTACAAAACAACATAATGATTAGTCATTTACATGCCTCACAAAGTGATAACCTCAACAAGTCGACTAGCCTTCTGACACCGTACATAGGTATTACAATACCATTGACTATATTCCCTATGCTGTACTTTACATTCCATGACTATATATATAGTATACACAAAGAAATGTATACACGTTTTAAGAAAGGAAAAACTGTATTAAAATTATGCTGATGGTAACCACTTTGAGCACCTGTTGTAATTGCAGAAGTCAAATGTGACTTGTATATTATTACAACTTTAGTGCAATTTTTTCCTTTCTTAAAATGTGTTTTTGTATAAACAAGAATAAATTCAAAATGGATTAAAGACGTAAATGTAAGGCCTGAAACCATAAAACTCCTAGAAGAAAATATAGCAAGGAAATTTGCAGACATTACCCTGAGCAATATTTTTACTGATACATCCCCACAGACAAGGGAAGTAAAAAAAAAATGAACATATGGGATTACATAAAACTTAAAGTTTTTTTTACAACAAAGGAAACCATCAATTAAACAAAAAGGAAGCCTACTGAATGGGAGAAGATATTTGTCAATGATATATCTGATAAGGGGTTAATATCCAAAATTTATAAAACACTCATGCAACTCAACACCAAAAAAAACCTGCCCAATTAAAAAATGGGCAGAATATATGAAGAGACATTTCTCTATAGAGGACATACAGATGGCCAACAGGCATATGAAAAAATGTTCAACCTCACTAATCATCAGGGAAATGCAAATAAAAACCACAATGAGATAGCATCTTACCCCA
This sequence comes from Hipposideros armiger, assembly GCF_001890085.2. NCBI lineage: Eukaryota > Metazoa > Chordata > Mammalia > Chiroptera > Hipposideridae > Hipposideros > Hipposideros armiger. Next base: position 8,038,902 of record NW_017731369.1, on the reverse strand, counting down.
GTCAGAATGGCTATCATCAATAAATCAACAAACAACAAGTGCTGGCGAGGTTGTAAAGAAAAGGGAACCCTGGTGCACTGTTGGTGGGACTGCAGATTGGTGCAGCCATTACGGAAATCAGTATGGAGGTATCTCAAAAAACTGGAAATGGAACTACCTTATGACCCAGCAATTCCACTCTTAGGTATTCATCCAGAAAAACTCAAGACACTAATTTGAAAAAATATATGCACCCCTATGTTCATTGCAGCGCTATTTACAATAGCCAAGACTTGGAAACAATCAAAATGCCTATCAGTAGACGACTGGATTAAGAAACTGTGGTACATTTACACAATGGAGTATTACTCAGCTATACAGAAGAAGGAAATCATACCATTTGCGATGATATGGATGGACCTAGACAACATTATGCTCAATGAAATAAGTCAGTCAGAGAAAGACAAATACCATATGATCTCACTTATACGTGGAATCTGAAGAACTGAATAAACGACTAATGCAAACAGAAATAGTCTCAGAGACACAGAGGAAAAACTGATGATTGCTACATGAGACGGGGGTGGGGATAAGGGAGAATGGGAAGGGACAAGACAACATAAATCGGTAACTACAATATGGCCTCAGGGATAGAAAAGACAGTTTGGGGAATATAATCAATAATGTTACAAATATTTTTTAGGGGGCCAGATGGACTCATGTCTTGTTAGGGAGACCACTTCATGGACGGGGTAGAGGCCTGACCACTGCACTGTACATCTGAAGCTGCCATTAAATAATGTTATATGTCAACTATAATTTAATACATATATAGTCATGGGATGTGGAGTAGAGTGTGGGAATGGAGTCAATGGAATTGTAATAGATATGTATGATATTGGGGGTTGGAGGGCAGTAAATGGGGGACGTGTTGTCACTTTGTGAGGGGTGAAAAGGATAACTATTGCATTGTTGTGTACACCTGAAACCAATAATAAAAAAATGTGTTTTATATATAATATGTAATATAATATAATAATATATAATATTTATATATAAATATATATATTTAAATTATAGTTGACATTCACTATTATTTTATATTAGTTTCAGGGGAACAGCACAGTGGTTAGGCCTTTATATAATTTATGCAGTGATCACCCAATAAGTCTAGTACCCATCTGACATCATACATAATTTTTACAACATTATTGACTGTATTCCCCATACCATATTTTACTTCCCTGTGACTATTTTGTAACTACCAATTTGAACTTCCTAATCCTGTCACCTTTCTCACCCATCCTCCAACCCCCTCCTATCTAGCAACCATCAAAATGTTCCCTGTATCTATGAGTCTATTTCTGTTTAGTCTGCTCATGTTTATTCTGTTCTTTAGATTCCACATATGAATGAGATCATATGGTATTTGTCTTTCTCAGTCTGACTTATTTCACTTAGCATAATACCCTCTAGGTCCACCCATGTTGTTGCAAATGGTAAGATTTCATTCTTTTTTATGGCAGAATAATACTCCATTGTATAAATGTACCACAATTTCTTTATTCAATCGTCTATTGATGGGCATTTCTGTTGTTTCTTATCTTGGCTATTGTGAACAGCACTGCAGTAAACATAGGGATGCATATATCTTTTTGAATTAGTGTTTTGGATTTCTTTGGATAAATACCCACAAGTGGAATTGCTGGGCCATAAAGTAGTTCTATTTTTAATTTTTTGAGGAACCTCCATACTGTTTTCCACAGTGGCTGCACCAATTTGCAATCCCACCAACAGTGCACCAGGGTTCCCTTTTCTCCACATCCTCGCCCAGAACTTGTTTGTTGATTTACTGATGATAGCCATTCTGACTGAGTAAGGTGGTATCTCATTGTAGTTTTTATTTGCATTTATTTGATGATCAGTGATGTTGAGCATCCTTTCATATGTCTATTGGCATCTGTATGTCTTCTTTGGAGAAATGTCTATTCAGGTCCTCTGCCCATTTTTTAATGGGGTTGATTGTTTATATCGGTGTTGTGTGGTATGAGTTTTTTATAAATTTTGGATCTTAATCCGTTATCAGATGTATCATTGGCAAATATCTTCTCCCATTCAATAGGCTTTTTGTTTTGTTGATAGTTTCCTTTTCTGTGAAAATACTTTTTAGTTTGATGCAGTCCCATTTGTTTATTCTTTGTTTCCCTTGCCTGAGCAGATGTATCAGTAAAAATAATACTAAGGGTAATGTCTGAGAGTTTACTTCCTATATTTTCTTGTAGGAGTTTTATTGCATTGAGTCTTACACTTAAGTCTTAATTCCATTTTGAGTTTATTCTTGTATATGGCCTAAGAAGGTGGCCCAGTTTCATTTTTTTGCATGTATCTGTCCAGTTTTCCCAGCACCATTTATTGAATAGAATGTCTTTACTCCAATGTAAATTCTTGCTTCCTTTGTCATAGATTAAATGACCATATAGGCATGGATTTATTTCTGGGCTCTGTCCTGTTCCATTGATCTATGTGTTCACTTTTATGCCAATACCATGCTGTTTTGATTACTATGGCCTTGTAGTATAATTTGATATCAGATAGTGTGATACCCCCAGCTTTGTTTTTCTTTCTCAGGATTGCAGTGGCTATTTGGGTTTTTTTTTGTGGTTCCATATAAATTTTAGGGTTATTTGTTCTAGTTCTGTGAAAAATGCCATCAGTGTTTTGATAGGGATTGTGTTGAATCTATATATTGCTTTGGGTAATATGGACATTTTAACTACATTAATTCTTCCTATCCATGAGTATGGTATATGTTTTCATTTATTTGTATCTTCTTTTATTTCTCTCTTCAATGTCTTATAATTTATTGAGTACAGATATTTTACTTCCTTGGTTAAATTTATTCCTAAGTATTTTATTTATTTTTTTAATGAAATTGTAAATGGGGGTGTTTTCTTAATTTCTCCTCCTGATAGTTCATTATTGGTGTATAAAAATGCAACCAATTTCTGAATATTAACTTTGTATCCTGCTACTTTACTAAATTCATTTATCAGTTCTAATAGTTTTTTTGTGAAATCTTTGGGGTTTTCTCTATATAGTATCATATCATCTGCAAATAATGACAATTTTACTTCTTTATTTTCCATTTGGATACCTTTTATTTCTTTTTCTTGTCTGATTCCTGTGGCTAGAACTTGCAGTACTATGTTGAATAAAAGTGGCAAAAATAGACATCCTTGTTCCTGATTTGAAGGGAAATGCTTCTAGATTTTCCCCACTGCATATGATGTGTGATATTAGCTGTGGGTTTGTCACATATTGCCTTTATTATGTTGAGATATGGTCCCTCTATTCCCACTTTGCTGAGAGTTTTTATCATAAATGGATGTTGAATTTTGTCAAATGCTTTTTCTGCATCTAATGATATGACTATATGATTTTTATCTTCCATTTTGCTTATATGGTGTATCACATTAATTGATTTGCAAATATTAAACCAAACTTGCATACCAGAAATGAATCCCACTTGATCTTGGTATATGATCTTTTTAATGTATTGCTGAATTTGGCTTGCTAACATTTTGTTGAGGATTTTTGCATCTATGTTCATTAAAGATATCAGCCTATAGTTTTCTCCTTTTTGTAATGTCTTTGGCTGGTTTTGGAATCAGGGTAATGGTGGCCTCGTAAAATGATCTTGGGAGCCTTCCCTCCTCCTGGATTTTTTGGAATAGTTGGAGAAAATATGTTAATTCTTTTTTTAATGTTTGGTAAAATTCATGTGTGAAACCATTTGGTCTAGGATTTTTGTTTGGAGAACTTGTTGATTACAGATTCAATTTCATTAGCAGTAATCAGGCTGTTCAGATTTTGTTTCTTTTTGATTCACCCTTGGAAGATTGTATGCTTCTAAGGAATTTACCCATTTCTTCCAGATTGTCCAATTTGTTGGCTTATAGTTGCTTGTAGTATTTTCTTCTTCTTCTTCTTCTTCTTCTTCTTCTTCTTCTTCTTCTTCTTCTTCTTCTTCTTCTTCTTCTTCTTCTTCTTCCTCTTCCTCTTCCTCTTCCTCTTCCTCTTCCTCTTCTTCTTCTTCTTCTTCTTCTTCTTCTTCTTCTTTTTCTTCTTCTTCTTCTTCAATTTCTGTGGCATCTGTTTTCACTTTTCCTTTTTCACTTCTGATTTTACCTATTTGGGTCCTCTCTCTTTTTTTCTTGATGAGTCTGGTTAAAGGTTTGTCAATTTTGTTTATCCTTTCTCTTGGTTTCATTTCTGCCTTGTATTGTTTTTTTAGTCTCTATTTCATTTATTTATGCTGTGATCTTTATTATTATTTCCTTCCTTGTACTCACGCCTGGCTGTTTGCTGTTCTTTTTCCAGTTCCCTTTGGTGTAAAGTTAGACTGTTTATTTGAGACTTTTCTGGTTTCTTTAGGTAGGCCTGCATTGCTATGTATTTTCCTTTTAGGACTGCTTTCTCTGTGCCCCATAGATTTTGGATTATTGTGTTTTCGTTTTCATTTGTCTCAAGGTATCTTTCAATTTCTTCCTTGATCTCACTGTTGGCCCATTCAGTATTTAGTAGCATGTTATTTATCCTCCATGTGTTTGTGTGTTTTTGTTTTTTTCTTGTAATTGATTTTTAGTTTCATACCATTGTGGTCAGAGAAGACACTTGATATGATTTCAATCTTCTTAAATTTATTGAGACTTGTTTTGTAGCCTAACATGTGGTCTATATTGGAAAATGTTCCATGTGCACTTGAAAAGAATGTATATTCTGCTGCTTTGAGGTAAAATGCTCTAAAAATATCAATTAAATCCATCTGGTCTAGTGTGTCATTTAAGGCCGCTGTTTCTGTGTTGATTTTCTGTCTGGAAAATCTGTCCATTGGTGTCAGTGGGGTGTTAAAGTCCCCTACTTGATTATGTTACTGTTGACTCTGCCTTTATGTCAGTCAATATTTGCTTTATATATTTAGGAGCTCCTACGTTGGGTGCATAGATGTTTACTAGGGTTATGTGCTCTTCTTGGATTGATCCCTTTATTATTATGTAATGTCCTTCTCTGTTTCTTATTACAGTCTTCACTTTAAAGTCTATTTTGTCCAATACAAGTATTGCTACTCCAGATTTTTTCTCATTTCCATTTGCATGAAATATCTTTTTCTATCTTACTTTCAGTCTGTGTGTGTCTTTCGATCTGAGATGGTCTGTTGTAGACAACATATGCATGGGTCTTGTTTTCTTATCCACTCACCTTCCCTATGTCTTTTGATTAAAGCATTTAATCCATTTATGTTTAAAGTAATTATTGATAGCTACATAGTTATTGCCATTTTGTTATTCATATTTTTTATCTTCATTTGTTTGTTTTCTTCTTTCTTCTGCTTAAAGAAGTCCTTTTAACATTTCTTGTAATAACTGGCTTGGTGGTAGTGAATTCCTTTACCTTTTTCTTGTCTGGGAAGCTCTTTTATCTCTCCTTCAATTTTAAACGATAGCCTTGCTGGGTAGAGTAGTCTTGGTTGTAGGCACTTGTTTTCTCATTACTTTGAATATTTTCTGCCACTCCCTTCTGGCGTGCAAAGTTTCTGTTGAGAAATCCGCTGATAGTCTTATGGGAGCTCCCTTGTAAGTAACTAGTTATCTTTCTTTTGCTGCTTTTAGGATTCCCTCTTTGTTCCTCTTCCAGAGGCACCTCCACCACTGAGATGACCCTCCCAGTGTTCAACCACTATCAATGAGTTTGGGGGTCAGCCTGTTTTGCACCTCTGCCCCTCATCTCAGTCTTAATGTGGCCTCTTTATATCTTTAGTTATATGGGTTCTGTTCAGCTACTCTTCAGATGATTTTTTTTAAAAGATTTTTATTGGGGAATTGGGGGATGAGAACAGCACTGGGGAATTGGGGGAAGGGGAACAGACAAGTTGCTGTCTTTTTTGTTCTTCAGTCTAGTTGTGGAGGAACGTTGCTTCACTAGCCCAATCTGGCACCATCATTGCACTCTTCCCAGGTGAGGCAGATCAGTCGCCGGCTTCTGAAAGGCCGCTCACTGCGGCTTGAGGGCCACTCACGCTGGCTGCTGGCTACACACGGTAGCCCATGGCAACCCACTGCAGCAGGGGCTGCAGCCTACGCTGTCGCTGTCGACTCACGGCAGTCCAGCTCCAGGTTGAGCTTTGTTCAGCATCTTAGCTGTAGAGGGCAGCGTCACTGACCCTCATATGTGGGATCCGAACCGGGGCCCTCTGGCGTCCCAAGCCAGTTCTTAACCAACGTGCCACTCAGCTGGCCCCAGATTTCTTTTTTTTTTTTTTTAAGATTTTTATTGGGGAATTGGGGGGATGGGAACAGTGCTGGGGAATTGGGGAAAGGGGAACAGACAAGTTGCTGTCCTTTTGTTCTTCAATCTAGTTGTGGAGGATGTTGCTTCACTGGCCCAAGTTGGCACCATCATTGCGCTCTTCTCTGGCAAGGCAGATCAGTCGCCGGCTTCTGGACGGCCGCTCACTGCGGCTGCTGGCCGCTCACGCTGGCTGCTGGCCACACACGGTAGCCCATGGCAATCCACTGCCACAGGGACTGCAGCCCACGCCGTCGCCGGCGACTCATAGGCAGCCCAGCTCCAGGTTGAGCTGTTGTTCAGCATCTTAGCTGTGGAGGGCAGTGTCACTGGCCCTCATATGTGGGATCCGAACCGGGGCCCTCTGGCATCCCAAGCGAGTTCTTAACCATCGCGCCACTCGGCCGGCCCGGCCCCAGATGATTCTTGATGTTGATTGTAATTTATTTGCAATGTCGGTGTGATCCTGGGATGCAGTAGGCATAGCATTTACCTAATCCACCATCTTGGACCATGCTTAGTAGAGCTGATTTTTCAAGAGTGTGAGGGTTGTGTCAGTGACTAAGATCTTTATCAGAAACACTCATGGCCTCCAAATTCATCCACTAGAACAGGAAGGAGCCTCTCCTTGATTATACATTTGTGCCTGCAGATTTGAATCATTGAAACATCAGAGGGCCTGAAGCCAGGAGCCCTTTTCCAGACATGCCCCCTCTGTCCAACGTGGTCTGCCCAGGTGGCCTGAAGTACAGGCTTCACGTCCAATTACCCAGGTGCACGCTCCAGGTGAGTGGTTACTACTCCTCTCCCCATTTACATTTGGTGGCTAGAGTCATTTGCCTGGAGCGGCTGAGTAGGGGGCTGGAATTGGCCCAGGCTGTTGGGGGAGGGTGCACTTCCTTAATGCCACCCTGGACAATTGGGAGGCAGTGGGTCTACATCACAAGGTTCAATGGACCCTCTGGCATGGGTTCTGGCATTGGGCCTGGTGTCCCATCCTAGCAGCACTTTCAACCTGACAGGAACTATTGTCACCCCGGGGGCATTTCCTCCCCCTCTGAGGAAGATGGAAACTTCACCCAGTAGCCACATGCTAACTTCTCAAAGCAAGAGCTTCTGTCCATTTACCTATCGCTCCTTCACCTCACACCTGCACCTGCTAGGTGTCAAATCAGTGATGTGCGTGGACTTTAACAGAAAGGAATAATACTCACAGTGTGGGGCCCTGGAATATTTCATAATAGTAACCGCTTGTTGACCATTTGCAACAGGGTAGAGGCTACAATAGCCTTGCTTTACAGAGAAAACCAAGGACCCAAAATGTAAACACGCCCAAGGTCTTAGGTGTACTGCTACATCAAAGTGCTGGGCTTCAAATCCATTGTCCCTAAATGCAGAGTCCTGTGAACCGTGGGCCATCCCACCACTAGGCATCAAAGCACCTTAATTGCAGGGAATCTGCTGTACAACTGGTTCTAATTATAAAGAGCATTGTTTACTCCAGCCCCAAAAGCAGTGGCCTTGCCAGCCCCAAGAGCTACAGGGGATGATCTAATGCTAGGAAGGGTGCCGGGGAAATGGCACAGTGGGGCTGGAGGTGTAGACCTAGCCCCAGTGCCCTGAAAGCACAGGCCTTCCTGCTGGGGCCCCTGGACAGACTCTATGCTCTGAGCCTCAGTTTCCCTGTCTGTGAAGCGAGAGGGTGGGACCAGATGCTCACCGTTCCCTTGCAGTCTTGCCTGTGGTCCCTGCAGTGCCTTTCCTGGGGCCTCACAGAGGCCCGAGCCAGAGACATGCTGACTTGACCTCAGACTCTCCATTTCAGCCACACCTGACCAAGATGTCCAGGGGTGGCACCTGCACAAATGTGTCTTTCTTAGCTCAACTGGGACCCTCATGAATAACGCATGCAGGGCAAGCTCACCAGGAATGGCCACCCCGCACAGCTTCATTTCCTGGTTGCAAGGCTTCGGAGGGCCTGACTTCTCAAAATCTAGCTGCTCTGATGCCCAGTGGCTGTTTCTTTCCTTTCCCACCTCTGATGGAAAAGCTGTTTCTTCTAGAGAAGTTACTTCAAAGTGAGTGGTTGAAGGCCACATTAATTCTTAGCTGAGAGCTGCAGCTTACATGCTAGGGCTTTTCAATGCTGGTTTACACAGAGGGAAAAGGATACGGCATGAAAAGAACCAGGGCCTCAAGGCAGCAGGCCAGGTGCCAGGGCTGTGCGACCTTGGGCAGGTCACTCCCAGCCTACGTGTGAAACTGTTCATTTGTGACCTGGCCCATGGGTCTTAAATGCAGACCCTGTGAGTAACCTGCATCATAATCACCTGGGGACACCAAGTGACACTTTTAGAGCCAGCCCTGTCTCAGAACCAGTGGGTGAAGAATCTCGGAGGGGTAGAAGAGCTGCCAGTTTAGCCCAACCAGGAGTTAGAGGGGGATTCTCAAAGTGTGCCCCCGACCTGCAGCAGTAGCACCGCCTGCGCCACCTGTAATGTGTTAGAAAGACAGATTCTTAAACCCCACACCTGACTGCAGAGCCAGAAACCCATCAGTTTCTGATTTTTAACTGTTTAACTACCATCTGTTTTAACTTGACCTCCAGGGGACTCTGATGCACTCGCTTGAGAAGTGCTGGACTGAAAGATTTCAGAAGGGCTGGTTGGACTTGCACATGAAATGTTAATCATTTCATCTGCTTTTCTTCCTTGTAGTACTTGCATAGATGATTAGTGAGAGCAAAAGATGAGTTATTAATGATGGAATTCCAGGCATTGTGGAACAGGGTGCAGGGACACTGTTTCACTACAGAAGGGATTTCTTGAATCATCTGTGTGGATGGCCACCTCTTGTGTCACATCTACTCAACAAATGTGTGTTAGAATCCACCATGTGTCCCAGGGTAAAGTGTGAATGAGCTGATGAAGCCCCCATCCTCAAGGAGGGAGGGGAGATAGGAACATGGACACAAATGCCCAACATGATCTGACTGATGTGACATCAGAGGGGCCAGGGAGCAGCCCCCAGGTCTGTGTCCCAGGTGGGTCCTAAGGACATGACGCAGGAGCAGAGATGTGAGTACAGAGGGTCTGTTAAGGGTGCAGTCAGGAGCAACTTCCACAAGTGAGGCAGGCCTGGGCAGAGCACAGTTGAGCTGGCATATGGTTGGGCCAGAGGCCTCGGCTGAGTCTCACTCTCCAGGGCTCTGGAGCTGGGACAGCCATCATGATTGTCCCACACAGAGGCCAGAAGCCCAGGCACTTATATCCATCATGCACCAGTCATTTCCCCAGGCTGCCCTGGAGAAGGCATAACCGTGGGAAATGCAGCAGTTTCCAAAGGGGGACTCAGCTGGAGGGGGCCATCAACCCCTCCTCGACCTCGGTGTATTGGTAGATTAGTTCTCTGTTGCTATGTAACAGATCATCCCAGAACTTTTTGTCTTAAAATGACAACAGTCATTGATTATTTCACAGTTTCCATGGGTCATAAATTTGGGTGTGGCTTGGCTGGGTGGTTCTGGCATGGGGTCTCTACTGAGGCTGCCATCAAGATGTCATGCTGGGGTCATCCAAAGGCTGGACTGGGGCCGGAGGACCCTCTTTGGAGGTGGCCCCCTCACACAACTAACTGTTGGCTGGGTCCTCAGTGCCTCTCCCTGTGGGCCTCCCACACAGGAGGCAAGGGTCACTGGGAGCATCTTGAGCCACCTCCCTGAGAGAATGCATCCCTCAGTCCTGGTAGGGCGTCTGCGTACCATACGACAGCATCCACACAATCTGCTCTCCAGGAAATCTTCCCAAGGATGGGACACTTGAACTGAGGTTGTCCAGGTTGACAGAGGAGGGACAGGAGCCCATGCCATCTCTACATGAGTGACTTGGCCCCAAAGCTTCCTCACCCTAAGAACTCACCTTCACCACAGTGTTGTGTGGCTGTGTCTTCACAGCTGGGTTCTCCCTCACACGGGAGGTGTTTGGTATCATCAGTAAACTCATTCCTGACATGGGCCCTACTGGAGAGCCCACACTGACCCGAGCCACTGGGACAGTGTGAGAGCTCCTCTGGAAGCTTCCTTTCCTCCTTGTCACTCCTGTGTCCCCCACGCTTCTTGTCAGGAGCTGTTTCTATAAACACAGGTAGAATGATGGATAGTCTGTGCTACTGTGGACCTGGGGCCTCAGGACTGCACTGTGCTCCCAACTGCTATAATCCTGGCCTTTCTGAGCAGAAAGCCCTCCATGTGGTTGGGCTGGGTGAGATGGCTTGATGGTTGGACATGTCGGGTGAGCTCTCGGTTCCGGGGGTTAGTATTATTCTTAATGATGAAGGCACCTATTTTGGAAACCCTCTATGCACTGTCACTCTATGCATTGTCATGTGGGTGCTATCACTGCCCTTGTTTTATAGATGAGGAGAGTGAGGCTCGAGGCCTAAGACCCTTTTCCAAAGCCACGTGGCACCATGCTGGACCCCTGGGTCCATCTGTGTACACAGGACCCCCTCTTCCGCCTTGAGCTGCATCCACGTGGAACTCTCAACACACAAGCTCAAAACCAAAGGGAAATGCAGACCACAAGCCAGAATAAACCCGGGTACCCGACTCAGGCCTGGAGGATCAGCTGTACCTAGATGCCCAGAGCAGAGAAAAGTATCCAGGAGCCTGGGGGATCTTCAAGGGGAACTGTCCCCCCAACCCCCAGGACGGGCTGCACAACACTCCCACTCCCAGTCCCACACAGAAGGGAACCTCCGTGCCTGATCTGGCTTCTTGCTGCCTCTGAGCCAAGTAAACGTCTCTCCTACTGTTCCTGACTCTTCTCCCTGTCCTTGCCCCCACCCCTCCTCCTGTCCAGACAACTGGGGGAGGCCTCCTCACTGTTCCCTGTGCCTTCAAGCATTCCACTCTGCCTCTCACCCCCCACTTTGAGCTTGGGGACTGGAGGGGGCAAAGATGTATCCATGTCCTAGTCCCCAGAACCTGTGACTGTGACATCATTTGAGAAAAGGGTCTTTGCAGATGTGATTAAGGATCACGAGATGAGATCAACCTGGATATTGGATGGGCACTAAAGCCAGTGACTCGTGTCCTTATAAGAGGACAGAGGGAGATTTTGGGACACAGACACAGAGGCAGAGACTGGAGGGATGTGGCCGTAAACCAAGAACACCTGGGGCCCCCAGGAGCTGGAAGAGGCAGGAAGGCCCCCCCCAGAACCCCCGGAAGGAGCACAGACCTGCTGACCCCTGGATTTCAGACTTCTGGACTTCAGAACTGGGAGGGAATACATTTCTGGCATTGTCAGCCCCTTGGTTTGTGGTAGCTTCTTGTGGCGGCCCCAGGAACTAAGACATTGTCCAGCATCCCTTAGGCAGGATGGTCAGTTAAAGTGCCTGCTGGGGCACTCTGGGTTCAGCTTCTTAAAGAGCAACAGCCAGGAGAAATCCGGGAAAGGGATGTGAGGAAACTGAAGGGGTGTGAGAGAATCAGCGCCTGGCAGGTTTGGGGTGAACTATGCACATCCTGGTAACACTGATTTCCTGGCACATTCTTATGGATAAACAATGATTCAAGCCAATAAAACTGGAGCTTTGTATAGTGGGAGGTGCTCATGGAGGCCCACTTCCTCCTCATCCCTACACACACACACTGGTTTATATTTTTATGGACCCATGCAATGATGTCTTCATGTAGTTCATGAAGGAAGAAATGGAATTATTTTCCTATCTTAGCAACACTCACTGAAGCCGCTCACACAAGAACTGGGCCCTGTTAACTTGCCAAAGCTTCTCTGCCCTTGTCCTCTCCTTTTATGCTCATCGCAGCCCATGACCCAGACGGTGCAGCAGGCACCATGCCCATATGTAAGGTGGCACGGATGCTGGGGAAGGGAGGGGCTGGTCTAGGGTCCTGCTCTGCCCCGAACCGTGCTGGCACATACCAGTGGGACAGGCAGCCAGAGAGCACCAACCCCGGGGTCTCTCTGCCCCCTTCACACCGGCTCAGGTGAGGGTCGGGTGAGCTGGGTCTCCCCACCAGAAATGACTTCAGAAGCTAAGGATGGAGGGATGCAGGAAGCATTTTCTGAATAAGTAAATAGCCTCATTTCTTCTTAGTGAAAGGGGAGCAACAATGCTTAAAAAAAAAAAATCCTTTCTCCTCCACTCTTCGCCTGTCTCCAAATGACACAAAAAAAATGGTGTAGAGGAACTTGAACCCTGGAGTCAGTGAGGCTGCACTTGCATCCTGGCACTCAGCTGATGATCTCGCTCTTAGTCACTGTATGGGTTTCCCATCATTGCTGTTAACAAGTTACCAGAAATGCAGTGGCTTAAGACAACACAGATTTATTCTCTCACAGTTCTGGAGGTCAGAAGTCCAACCTGGGTCTTGTGTGGCTAAAATCAAGGTGACAGCAGGGCTGCTCCCTCCAAAGGCTCCAGCACAACCTGTTCCTGCCCCTGACAACTTCTGGCGGCTGCCAGCTACCCCTGGCTTGTGGCCGCATCACTCCAACCCCTGCCTCTGTTGTCACATGGCCTGCTTGGCCTCCTGCTCTTCTGTCTGTGCCAAATCTCCCTCAGCCCCCCTGTTATGAGGACCCTATGATTATATTGGACAATCCAGAAAGATCTCCCCATGTCAAGATCCTTCATTTAATCATATCTGCCAAGTTCTTTTGCTGTGTAAGGTCACAAAACCACAGGTTCTAGGGATTAGGATGTGGACACGTTTGGGGGCAATTTCTCAGCTTACCCTAGTCACCTCATCTTAAACAGGAGTCATAAACCTGCCCTCATAAACAGGCCTAAGAGGGCAGAGGCTCCTAGGACACGGGCCTGGCCAATGGTCAACACGGGCAGTGGGGGTGGGACTACGCTGAACTCAGGCACGGCCTTTTCAAGAGCTGGTGGCCATCAAGTGCCCACACTCCTGGCTGACAGTGCTATCCCCACCCCCTGGCATTCTCCGGCTAAATGCCTGTTTCTCTTGGGACCAAGAGAAGCCTTGAGCCAGCTCAGCCCATCTGCCTACATGCTGAAGAGAAGATGAGAAGATGGACGACATTCCAGGACAATAAATCCATAAAGAGAAACTTCTGGTCAACCCAGATATGCTGTCTGGATTGGTCTTTAAGGGAATAATGTGATCTTTCATTAAGAAATAAATTAAGCAGGTGGTTGCAAACAAATAAAGGAGATAAGTAAGGTGACACTGAAAGGAAGTTCTAGAACTCTGGCGGGATGAGTGCAGACACCCTACTCCCTGGAGAAGGTACACAGGGTTCTTCCCATTAGGCAACGCAGCCTCGTCTGTGGGAGTTGACTGCACTCTCTGTTGGAGGAAAATTCCTTTGGGAGCCCCCATCTGCCAAGGACTGTTTGTTAATTATGAGCAGGGGAGGTTCAGGGGGCAGGACGGTGCGGGGGGAGGAGGACAGGCTCGTAATTCCTCTGCAATGCACTGACTTCAGAGGTGTGGAGACATGTGGTGGGAGGCTGGAACCCGGCCCGAGGTGCTGGCGCCCATCCACGCTGTCTCCCTCTGCGGGGACCCACTGGCCAAGAAGGAAACGCATTGTGCTGGTCCAACACTGCCAGATGTGACGAGGCAGTGGATTCTGGTTTTTAAATCCTCGATTACTCAGAGGTGGCTGACCTGGGACATAACTTCCTCCTGGACTCCCTGAAACCAGCTTGCTGGGCCTGCGCCCAGACCCCACCTGCCTGAAACTTGGCCTGGTGTGTCCCAGGGTCTGGGCGGTGTGTGGCTGGGTCTGAGGACAGTTCCTTCAGTACACACGCACACACACGAGTGGGTGTGAATACTTGCCTTCTGAGTGTGCGCTGGCCCTGACTTCTGGAATCCAGTGACTTCTCCCTTCTGACCAAATGTGCACCATACGCCACCACATAGCACTTTCACTGTTACCCCAGTCCATAGCAGACATCACTAGTCAATCACCGAAATTCCAGCGGGGGCTTTGGGATCCTTTGGCACATAGCGCCTCAGGCCCTCAATACTTTATCCATCTGAAATGACACATAGTTACAAATCTATGTTTGCTTTCAAATATACACCTCATACACTATTTTGACAATGCCTGCCCCGGATCCACTGAAAATGCTACTTCCAACGATTAAAATTCCTCTTATTAGCCAAGTGGTGTCCTCTCCAGGAGGAAAATAACTGGAGGTGCATGCATTAATAGGAAAAAGCAGGTTCGGCTGCTGACTTAGCAAATCTAGCTGAAGGCCACCAGAGTTCCGCAGCCTTCTGTGTTTACTGGAGTCGGGGAGCAGTAGAGAGTGATTTTGTCATGAAGCGGAGTACAGGGCAGAACATGGGATTGCCATGAGGAGGGTGAAGTGATCCCGCTGATGGAGCCGCAGCCAGTGAAGAGGGGGCTTTCAACGCGTCTGCGTTGGCTCCGATAGGAAAGGCTACGATCTCACCTGGAGACACGCCCAGCAGCACCCATGATGCTGAGTGAAAGAGGCTGAACACAGACAACACACTGTCTGCTTCCGTCATAGGAAATGCCCAGAACAGGCAAAGCCATAGAGACAGAAAGAGGATTAGGGGCGGCGGCCAAGGGAGGGGGGGTGGGGTGGCTGCTAATGGGAATGGGTTTTTTTGGGGGTGATGAAAATTTCGAAAATTGATAGTGGTGAGAGTTGCACACTCTGTAAGAATACTAAAAACCACAGAATTGTACTCTTCAAACGAGTGGACTGTATGGTACATGAGTTATATTTCAGTAACTCTGCTGGGGTTTTTTAATAGCATCCGGGAGGCAACGACCTCACGACAGGATGGCCAGGTTGCCGGCAGGCTCACAGCTTCCGGGCCAGGTGGCCTTGGCAAGTGTGTTAACTGTCCTGAGGCCCAAATTCTGTAACCATAAAATGGACTTAAGACAACTCACCCTTCAGAGCTGGGGGAGGAGGTGGGGGCTCTTGTGAAAATTGAAAACCATGAGAAAACAATGTGGTATGTAGGAGACACAGTCCATCCAGGCTCTTTGGGAGGAGGGCTGGTGATTCCTAGACATGGAGGTAACGGTGACCAACAGTGATCCGTGATTGACTGAGGCCTGTGCTCTCCGCAGCAGTCCCTCGGACGTCCCTCGGACTGCTCGCATCCCTCACCCACCCACAGAGAGGCAGGACCTGTGGCTCCAATGCAGTGACAGCACGCTCCATGCAGGAGAAAGGGGACAAGACACCCCACACCCCCACAGGCCCCTAGCATTGCACAGTAGGGATTTGGGGTGGGGCAGTGCCCCAAACTTTTGTGGGGAGTACTCAGCAAGGAGCACCGCTGCAAGGAAAGAGCTCAGGCAGCTTGCACTGAAGAATAGGGAGGAACAGCACCCAAGCTGTTCTAGAGCCCCCTGAGGAAGGGAGGGGGGTCAGAGGAAAACTGCCAACCCCAGGGGCTGCAGTGAGGGTACTCTCCATACCCGAAGGCCCTTCCATGCTCGAGGTTGAAGAATAAAGGACTTTTAGAGGCGAGGGCCGCATAAAACATACCAGCAAGACTCTACCCAGGTCGGAAGAGTTGGAGGAGGGCCGTTCCTCCTCGAGGGCCTTCGGACACTTGCTGATTAGGACACCGTTTCAACAAAAACTGAAACCATGAAAAGGCGCATTTGCCCTGGAGCCTGGCAGTTTCCCTCCTTTTGGGGGTCACTGCCACAAGGTGCACGCCCTGGAATGCAAAACTGAGGGGACAGGATCCTGGTGGACAAATGTGGGAATGAAAACACTCAGGTCCCAACAGCTAACACATCCACCCAGTCAGCACCTCATTTCTGTCTTTTTAGCTTAAACCGAGCTCAGAGTCTGGAAGGACTCTCCCCTCCAAGTCCAATGCTGGGAAAACTGTGGGAACAACGGGTGAGTGGCATTTCTGAATCTGGAAGCCTGACCACCAGCAGGGACAAAACTGACCGAGGCCACAAAGAGGTCATGAAGCCCGAGTTCTTACGCCGTACACACTGGGGCGGGAAGAAATCTTGCCAATATTTTCAACAACCAAAAAGCCACCTCCGCCCTGTCTCCCATTACAACTCAGGACGTGGAGGGCATGAGGGATCGCCAACACTTGGCAATAGCTCACCGAGATTGTACACCACGCCAGAGTTTTGCACAAAGCGTGATGGCACTTGGGGAGAAACGGAATTTCCGAGAAGGTCTTTGGCGAACCTCATCCATTCCCCTTCCTGTTCCTCACTCAAGTCCCCTCCAAGAATCCCCAGGTCCTTCCCAGCTACAAAGCCTGAGCCCAGAGGGCCTATAGCAACCCCCACCCCCACCCCCATGAGGAGGGCTTTGGGTTGAGTTTGCATGTTATGGAAGAATCTTCCCAGGGAGTCTCTGGAAGTTTACGCGTGGAAAACCCGATTGTCACTTTCGTTTATTGCCCGACTTTATAATGGGAAACAGACATGTCAATAAGCACCAGGAAGAAACCTGCTTTGAAAACCTGCTCGGATGAAACTGTTGTGACGAAACCGGCATTCACGAATATTGTAAAAATGGCTTGTTATTGGTAGCGTATGCTTAAGGTAGCTTATGGACAATTGCAAGCTGTTTATCCCCAATTCTGCTCCTGGTTGGTCGGGGGCGGCGTGGGGGGGGCAGCCCTGCCTCCACGCTTGGTCAGAAAAGCCATAACGAAATCCACATTTAGCAAAAAGTACATCGCTAACTGGGTTTGTTCATGGCACATCCACATCCAGGTACTGAGAGACAAGCCGGTCACCAGGGACGTGTCACAAAAAGAAAGAAGAATGCAGCAGCTAATAGAAAACCTTAATGAAAAGAGGAAGCCCCTGATTGCGGCAGATCAAAGACTGCAGACAGATCCCTATATCCACCAAATGAATCTGCTTTTGAGCGCCTGCATTTGGTCTAGCACTTGGAATTTTCAACAATGCTTTGTTTTGCTGAAAAATGTTCCCAGGCTGCATTTGTCCCATGACTTCATTGCAAGTCTGAATGCATTGATAACAATAATAATAAAAATACAGATTGCCCTAATAGCATCATACCCAGACTCCTAAAGAAAGCACTTAATTTCCCATGTCCCTGATGGCTGGTGCCCAGAGCCGGCTTCCGACCCAGGGAGCTTGCACTTACCCTGGAAGCGGTGGGTGTCTGCCGCGTGTCCTGCTGTGTGGCAGGCGGAGGGTCAGCTATTTACGTGTCCTCCCTGACAGCATTGGCCCAGGTGCCTGCAGTAGCCGCGGGGCGCGGACTCTGCTCTCCTGGACTGGCTTGTGCTCAGCTGGGAAGTTTCAAGTTCCAGGCAGTCTGGGATTCCCTCTCCCCTCACACACACTTAACCCTGCTTTTGCCTGGTTAAGAGGGATCCGAGTGAGATCAGCCCTGTGCGCTTGGAGACACAGACCAGCTGTGCTCAGGGGTGAAGGACCAGCTCCTGGTCTCCATCTGGCTTCCTGCCTGCTTTCTCCTTAATAAACTGGAGCATGTGGGGAAGACGCCAGGAGATGCTTCTTTGCAAGGCTTGTCGGTTTTCTTAACCCTCTGGACTGTTTTTCCCCAGGCAGCAGAGGGCGCGCCAGCTGGAGGGAATTTGGGACGTCTTTCCTGGGAGTTAGCACCTCGCGGGTCTTGGGGTTGGGGGCGCCCTTTGCTGGGCTCCTTTTCAAAAGACTCCTGTGGAGAGTTTGGGGCTCAGATCTCACCCCTAGGCTCAGGGAGAGTGCGGGCAGCAGGGGAGAAGTGTGGCCGGTGGATTCCAGCCCACTCCTAATTGTCTGTGGACGCTCAGCCAGTCTAGCTCTTTCCAGAGCCCCAGGGTCTGTAACATGTAAATAGCGCCCACTGACCAATCAACTCAGGGAAGTGATTTATGTGCCCAATGGAGGCGAGAGTCACCAAATATCTGAGCCCCCTCTCCTCTGAGCCCACACACACCTCCTGGCCCCTGAGTTGCCCATTTTGTCTGCGTATCAAGGCGTCCTTGGCTCTCATGAGCTACAGGGAAACTGAGTCATGAGAGCTTGATGGGCCATAATTCACCCCATATGTAGGTACTGAGCTCCTGTGAAACCATGGAAACCATGCGGCAGGCCGGTTTCCACAGTGGATGCAGGAGCAGATGATGGCAGTGGCCCCTTACACGCTCACACACACATACTCACATCCTTACTCCTGTCTGACCAATGAGGCTGTCTGTATGTTCCCTGGTCACATGAGGGTCACATGACCCTCTCAAAGGATCCCTGGGGTCTCAGGTGTCCTCTCTTCTTGACTAAGACACCTTCAAGAAGGACCCTCAGTAGCCATTAGCTTGGGGGACTAAAAAGACACATCCCCAATCTTGGTTCTGATTCCTGATTCTAGAACTGATACCCCAGAGTTTCAGCCCACAGAGGTGTGCCTTCGGGGCCTCTTTCAGTGGGTCTTCCTCAACCCCCATAGGGAGGAAAGGAGAGAGAAACCCCCAACACCTGCACGAGATGGCCCTGAGAGACAACCAGCAGGTAGGTCAGATCCTGACTCTGGAGTCAGCTGGATTCAAATGGGACTTTACTCCTTACTGGCTGTGCTGCTTAACGTCTCTGAGCTTCAGTGTATGCATTGGCAAAATTCGGGGGATGAAGTTCAGGATTAAATGACTTTAATACATATAGCGTTCTTGGAAGTGCTGTTACGGGAACTCAAAGAGATATCTCATCATCTCCTGGTCCCACGTAGAGGCTCCCTGGGAAGCCCTGGGGGCTGGAGCACTCGAGAGCCAGCCCCAGCCACTCAAGCCTGTGACTGCAGCCAATTTGCTGATGTGTATCTGCAGCCCTGAAAATGCTGTTAACCTTTGCTGCGGTGGTTCCCTGGGCTCTCTCCCCTACAGAAGAAATCCAAGATCCAGGAAACATGGTACAGAGATACTAATTAACCGGAAACTAAATGCTCGCAAACAGGGGGATGGCAATTTGGGCAACACCCTGAAATCAATCAGCATACAGCCCATGGGTGGTACACGAAGAGCGTCTACCTCTGCGGGGTTTATATCTAAATACACAAGCAATTCTATCTAGAATTGACAAAATAAGATCTCAAAAATGGAGGACCAGTGCATTGAAATAAAATCATTAGAACCTGCAAGTCATCTTACTTGATTCCTGAGACATGAAGTCTTGCCTCTGGGGTGGGGGTGGGGAAGGAAAGAATGAATAGGCTACAACACCCCACTTGTTCATCTTGGGGGGGGGCGTCTGGGTGGCAGGATTACGGGTAATCTTTAATCCTGTTCCTTCTCCTTTTCTGTATTTTTGACGTTTTCTACAATGAGCATGGATTGCTTTTATTATCAAAACCCAGAAATTTTAAAATAAAAAAAGCCAATCCTGACATCTCCCTCCCTCATTTTTAGTCATGGGTTCTTCCTTTGCACTGTCTCTCATTTCCGCTATTCTATGTCAGCTCTTCTCTGCCAGTCAGCATCTGGCCCACTTCCCAAACAGCCCCTCTTGCCCTCTGCCAGGGGCCATCTGTCTGCAGCGACCCAGCCCATCACCCTCCCAACAACCTGGGGGATGCCAGTATTACTGTGCCCAAGGGCAACAGTGAGGCTCAGAGAGGTCAAGTGACTTGTGTAAGTCAGCCAGCTAACAGATGGCAGGGCTGGGACTTCAAGCCGTCTTACACCAAAGCCCTTCGCCATCCTAAGAGGTGAGAAATTCCACCCCATGGGGGCTAGTGGGAAGGATGCCACATTTGACCGGGTGCTTCCCTTTCAGGGCTTGTGCAGGTGTTGCCATTCCGCGTTAGTGGCCTCACAATTCACATCCCGGTCGTCCTGAGTGTCACCATCACAGCATCTGGTGGGCAATTACAGTATGCAAAGTACTGTGAATGAATGGCTGCATAATCCACTTATTCGACAAACATTTTTTAATGCTTCCTGTGTGCCAGGGGCCCTTTGAGCACTGGGGGCTCTGATGCGAATGAGAGACAAGTTCTCTACTCTGGGGAGCTCGCACAGTAGCAGGAGCCGTACAACAGGCATACAGACAAGCAAGGAAATGTCGAAAGTACCTGAGAGCAGTGTGTTCTGGCAGAGAATCCCAACAGAGTCTGTCTTTTGAAGGGGTGACCGGAGAAGGCCCCTCTGAGGAAGGGGCAGGAGGGACCTAGGGCCTTCCCTGGAGGACACCAGGCCAAGTTTGGGGCCTGGATGGTCAGGTTTACATGTTGGCTTGGCCGGGCTGTCGTTTCTGTGGTTCCATCCAACGCTTATCTGGGTGTTGCTGTGAAGGTGCTGCTTAACCTCTGCAGTCAGACTTCAGGTCAAAGAGATCATCACCCTCCATAATGTAGGGGGGCCTCATCTCCTCGGCTGAAAGGCTTTGGGAGAAAAACTGAGGTTTCTGTGAGGAAGGAGAACTTTCTGCCTCTGGGTTACAGCGTCAGCTCCTGGCTGTTTCCAGCCCTGCCCCATGGACTTCCGACTTGCCAGGCTCACAGCTGTGAGGCAATTCCTTAAAATAAATCTCTTTATATTGGGTTGTCGAAAAAGTCATGATGCATTTTTGCAACGAAAAACATAGAGAAAATATGTCATGACTTTTCCGACAACCCAATGTATGTGTAATCTCTTACTGGCTCTGTCTCTGACGACACAAGATGGAACCTTTCTCTCAGTCCTGAGACTCTATTTTCTGAAGGAGCCTCAGGAGTTAATAAAACGTGGATTTCTCTACTGGGCTTCCTTTCATAATTGACTTTTGTGCAAGTCAGGTACACAATTGGTTAACTTACGGTGTTTGGGGCCATTTCTATTTCAAAAGCCAGGCTGGGCGTCCTGCCCTTCACAGCACTGTGACACTTTTTTCTGTGGCAAAATGCGATTAAACATAAATCATTTCAGGTTAGACCACCGTTTCCAGAAAAACAATTTCCTAAGTTGTGGACTGCCTTTATTTGTTGGATTCTACTCTTTAACCAAGAGCTCTATTTTGTAAACAAGGCCAGGAAGAACTTTATAAGCATAAATTTGGTAGATTTAATCCAGTGGTTTCAACCGTGGCTGCACATTAGAACTCTGGGCAGGTTTTGAACCTCCAGTGCCCGGGCAAACTGCAGACAACTGAACCAGTCTCGGCGCTGGGGTGTGTGTCAGTGCTTCATTATCCTCCAGCTGTTTCCAGAGCTCGGGCAAAGGTGAGCACCTCTGGTTTACCCACAGGACTCTGATTAGGCATCTCAGACGAGCATTTTTCCTTTGTGGGGCAGACACAGAGTGCACCCTCTGCTAACAGCATGCCCAACTTTTGGGAGGAGTCGTGAACCAAACACTGACCTCCCAAGAGATGACATTGCTATGCTAGTTGTCATTAAGTGAGGATGACAGGTGACTGGCCTGTTTAAATGACCAAAGCTGTTTAAATGACAAAGCCTCCTTGTGTTCCTGCACATTGTAGTGGACACTCCAAACTGGTTGGAAGTTGAAACCTCAAAGCCAGTAATTGATGCCAAGATCATTAACAAGTGTCATGGGGCAGAAAAACAGATGGTATCGTCTGTCCCTTGTCTAAAATATGGTGCATTCTGACTTCTATATTCTGTGTAGGTCTGGGTGCTAATTTCATTAATCTATTGCTGCATAACAAACCACCCCAAAACTTGGTGGCTTAAAACAGCAAAATCACTTCTTATCTCTCCCACTTTCTGTTGGCCAGGGTTTGGCTGGGCAATTTTCACTTGGGCTAAGTCATGCAGTCTTATGTCAGCTGGGGCTGCGGTCTCACTTGAAGGCTGGACTGAGGTGGAGGGGGATCACTTCCAAGGTGGCTCCTCACACGGCTGGCAAGCATGTGTTGGCTGTTGGCCTCAGCTCCTCTCCACATGCCTGCTTGAGTGTCTTCACAGCTTGGTGGTTGGCTTCTCCAAGAGCGTATGATCCAACAGACCAAAATGGGAGCTGCAATCCTTCTGTAATCTAGTCTCAAGGGGAAGTCACATACTGTCACTTCCACCGTATTACATTGACCACGCAGCACCAGCCCTGGTTCAGTGTGGGACAGGAGTGCACAGAGGCTTGAATACCGTGAGGTGAGAATCACTGTGGCCACCTTGGAGGCTGAATTCATAATCTGCCCTATACCCCTAAGTGACCCATATTCCTCCCATTTCTTATTTTTAGCATTGTTTGCCACTGTGAGTCTCAGAATGAGAAAAAAACCCCACTATTTTCAAACACAGAAGGTGTCTCCTTTATATTTAACAGTCCGTCCTCTGGCTTACGTCATCCTTCTCATTTTATTATAAGTAACTAGAAGCCACTTTCAACAATCTCCTTACACATCTTGCTAGCTCCATCACTCAGTTCACTAGGTGCAGGTTCTACTGACCGTATTATTGCAGCAACAGTATTGCTAAATTGTAACCGGGACCCCATTTCTCTAGAAAGGGCTCGGTGGACATTCTTGTTAGGGTCTCCCATGCAGTTGTGGTCCTGTGTTGGCTGGGGCTGCGGTCTCACCTGAAGGCTTGGCTGGGTGGATCACTTTCAAGGTGTCTCCTCACATGGCTGGCAAGTTGGCGCTATGACCAGAGATCTCAGTGTCTCTCCAAGTGGCCCTCTCCGCAGGGCTGCTTGAGTGTCACGGCATGGTGGCTGGCTCCCCTCAAAGTGAGCAACCCAGAGATCAAGGAGGAGCTGCAGTGCCTTTTATAACTTAGCCTTAGAAGTCCACTCTGTTAGCTCTGCCATAGTAATTGGTCACACAAATCAGTCCTGACTCAATTTGGGAAGGTGATGAACACCAAGAGGCATGGGTCAGCGGGATTATCTTGGAGGCTGACCACCACAGAGCTGTCCTAGAGAGGGGTCAAAATGAAAAGGGCTCAGAGAAAAGCAATGAAAGGTCAAGGGAATCAGATTAATCCATCTGAAAATGACCAAATTAGACAGGGGTGGGGCTCAGGGTTAAATCATGACAGGTCAGCTCATAGTGAACATACAGAAAAGAGCCAAAGTCAGAAATTCATGGACCGAAGCCTTAGCCCTACCGCTACCTCTCCAGGGCTGTGACGTCATGTAACTTCCTCGTCATCAAGTTGGACATGATGTTGGCATCTGACCTTCCTTCTACCTCCATTTTTTGGAAGACCAATGGAATGATTGAAAGAATAGTAAAATACTAAGAGTTATGCTGTTTTTATGAACTTATTTACTGTAATTAGAATAAGGCCCTTTAGGGGCTGGCCAAGTGGCTCAGTTGGTTAAGAGCGCGAGCTCTGAGCAACAGGGTCGCCGGTTCGATTCCCACATGGGCCACTAAGCTGCAACTGAGCTGAGCTGCCACTGAGCTGGTGAGAGTGTGAGCTCTGAGCAACAGGGTTGCCAGTTTGATTCCCACATGGGCCAGTGAACTGTGCCTGAGCTGAGCTGCCGCTGAGCTGGTGAGAGTGTGAGCTCTTAGCAGCAAGGTTGCCGGTTCGACACCCATATGGGATGGTGGGCTGCAACCCTCCTGCCCCTGCCCGCAACTAGGATTGAACACGGCACCTTGAGCTGAGCAGCTGCGAGCTGCAGACCGGTGGCTGGACAGCTCAGTGTGCAACCAGGCTGCCGGTTCAACTCCTGCATGGGACGGTGGACTACATCTGTCCCCTTTCAACTAGATTGAAAGCGGCGACTGGACTTAGAGCTGAGCTTGCGCCCTCCACAACTAAGATTGAAGGACAACAACTTGACTTGGAGCTGATGGGTCCTAGAAAATCACAATGTTCCCCTTCCCCAGTTCCCCAACACTGTTCCCCTCCCCAACCCACCAATAAAAATCTTAAAAAAAAAAAAAGAATAAGGCCCTTTAAAAAACTATAGCTTTATTGTGATATAATTCACATACCATACAATTCACTGATATGAAGTGTGCGTTCACCAGGTTTTACTGTACCATCACCACTAGAGACTAATAAGGTCCCTTTAAAACGTGAGAGGATAGTCTCAGATCACAAAGAGAAATACCAGTTAACATGGCAGAAGTTAACCAGGAAACTCCCAGAAGGGCCTAGGACCATGAAGTTCAGGGTGAAAAAGGACTTTGGTGTGCAGAGAGGTCTGGATACCTTGGGGCTGAGCTGTCTGTGCAGGGGTTTCAGGAGAATCAGCGCCACTCCCTTGAGGTTGCAGAGAAGGCTGACGGCCTGTCCTGAGGGGCCTTGGCACCACAGTCAGAACCTGTACCCTGAGCTCCCCGGTTTCACACGCTCCTGTGGGGGAGGGCGTCTTTATTTTCAAGGCAAGTTGTTTGGGGGTGGGATCCTACGGCCGCCTGCAATAATACTGCCCCTCTATCTGACCCTTCTGGAAGCCTTTCTCTCGTTGCTTTTGGCTCCAGCCACCCCATTCCACAGCTGAACCTGGGGAGAAAGGACGGTGGTGCCCTCTAGGCCAGAGCATCAGCAGCGGGACAAGGGAATGACGGCCACCGGTGCTCAGAGCAGGGGACAGGCTTGGCCCCCAGAGCTTGGCCAGGAGCCTTAACGAAGAAAATGGGCCCCCAAAGGGCATGATTCTCCTTCTGACTGACCACATCCAGAAGCGGGAGACAGGGTGCACCTCCAGCAGCAAAGGGAAGAAAGGGCCCCTGAACACCGACTTGCGGGTGTTCCGATTTGGGCTTGCTTCTCTCTGTCCCTGCCTTGCTCCGCGCAAGGCCAACGAGCAGAAGGCCTGCTGGCTCTCAAGCGATGGCGTGGTGGTGTCGTCTGGAGTTAAGAGTTAGGGGGCTCCATCATGACCCCAGAAAACAGGAAGTCCCAGCCCCCCTTGGATACAGATCGGGGTGCTCTCTCCTCTGCTGTGCGGCTCTGGAGCCAAGTCCAAGCTGTTTCGCCAAAACACTCTCCGCTTTCACCTCCACAGGCCTCAGCCTGGACAACTCCCACCATCGCCTTCTGACCTGACCCTCGGTTGGAGGTTGAGAACGCCGTGGCAGACACCCAAGTCTCAGTTCACAGGATCATTCTCTCATCAATGGACACGAAGGGCTTTTCAACCTTTTGCTCTTATAAAGAACACAGCAAAGGTTGGAAATCTGTTCAGAGGCCTCAGTGGCAAGTTCTGTTCTGAGTTCCACCACTAGTCCAGGTTTCCTGGTCAGCCCTGAGCGCTCCCTCCATCACATCACATCACAGGCTCCAAAGAGATGCTTCCTCAGCACCACAGCATCTTGGCGTGGATCAAGTGAAGAATTCTGAACATCAACGAACTGAAAATGTGGACGGCTCGACAAGGGAAGGAAGCTGACAACTGCTGACTGGGGAAACTCCCTGAGGTAAATACGGATATAAGTGTGTGAGCGAGCGAGTGCACTCAGGCGAGTGTCTATGTGTGTGTGGACTCACACACACATATATCTGTATACACATGCACACACACACATACACACACACTGCCCGGCTCTGTCCACTGGGAGGGCCGCCGCTGGGACACCTCAGTAGCAGCCGCACGAACACCCCCAGCACCCAGAACTCCGTTTCTAAATACCATCTTCCTCTAAAAGTGACCAGGACTCCTTGGAGAGATGGCCGATTCCAGTCTCGGCAGGGAAATATGAAATGCTCCCGGAATATCTTGACACACCAGATGGCCGGGAGCCCAGGAGCCATCAATACCTCGGGAGCCAGCTTGACGGGGCGCACTGAGAGCAACAGATTACACCCTGTAGAAAAAATTGTAATTTATGAGTTCAAACTCAGACGAATAAAAAGACAAGTCAGTGAAAGTCTGAGAAAGCATGGAATATTTACATAATTTGTAAATGCCTTCCTACAACATACTTATTTATAATAAAGTGGGGAAAAGGGAACTTTAGAGGGGCCTGGAAGACACTGTATGAATTAAACGATCAATGTTCAACGGCTAGTAACGGGACAAATTTAAATTTTACCCCCTCTCCCATGGGATGCACCGAAAGGCACGGCCTCACTTCCTGCCTGCATTCCTACCCAACTGGAATCTCATCTCCAGGAGGCACCAGACATCCTATAAAACCAGCCAAGTGCCAAGGCCGAGAACATCAGGACAGGTGAGGAACTTGCACTGATGAAAGGAGATGGAAGTGGGGCCTGACAACCTGGTGCCGAGCACGACACTGTCCAGATGGACCCTCTGCTCTCCCGCCCGACGGGGACGGGACTCAGATGGACTGGGTTGCTTTCTGATTCTGACGGCACACTGAGGCCAGAAGAAGGCCCGCGTCTGTAGGAGATACACACCAAGGTGCTGGTCTTGGGGGGGAGGCGTGGGGAGGTCGTGGCTGGTCACACCCCCGCTGCATCTCCTGCACGGCTGGCAGCACTGTCTGCAGGGTGCTCCCTCGCCTTTGCATGGAGCTGCTGTCTCGTCCACATGTCCCAGGGTGTGGAGGCTGACCCACCACATCCTCAGCTCTGCTCAGCCCTCTGCCGCCTCTCGCAATCCGAGCTGAGCCCCGCACTGCACACCACATGCTCTGCTGCCCGGGGCTTCCCCTCAGAGGAGGGCCCAGGCTGGAGGGACTCCGAGGGCATCCCAGGGGGGTGGTCATCAAGGAGGGCACTCCAGGGCCATGGGTCTGAGCAAGAACCTGAGGGACAGGCATGTCCCTTGCACCCTGAGCACCCACAGGAGGTCCCCGCCATGGTCCATCTACTGCCCACTCCTCCAGTGGACATCTAGTGCAGACATCAGGGAGAGAACACCCCTTGGTTCAGGGTGTCCCTTCACATGCTTCTCCCCTCTGTCCTCTTATGTCACGCCACTGTCACCCCCACATCCCAGCAAAGGAAAGGGTGGAGTGCCCCGTGGATGGAAGCCAGCTGGGCCCTGAGAACACCTGGCCCTCCCTCCATCCCTCCTTTCCTCACTACGACCGCAGGTCCTGGGTTCTGCCTCCACCCACCAGATGCCAGTCGTACACCCTCCCCAATGTGACAAACAAAAACGTCTCAAGACATTAACCAATGTCCCATGAGGGTAAAAATCGCCCCTGGTTGAGAACCACAGGGTCCTCCTGTGACCCACACTTGTCCCCCACAATGCTCCAGCTCCCTGGCTTATTGGCAAAATGACCACCAGCTGAGCCGGGAGGGGGGGGGGCCTGGGAGCCCCACAGGCATTCAGGTGAGTCCCTTGGTCTTGGCAGGAGATACATAAGAAAGCAAACTTCACTGGAGACACAGAGGTCCATCTGCAGGGTTTGTGATAAACCCCAACAGAGGCCAAACACAGGCTTTCCTTGTCAGCAGCCCACAGCCTGAGTCAGCTACGCCCACTGCACTGAGATCATTCTTGAAAATCCCCCAATCACAGACCAGCAAAGGCTGGAGGGAGCGAGTTAAGAGGGAGCCGCTTGGCCGCGATCAGCTGGGTCTGGGGCTCAGAGGGTTCCTGGGGCTGCCCCAGGCCGGTGGCCAGCATGAGGTCCTCACTTAGGTATGCCGCCCCCGGAGACAGCCTGGGAGTCCACGGAGAGGCCCTGACCCATACCCACTCAGCCTGGCCAGGGGCCAAGAGCCCCTGTGTGGTCACACCCGGAGGTCCTCACGGAGAGCAGGCCTGCAGCCAGGGCAGTGAGGGAGCAGGGCCTCCAGGCGCACCTCCTTCCGACAGCCTGGTGACCCGAGCGGAGCTGGGGAGGACACAGTCAAAGAGAGCTGTCTGAGGTGGTGTTTAAGCCAGACCAGCCCCATGGGCAGGCAAGCGCTGGGCGGGGGGCCGAGGGGTCCTTCTGGGTCCACTTCCCATGACAGTTGGGGCGAACGGGGAAGCAGCGACCTGCCCGTGAGAGGCTAATGCTTGTCCCCCACAAAAGGGACCCCAGCTCTGGGGTTGAGATCAGCTCAGGGTTTAGGCCGTGGCGCGGCACAGCTGTGACCTGAAGGGTCTGAGGGACGGCGCACAGGAAACAAGCTGAAAATGAGACTCCTGCCCACATTCCAGTCCATCCAGTCCTTCCTCACCCACTTCCCGTGATCTTTCTGTCTGAGAAATCAGAGTTGGTGACCAGATGGAGGACAAAACCAGGTTTTGTGGGGCCTACAGCTTATGTCATTGTTTTTTTTTTGTGGGGGGGTGTCTTTTTCTAGAAAAGCAATACAAGGGTCAGCCGAGTGGCTCAGTTGGTTAAGAGCGTGAGCTCTAAGCAACAGTGTTGCCAGTTCGATTCCCACATGGGCCAGTGAGCTGTGCCCGAGCTGAGCTGCCGCAGAACTGCCAACAGGTGGCAGGTTGGCTCAGCTGATGAGAGCACGTGCTCCTAACAACAAGGTTGCCGGTTCGACTCTCATGGTGGGCTACGCCCACCGGCAACTAAGATTGAACACGGCACCTTGAGCTGAGCGGCTGCGAGTTGCTGACAGGGCTGCTGGATGGCGACTGGACTTGGAGCTGAGCCAGCTGCGCCCTCCACAACTAAGATTGAAGGACAACTTGGCAGTTCCCCTTCCCCAGTTCCCCAAGGCTGTTCCCCTTCCCCAGCTCCCCAAGGCTGTTTCCCTTCCCCAATTTCCCAATAAAATCTTTAAAAGAAACGAAAGAAAAGCAATACAAAATCACAGATACCAGACTTGGTACAATGGTGAATGCTTAGTTCCTGCCAGGCACACTGAGGGTGATTTGATGGACAGAGAACCTCGGTCCCATGATGACTGACTTGAGAAACTAGAATTATTCCACCCTTGGAGGCTATGACACCATCCACAGATAACTCCCAAAGTCTCAGGCCAAATCAGCAATATTCTGTCTTTACTTGAGATTTATGGTCTGACTCCCTTCATCATATGCTAATTCTATCTACTTTTTTTTTTTAAGCCCCATAAGACATTATTTTCTTTATGTGGGCAGTGTTTAGACGACTCACACGTTTACTACTTTCTCTGCTCTTCTTTGCTTCCTACATCTCAGATTTTCCATCTGGGATCACTTTCCCTTTGCCAAAAGTATAGTGTTTAAAACTTCTTTTAGTGTGTGTCTGCTGGTGGCAAACTTTTTCCCTCTGTGTGTGTGTGTTGTTTAAAAAAAAAACACTTTTAATTGAAAAATGACAGAGACAAGTGTATAATCATAGCACTCCTCATAAAGTGCATGCACTCAGATTAAGAAACGACGATGCCAGCCCCCCCCCCCCCCCCCCCGATCAATATGGCCTCTTCCTCCCGGCGGGGCTTCTAACACCAGCCATTCTTCTGCCTGTTTTTGAAATGAGCATAAACGGAATCACAGTGATTCCTCTTTCTTTCCACACTATGCATGCGTGACTCGTCGGTGTGACTGCGAAAGCGGCAATCCGTTCATTTCCATGGCTGTTTCATATGAGCCGGCCACGAAGAGTTGCCCATTCTGCTGGTGATGGGTGTCTGAGGATTTCCGCTTAGGGCTCGCAAATGGGCTGCTGGGGCCGACCTGGCACACATCTTCTGAAGCACACATGCCCACAGAGCCCGGAAGGGCTGCTGTGCTCACTTCCATAGGAAACACCTCACCATTTCCCATGGTTTTACCAATTTCCACCCTGCCCACATCACATAATAGGCCCAGTAGTTCACCGCCCTCAATATCATTAGTCTTTTATTTATTTATTATTATTATTTTTTAATCTTGTTTTTTTTAGCTGAGCCATCCTGTCACCCGTTGGCAGCTCAGCGGCAGCTCAGCTCAGGCCAGGAATCGAACTGCTGTTGCTCAGAACTCGCACTCTTGAGCGAGCTCTTAACCAACTGAGCCACTCAGCCAGCCCGTCTTTAAAATCTTAGTAATTTTGGAGGCATCTCACGGTGGTTTTGATTTGACCAGTAAGATTGAGCACCTTTTCAGATAATGATTGACCATTTGGAGATCTTTTCTTATTAGTTTGTTCATGTGTTCAAGTCTTTTGCCTTGTTTGGGGAGGGCAGGGGGACAAAAAAAAAATTTATCACTAGGTATTTCAGCAGCAATGGATGAGTGACAGTTATAATCCTCGTTTCTGAAGGTGATCAGGATGGCTCCTCCGTCTCCATTCCCCCTTCCTCTGGCTTCCCAGCCATACCCCTGGGCTTGGTCCATCTGTACATGGAGTTGTCTGTCTGTATTACCTTACAGGTAATAAAAAACCTTATTATCTTATACATCCTGGGTATAAATCCTTCATTGACTAAAATCATGGCAAATACCCGCCCTACTCTGTGACTCACTTTTCTGTCCTCTTTTTTAATGCTGTCTCTGATGAACCAAAGTTCTCTATTGGAAAGAACTCCAATTTGTCCGTCATTTCCGTTATAGTTGGTACTTTTGCACACAGTTTAAGAAATTTTTGCTGACTCCAAGGTCATGAAGAGATCTCCTTAGTTATCTCTTAGAAGTTTTATTGTGTTCCTTTCACATTTTTCTCCATAACTGATTTTTATATATGTTGTGAGATGGGGATTAAAACTTGTTTCCTTTATGAATTCACACATCGCTTTTAAGAATTTGCTTGTGGATTTCTTTGGGCTTTCTTTATATATAACCATGTCATCTGCAAATAATGACAGTTTCATTTCTGGCTTTTCGAACATTATACCTTTAAATCTTTTTTTTCTGGCTAGGTTCTGTGGTGCAGTGCCAAACAGACATGTTGCTGGGCAGCCATCCTTGTCTCAGTCCCCCTTCAGAAACAAGAGTTTTGATATTTCACAACTAAGTAGAATGTTTGTCAACATTCTGATCACGATTTCTTGCTTGATCAGATTAGGGAAGTTCCTTTCCATTCATGGATTGCTAAATCTCTCTTAATCGAGAATGGGTACTGAGTTGTACAAATGACTTTTCTGCATTTATTGAGATGATCATATGGTTTATTTATGTGGTGAATTACACTGATTTTTTGAATATTATACAAAAACTGCATTCCTGAAGCCAATCCAACTTGGCCATGATATAGTATCACTCAATATCGCTGCATCCAGCTTGTTCATACTTTGCTTGGGATTGTTTAGGATTTTCAAGAGAAACACTGACCTGTAACTCTCTCTCTTTTCTTTGACACAGATTTCTCAGATTTTGGTGTCAAGGTTATGCTGCCTCACAAAACAAGATGGGACATGAGCCTATGTTGTTGTTGTTGTTGTTGTTGTTGTTGTTGTTGTTGTTCTGTGGAAGAGTTGATTAGACTGCTGTTCTTTCCTAGACATTTGAAACACTTAACAGTGAAGTCATCTGAGCCTGGAGTTTTCCTTGTGACAAGATTTTCAGTTATAGGGTTTCTTAAAGATAGGTGCTATGAAGAGTGACCGCACCAAGATGGCAGTATAGGAGTTTCTGGTGCTTGTCTCCTCCCAGAAACATCAATTTGAACAACTATCCACACAGGGAAATGCCTTCACAAGAGCTTAGGATTCCAGGTGAGATATGATAGCAGCTGGGTGGAGCCCAGATAAGAAAAGAGGATAGAAAAGACAGTTTCACAATACCTCTGTCACCCTTCCTCCAGGCCCAGGCAGCCCAGAACAGAGAGAGACACCCTCCCCATGGGGTAGAGAGAGTGAAGTGAGCGCTCAACTTCACCATGCACTCCAGAGCCAGACCACAGGTGCCAGGCTCGCCCCATTGAACCCAGAAGGTTCCAGGCCCAACTCAGTGGACCCAAGTACCACACCTGCCCACCTGCTGACCCAGGAACCAGTCCAGCCTATCTAAGAACCGTACCCAGGTTCCTGGATGGGCTGACTGGTGAAGGACTTTCCCTGCCAGGCAGTCTGTAAAGTCTGGAAGAGGTGCCTATTTCTTCAAATACACAGACATCACCACAAGGCCACAAGGAAATAATAATAAGAATAATGAAAAAAAAAAAAAAAAAGAGAAGAATCAGGGCCGGCCAAGTGACTCAGTTGGTTAAGGGCTCGCTCAAAAGTGTGAGCTCTGAGCAACAGCAGTTCGATTCCTGGCCCGAGTTGAGCTGCCGTTGAGCTGCCAACAGGTGGGAGGATGGCTCAGCTAAAAAAAACACCACCACAACAACAACAAAAAGAAGAATCAAAGAAACATGATCGCACAAAAGGAAGGTAATAAAACTCCAATGACTGACCCTAAGAAATAGAGACATGAAATATCTGAAAAGAATTCAGAATAATCCTTTTTAAAAAAAATTCAGTAAACTGCAGGAAAACACAGATAGACAACTAAATGAAATTAGGAAAACAATGCATGAACGAAATGAGAAGTTTAACAAAAAACCCCAGAAATCTTAGATTTGAAGAAAACAATGACTAAAATGAAGAACCCGATAGAGAGCTTTAACAGAAGATTGGATCAAGCAGAAGAATTAGTGAACTAGAAGACAGGCCATATGACTCATGCACTTGGAGGAGCAAGAAGAAGAAGAAAAGAGTGAAGAAAGCCTATAACAATTATGGAATACCATTAAGAGAAATTTCTTTTTTACATATTATTGAAGTCCTAGGAGAAGAAAAGGGAAAAGGGCAGAAACCTGATTGTTTAAAATAATGGCTGAGAACTTCCCAAATCTGGGGAGAGATTCAGATATCCAAGTTCATGAAGCTCATAGATTCCAAAATTTCAACCCCAAATGATCTTCAGCAGGACACATTATAATACAATCAAAGACAAAGAGTTTTAAAAGCAGCAAGAGAAAAAAAGAAATCCTCACATACAAGGGAGCCCCCAGAAGACGATGAGTGGATTTCTCAGCAGAGGCTATGGAGGCCAGGAGAGAGTGGGATGATATATTCAAAGTGCTGGAAGAAAAAAGCTGCCAGAAGAACACCCGGCAAAGTTGTCCTTCAGAAATGAAGGTGGTAAAGACTTTCCCAAACAAATAAAAGCTGAGGGAGTTCATCACTTGTCTTACAAGAAATGCTAAAGGAATTCTTCAAGCTGAAATGAAAAGATGCTAACTAGTAACATGAAAATACAAAATACACTAGAAAAGGTTAAATATACAGTCAAATACAGAATACTCTAATATGGTGGGGCGTTAATCACTTACCTCTAGTATAAAAATTTAAGATCAAAAGTACTAAAAAAGAACTACAGCTACAATAGTTGGTTAATGGATATACAACATAAAAAGATGTAAACTGTGACATCAAAAACAAAATTGGAGGCATGGGAGTAGAAGTGTAGGGTTTTTGTATGAGATCAAACTTATCATCTTTAAAAAGACTGCTATATTATAAGATGTTTTATGTAAGCCTCATGTTAACCACAAAGCAAAAGCCTACAGAAGATATACAAAGGACAAAGAAAAGGGGATCAAAGCGTACCACTGCAGAAAATCATCAATTCACAATGGAAGGCGGCGAGAGAGGAAGAAAGGAACAACAAAACAATAAAACAGTCCAAGATGGTTAATAATATGGTATTTCTACATCACTACCTATCAGTGATTACTTTAAATGTAAATTGATTAAAATCTCCAAATAAAAAACATCAAGTCGCTGAATGGATAAAAAAACAACATTCAACTATATGCTGTCTAAAACGAGACTCACTTCAGCTTTAAGGACATACATCGACTCAAAGGGAAGGATGAAAAAGATTTTCAGTGCAAATGGAAAACAAAAAAAAGCAGAGGTAGCTATATAATTACATTAAAAAATAGACTTTAAGTAAAAAACTGTAATGAGACAAAGGTCATTATATAATGATAAAGGGGTCAATTCATCCAAGAGGATATAACAATTGCAAATGTATATACAGCCTCATGGTGCTGGTTTTTGACAAGATAAACACAATTGACAAACCTTTAATTAGACTAAGAAAGGGAGAAGAATCAGATAAATAAAATCAGAAATGAAAGACATTAATCATAACTGACACCACAGACATACCAAAGGATCATAAGAGATAACAATGAACAAACATACACATCAACCAAATGGGTGACCTAGAAGAAATGAATGGAAAATTTCTAGAAACAAGGCTTAAGAAGATATAGAAGGGCCGGCCGAGTGGCTCAGTTGGTTAAGAGCTCGCTCAAGAGTGCAAGCTTTGAGCAACAGCGGTTCGAGTCCTGGCCCGAGCCGAGCTGCTGCTGAGATGCCAACAGGTGGCAGGATGGTTCAGCTAAAAAAAAGATATAGAAAATCTGAAGAGACCATTAAGGAGTAAGGAGATTAAACAGTAATCAAAAACCTCCCAACACAGAGAAGTTCAACACCAGATGGCTTCCCTGGTGAATTCTACCAAACATTTAAAGAATTAATGCCAAACTTTCTCAAACTCCTCCAACAAATTGAAGAGGCAGGAACACCCCCAAACTCATTTTACATGGCCAGGTTTACCCTGATACCAACGTCAGATGAGGACACTACAAGAAAACTACAGTTTGATATTCCTGATGAATACAGATGCACAAATTCTCAGTGAAATACTAGCAAACTGAAATCAACAGCATATTAAAAGTACCATACACCATGATTAAGTGGGATTTATCCCTGGGACACAAGGATGGTTCAACATATGCAAGCCAATAAATGTGATACACCACATTAATATAATGAAAGATAAAAATCATATGATCATCTCAATAGATGCAGAAAAAGCATCTGATAAAATACAACATCCTTTCATGATAGAAACTTTCAACAAACACAGTATAGAAGGAACGTACTTCAACATGAAAAAGCCATATATGACAAGCTCACAGCTAACATCATACTCAACAGTGACATGTAGAAAGCTTTCCCTCTAATACCAGGAACAAGACAAGGGTGCCCACTCTCGCCACTTCTACTCAACATAGTACAGGAAATCCTAGCCAGAGCAATGAGTCAAGAGCAAGAAAAGGCATCCATTTCAGAAAGGAAGAAGTTAAATTGTCTGTCTTTAAATGATATGATCTTATATAAAGAAAATCATAAAGACTCCACCAAAAAACAGTATTAATAAATTCAGTACAGTTGCAAGATACAAAAGCAATATACAAAAACCCACTGCATTTCTATACACTAACAACAAACTATCTGAAAAAGAAAACAATCTCATTTACAACAGCATCAAAAACAATAAAATACTTAGGAATAAATTTAACCAAGGAAGTGAAAGATTTGTACATTGAAAACTGTAAGCTGCTGAAGAAAGAAATTAAAGACATAATAAATGAAAAGATATCCCATGTTCATAGATTGAAACAATGTTGTTAAAATGTCCATACTACCAAAGCCATCTGTATTCAACACAACCCCTATCAAAATTCTAATGGTATTATTCATAGAAATAGAAAAAAACAATCCTAAATTTGGATGGAACCACAAAAGACCCCAAATCGCCAAAGTAATCTTGATAAAAAACAACGCTGGAGGTATTACAATCCTGATTTCAAACTATATTATACAGCTATAATAATCAAAACAGTATGGTGCTGGCATAAAAACAGACACACAAAACAATGAAACAAAACCAAGAGCCCAGAAATAAACCCATACATACAAACTAATATTTAACAAAGAATATTCAATGGGGAAAGGACAGTCTCTTCAATATATGAGTACTGGAAAAATTGGATATTCACATGCAAAAGAATAAAATTGAACTCCTATCTTATACCACTCACAAAAATTACCTTGAAATGGATTAAAGACATAGATGTGAGACCTGAAACCATAAAACTCCTAGAGGAAAACATAGAGAAAAAGCTGTTTGATATTGGTCTTGGTAACGATTGTTTTTTTTGGATATCACACCCAATGCACAAGCAACAAACGCAAAAATAATCAAATGAGACTACATTGAAATAAAAAGGTTGTGCAAAGCAAAAGAAACAATCAACAAAGTGAAAATGTAACCTACGGAATGGGAGAAAATATCTGCAAGCTATCCATCTGTAAAGGGTTAATATCCTAAATAAAAAAGGAACTCATATAACTCTACAGCAACACAAACAACCCAATTAAAAAGCGAGCAGAGGAACTGAACAGACATTTTAACAAACATATGGCCAACAGGCACATGAAAAGATGCTCAGCATCACTATTCATGAAAATGCAAATCAAAACCACAATGAGATACCACCTTAAACCTGTTAGAATGGCTATTATCAAAAAGACAAAAGACAGTAAGTGCTGGTGGGCATGTGGCGTAAAAGAAAACCCTTGTACAGTTGGTGGGACTATAAATTGGTGCAGCCACAATGGAAAACAGTCTGGATGGTCCGCAAAAAGTTAAAAATTGAACTACCACATGATCCAATAGCCCCACGCTAGGAATATATCCAAAGGAAATATAAATTTTTCCCTAAGAACAACTTTTGATGTATTCCAGAAGTTTTGATGTCAATTTGTCATATTTAATTGTGAATTAAAAATAGTTTCCTATTTTGATTCTTTATTTGACCTTCTTTATGGTCTAGCCTGTGGTCAACTTTGATAAAGTTCCAAAGAGCACATGGGTAGAATGTGTGCTCCATGACTGCTGGATGCAGTGTTCTACATGTTGATTGGGTCAGGTTCCTGAATCACAGTGGAAATAATCCACACCTTACTGATTTTTTTATGTACTGTTTCTTAAACGTTTGTCATAGATATTGAATTTCATGTCTTAAAATTGCACAGTGTCTTGATCCTTTTTTTACAGGGCAATAAGGGGCCTTTAAAACAACTTAGCTTTTTTCCTACCCATCCCAACTAACAGAGTAATATTTTCCAATATTTTCTTGTTTTTGACAATTGCAGTGTGGGATGGTTTTATCCAGAGCACTTAGACATATCTGTGTGATTACTGTTCTATTTGCTCACCACTCCTTCTTGCTCTTCTCCTGGAATCCATATTGCTCCTCTTCAAGAAAATTTCTTAAAATTTCCTTTCGTTGAAGAATTATCTGTAGGTAACACCCTCATTTTTGTTTATAAATGGTTTTTTAAATGCCACCCTATTTTTTACTTTTAATAACTTTGAGATATAATTTATGTATCAAATATTCACCCTTTTAAGTGTGCAATTCAATAAGTTTGACTAAATTTAGAGTTGTGTCAACATCACCATTAATTCCAAAACATTTGCGTTACCTCAAAAAAGTCCCATGCTCCCAATTCTCCCTCCCCCAAACCCTGGCAACCACTAATCTGCTTTCTGTTTCTATGGACTTACCTATTCTGGACATTTCATATACATAGAATCGTGTAATATGGGGCCTATTGTATCCGGCTTCTTTCAGTTAGGATGTTTTTAAGATTCATCCATATTGCAGCGTGTGTCAGGGCTTCGCTTCTTTTTATGGCTGAATAACACCTCATTGTGTGGAGGTACTACATTTTGTTTATCCATTCATCTGCTGAGGGACACTTGGTTCTTTCCAATTTTTGGCCATTGTGAATAGTGCAGCTATGAACATTCATGTACAAGTTTGTATGTGAACATATGGCTTTGATTCTCTTGGGTGTACTTGTACACCTAGGAGTGGAACTGAGGGTCAAATGGTGATTGTCACCAGCATTCTTGAACAAGTTTTACTGAAGATCCAATGCCGCAAAGAGAATTTTGTCCTATCAATGCCTCATTGATACTATACCCTCTGCTTCTCACATCCTGCGGTTGTTGAGAAGTCTGCTACGAGTCCTACATCCCTTGGTAGGTGGTCTGTCCTTTCTCTCTGGCTGCTTTCAGAACTATCTTTGCCTTTAAGGGTCTGTGTGTGTCCAGGCATGGATTTATTTTTATTTACTTGGGATCTGTTCTGCCTCCGGAATCCTTTAAATGTCATCTTTCTTCTGTTCTCTCCACTCTCTCCTTCTGGGATTCCAGACACATGTTAATTAAGCCTTCTCCTTCCAGCCTTATGACTGGTTTTTTCTTCCCCATTTCCATCTCCTGGAGAACAGCCTCTCTCAGGGGACTGTCAGGGAGGCCTTGAGTCCTCAACTCACAGCGCCCATCCTGGGAGGATGGAGAGGCATGGAATGTACACATGCTATCTCACTATAAGGAGCTGCTCCCTGCCACCCAACCCTCACCCCTCAACAGGCCCCGGCGTAAACTACCCAACCTAGGAACCCCCAGAGGGTGAAAGGGAAGAGGCAGGACTATTTGGAATGGCAACTTTGAATGCTTCCCACAAAAAGCGTTGAGCAGCCATAGTCTAAGCCAGTGAATACAGTTTTGTTGTGGGAATGTCACAAAGCCCACTTGTGCAATTGCCAAAACGGTGTGACAGAAGCAGGCCCCACACGCTGGTCACGTGTAATGCAAACCACCTCTGTACTTGTGTTTGGAACTGTTTTCTTTGCCTTTCTTTCTTTTTTTTAACATTAGATGATGAGGCAGGCTCCTTTGGACACGACTTTCTCTAAGGAGCCCTGGAGCTGTAACTTTCTGGAGGTGAACAAGGCCTGTGCCGTTCGATAGCACGGGTTACTGGTGGGAGTTCCTACAATACTGAAACGGGCTCGCACTGTTTCGGGGTGCCTGTGCCCAAGAGAGGCCACTCCAGCGGGCAGTGCTCTACCTTTGGGGGAGCTGACACTCCAGGCCCGCTGCGTGGGACTGACAGAAACAGCCAGGCCCGTTCCTTCGCAGGGACCCCACAAGGACTGTCAGCATGACTGAAAGGGCCCATTGGGTGACCTCTGAGCATTCACCAGGAGTGAGGCTGGCCTCAGTAAACCATCTCTGAAGAAGAAATAGCATTAAAACTGCTGTGGTCATAAATACATTTTATTTCATTAGAAATGCTTAATTACAGTGTTGAGAGCATTTCCCCCTAGAAAAGTAGGTAAGCAATATTTCCATCAAAATCATTAGTTGTCTTTGCAAATACCTATTTTCATTACACTGAACAGAGCACACAGCAAAGGGCTTCTGCTACTCCATTTTTTTCAATTTTCTTTTTTGTTATAAACACCATAGCAAATTAAAAAAAGCTGTTTAAACAGAGAAAAATATTGTAGTTCTTGATTTTCTGCGTGTACTTAACGCAATCCACACTGTGCTTCCCCACTCTATCTCTGGACACCAACAGTGTGACTCAAACGAAAGGGGTCTTCTGGCAGGGGCGGCGGCTGTTGTTGTCATCTGTGTATTTATTGGGACACTTTCTCCTGTGGACAAGGCTTTCGGATGCACTTTAACAGAATGTGCGCAGTCACCTCCGTGCAAAGCCGTGGGGCCAGGACACGTGGAGAACTGGGTGGTTGGCTGGAGCCCGCGCTGAGCGCGGTGACGGCTCCATCTCAGGTCCTGTCGCAGTCAGGTGGCCTGTCCTGCATCACTGGATCTGAATGGCTCCGTGCTCAAGCTGCATTTCCGACTGCAGGGTGGGCTGCAGGGTCTCAGCCGTCTGCAAGAGGGGAGACAGGAGGGCTTTTCTATAAAAGGACCCGCCACTCACCAGTCACAGAACACCAATGGTTTCCACGCACAGAGCAAACACACAGCAGAGCTGGCGGGGGAGGGGAGGGGTCCTAGCTCCATCCCCGCCTTGAGCGACGACTCTCCCAGAACCTGATCCACTCACGCAGCCACGCAGCAGCTCTGACAAGTCCAGGCCGCCTCCCTCCTCATGGGGCCTTCCGCTTGCCCAGAACCCGCCAACCCTCCCACACACGCTCCAGGGCTCCCTGAAGCCTGTCGTGCTGATTCCCCATTCCTACCCGCTGCTTATTGCTGGGGAAGACTCTCGCAGTGGTTAACACGCCCTTAACCCAATATATTTGTCTAGAATTTCTGTTACCCTTTCGCCTTTTCTTATAAAACCTGTTCCAATAGTCCAAAAAAAGCATTTTAGGGGCAGCTACCTTTCTTCCCTTAAAGACCTAAGTTCAAATTAATGAGTTACAGATATTAAGGATTTTAAATGCATATTCACAGCTTTAAGATAAGTTAAAGGGAAAAACGCAACCATGGAATAAGTCAGCAATCATCCAGAACTGGCCCCCAAAGGGAGAGCTGGGTGTTTTTAGAATCCCCCATGCAACCTGCCAAAGGCGATGCCACGAAGACTAGGCCCTCAGAGATGGGTTTCCCAGCTTCCCAGCAGGAAATTTAGCTGGAGGGGCCCGGCATGGTGACCACAAAGGAGAGACAAAGAAAGCCACAGAGACAGTAGGCAGAAGTCCCCGGGTGTGGGGGCTGGAGTTACAACGCCGACCACAGGCCCAGGGTGCACTTCTGAAATAGTACACAAACATCCAACGACGTTCAGCCTAGTGTCTCCTTAAAGCAGAGGCCTTCAGGTTCCAGGTGCAGGACTCGGCGCAGGCGCCCTCCGCACTGTCTACAGAGCCCACGGGAGGTGCAGTGACCAAGGGATAAGCCTGTGACACAGGCGCGGGTGGGGGGTTCCCCACGAGTTTCTGGACAACAGAAAGTGGACTAAGCATGTTGGCAGCTGCAGGCAGCGGGAGGGAGGCAGGAGGGAGGCCAGGCTGGGGCAGTGAGCACACATTGCATTCTCTATTCCATTGCTATCTGTCCTAATCGATAACGCTCAAGACCTGTCAGCTGTGAACAGAGACAAAGGACGCTGACAGGAAGCCAAAGGGGCAAAGGGCTAAAAGGGACACAGCCTTCTTCAATTCTGAAACCTGCAGAATAACCACAAACTTAGAATCCAGTAAAATGACCCAGAACCCAGCCCCGAAAACCTGACGGCCACGCACCATGTGATCCTGCTGTGCCTGCCCAGCGGCACAGAGTGGGCTGCCTTTACAGAATGACCCCATTCATGACAACGTGGGTGTCACACACATCACCCAGTGTGGGACGAGGTGGGGCTTGCACGGGAGCTTTCTCCCAGGACAAGTTCACTCTCACACCACACCAAATAAGCTGGTCGGGAAGAACACACACACACACACACACACACACACACACACACGCGCACGCGCACACACACGCACACGCACACACACACACAATGCACACGCGCGCGCACATGCTCTAGGCTACATGCTCATCCTTAGTCTCCAGAGTAGGAGCCTCTCTGGTCACTGCTGTGTGAAAGCCCAACACCGCTCAGAGTCAGAAGTGCCTTGAGGTGCCCAGGCCATGGAAGCGGCTGGAGGGGCCGTCTCCTCCAGGACACACCTTCCCAAACTCTGGATCAACTGGGGCCTCGTTGTGATTCAGGGGAGTAAGAATTTAAGTCCTCACAGGACTGCTGAGTTCACCCAGCCAGCCACTTGGCCCTAGGGTCACGTGGGCAGCCTTCTTGGCTGTGCTGAGCACCATTCCTCAGCAACCACCTCACGAGGCTGCAAATGAACCAAACGAAAATAGCCTTTCCTCCAATGGCTACGGAGCGCACATGATCCCTAGCGCAGTGCAGAGCAGAGGCTGAGGGGAGAGGGAGGACAGCCTGAAAATCTGGGGCTTTAAATCTAAGCGTCAAAGGCTGAAGCAGCAAGATACACAGGCTTTCAGTGCCTGGCCACAGAAAGGAGAGGAGCAGACCCAAAGAGGACGGCAAAACATGCAAGAAGGCGGAGCAGGAGTCAACACCCAGCAGGCTGGAACAGAACACCAAACAGGGTCCTGTGGCAGGGGGCTCTGAGGCCGTCCCCAGGCCAGGGCTGCCCCAGACATGCAGCCTTCCCCTGCTGTCCCCTGGTCAGAGCATATAAAAGCCCCAGCACCACAATGGCACTCGTCTTGATCTCAGCAATAAAGTTAGTGACTTCAACTTGCAGCCTACGAGGCAACGAGCACATGTCATCTGCAGCACCGGCAGCCTTGTGCTTTGTTCCGAGGGACTGCCTGCCTTCGCAGGAGCAATCCTATGGTTCCTCTCATACAAACAGGAATCCACCCTAATTTTAGAACTGGTTGTTTCAACACAGCCAACAAATCAGACAGAAGCCACTCATACTGTCCTCTGAAGGGGCTCAGGCCATCAGGCTTCTGCCAGCTCTCCCTGCCAGCACCGGGGGCCAGGCCTGGTTCCCCCAGACCCACGGGGACTCTCTTGAAGAGAGAGGCCATGATGCTCATTCCACCAAGTACACTCATCGTGGGGCAGCTCCATGAATGCTTCTAAAGAAGCAGCCCTCTCATCTGACGCTTCAGAAAGTGTTCACACGGAGTCTGAATGCTGGAGTTTCCAGTGCTCCCGGGAATGAACGGATAAAGGGCAGCGCAGGCAGAGATCCAGCAAAGCAGACAACGAGAAGCTTCCGTGGCAAGCTCGCCAGTGCGCACAGTCCGTCAGACATGCTGAATGAGTACGTAGCACACAAAGGGAAGACTGGGCCTTACGAATGTGGCGTTCCCAACAAGGTTGTCAGGATGCCACGCGACAAGTGTGGTGTAGGAAGCCGGAGACCTGGCCGAACAGTGCTCGTAGGACCCAGTGCAGGCCCCACGGCTACCGCGGCTAGCCTGCATCTCCACCACAGAGCAGCGGGCTGTGCAGAAGCAGGTGCCCCACAAGACTGCCCGCTGGGCAAAGCGTCAAGGCCGAGGGCTGGGCCTGCAGGAGCGCTGCCCCCTGCTGCCCCCCCACAGAGAAGCGGCGAGGTTTCAGGTCAGCAGGGATCCCTTGCTTGCAGAGGAGGATTGAGCAGAACGTCATTTTTGCCTCTGAATTTATAGACAAACACTTGCACAAGACCGAGTGTCTCAAGAATCAGTGTAAGGCTACCGACATTGGCCAGGATCTAACTTCTCTCACCTGTACGTTTTCAGGCACTTAAAAAAATGGAATTCCAAATGAGTGCCTCTGTCTGTACAAATGATGACTTGTTCACTCAATGGTAATTACCTTGCAGGAGAACTTCAGAAGTAGTAAGACCCAAACTGGGGCCTGTGTTCATACCTGCAGAAGCCCCAGGCCCTATCCACAGAAAGGGCATCCACTTCTAGAAGGGACAGGACCCACCTGAGCTGCAGTAGTGTGGTCTGTCACTGGCGCCAGCTGGACGTACTGGACCTGGATGTCACTGCCCTGGAGAGGCGACCCGTCCACCCCTGCAGCAGCAGGGTCCGAAGAGGCCACAGCTATCAGCTGGGCTCCTTGCAGCACCTGGAGGGACAAAGCAGACCACCGTCAGCACTGGCCCAGGTGTGAGGGCAGAGGTGAGTACCACACACGCAGACTCCGCCATGACCGTACGAACCAAGGAGGATGGCCCAGGACCACAATCCCTACTGTGGGTTTGGCTCGTGAATCACTCAGGAGGGACGTCTGATTGGCGAGCGTCCATGTGTGGTGTGAGCGCGTGTGAATGTCTATGTGTGTGACCAGGTTTCCACTACTCCTGCAAGTGACCTCCCTCAAACTTCCACTATCAGACACAAAAATGGCTTTTGAAGCCTTATAGGAAAAAAATCAACCAGCTCGAGTTTCCAAAGAGTGAGTGTGGCCGAGGGCATGCCTGAGGACACAGGGACAGAGAAACAGCGGGACACAGAGCAGGAGGTAAAGTAACTGAAGACACCCCGGAAATCACTGTTGTTCTAGGTTCACAGGAAGGGGAGGCCTGGAGGCAGCCAAGGAGAGGGACAGGACATGGTTGGCACGTCCTTGACTCACAGGCAA
Organism: Hipposideros armiger; assembly: GCF_001890085.2. Taxonomy (NCBI): domain Eukaryota; kingdom Metazoa; phylum Chordata; class Mammalia; order Chiroptera; family Hipposideridae; genus Hipposideros; species Hipposideros armiger. Next base: position 7,995,100 of record NW_017731369.1, on the reverse strand, counting down.
GACACATTCACCAGCTCAATTTTGGGAGCCCCCAGATCATTTGCGAGTCACGGGAGATGAAAAAGCACCCCCAAGAGTTGACGACAGAGTTTAAGAAATAGCAGAAACATGCATGTGAGTTACAAAACCCAGCGCTCCAGATGGAGTCGAGAAGACCTCTTGGTGTGGAGCGGTGGTCAGAAAAGAGGAGACACAGGTGAAGGATGGCTGGAGAAGAGCTCCCGGGGGGTAAGACCAAGTTCCAGAGACAAATCACCAACATATGGGCCTTCCTCACAACCAGGACACTGCCCTGGCCTGTGCCTGGAGGAGGGGGCTAGATGAGCCCTCATGGGATGGGCTCTGGGTGACCCCACCACTCGTGAGCACCGCCATGTTCAGGCCCACTTCCCGCCTTGCCCACCTGGTGCTCCAGCAGCTGGAAGGCGGGCTGGCACCTCGACACCCTGCAGGCCAGGATGGGGAGGTGGGGGTAGGGGCCCTGAGGCTTTGCATTCATGAGAGTGAGTTGCCATGAGCTGTGAGGGTCTTTACTTAGGGGTTGCGTCCCACCCCTCCTTCAAACGCTATGCCCATGGCACCACCTTCCGGAGTCGCTTTCGGGCCGTCCATAGTGAGGCAACAATGACCATACTTCCTGGCCAGCCCACTGCCTCCTGCAACAGCGTCAGAGCTGAGGAGGAGGGTGCAGATATGTGGAGAGAGGATGGACTGCCCACTCCAGGAAAGGCGGGCTTGGAGTCTGTATGAAAATATAGTCTGCGGTTTTAAAAACAGTGTGTTAGTTTTTGAAAAGCAGGAGTTCTATTTCTTTAACAAAGAACCCATCACTGGAAAAAAACAGGTAAACTCAATTTTTAAAAGAAAAGATGGCAGCAAGTTCTTAACTACTTTGCTTTTCGTGTCTTCAGAAACCATTTGCGAATGGCTTTACACTCTAATACCAGCTGGCTGGATTGGGAAGAACACTGCCCCCGAGATGTACACGTCCTCATCCCCAGACTCCATGGGTGTATGCCCTGACACACACGGGCAGAGGCACTTTGCAGATGGGGTTAAGTTGATCATCCCAAGACGGAGAGAGTATCCTGGAGTTATCAGATGGGCCCAACGTCACAAGGGCGTCTTTAAAGCAGAGACTCTTCCCCAGCTCCAAAGAGTGGACTGGACATTGCTGGCTTTGAAGACGGAGGAAAGGGCCACGAGCCAAGGAGTGTGGTGCCTCGAGAAGCCAGAAAGGGCAGGAAACGGGGTCTCCCCTGGAGCCTCCAGAAGGAACCAGCCCTGTGACCCCTTGACTTTAGCCCAGGGAGACACGTGTTGGATTTCTGACCTCCATACTGAGAGCATAAACGTGGGTTGTTTAAGCCACGAGGTGTGTGGCCATGTGTCACAGGAGCCACAGGACATGCATACAATTGCGGTCACCATTTCCTCAACTACCTCCTTTGAGCGCAGGAACTGGCTTCTGGGTCCCCAAAGGGCTGATTTGACAACAATGGTTCTTTATTAAAACACTACTCTTTTCCATTATAAACCACTTGCACTAGTGAATTTTTGAAAGGTTTACAAAAATTGGAGAAAACTGAAGTCTCTATTATTCACATTTTCTTTTCTCAGCACTTACTCTCCATGATCAGACAATAAGACACAGTGCTGTCCAGGTCCATTGCTTTGCTTCCCCATCACCAGGGGGGCAGCCACCCCTATCTGGCCAGCGGGGCCGAGCAGCTTTGGGCAGCGGCCGGCATGGCCGCAGCAGAACTAAGGCGCCGGCTCAGTCTAGGGGCATCCCTGCAGCACCCATGGCCCTCAGTGCTCAACGCCAAGGGTCCCCGAGTCTCCTCCGCGTGGCCAGGAGGGCCTCTGCTGGGCATCAGTCTCCTTGTGGCTTGGGAAAGCACTGTCAATTTTTTAAGAAAGGGCAGCAAGATTCAGGGCTCCCTAGGCCCCTCCAGCAAATGTCCCGACATGCCCTCCACTCCACAAACTCCCGGCACCGACAGAAAGTCAAAGAAGTCTAATCCAGAAAAATCAGCTGGGACCTGAAGAAAGGAGACACGAAGCTATGTTTAGTCATAAATGTATTTCAGGAGCCTCTGTGCATCAGAGCGGAGGGGCGGTGGTTTTACTTTTTTGGCATGAAGAGTAAAACTGTCAAAGCCCCTTCAAAAATCACACGTCAAATGTCACGTTTCCTTAGCTTGAGCAAACTGAACCTGATGTGTCTGCTCCAACTGCCACAATCCACACAATGCCTCAGGGTTTTGCCACGTATCATGAAGAGGATACCCCGGGATCAGTCATGTGGGGTAACTGAAGGTGGGGTGACCCACAGGGTAGGCTGGAGTGGGGGACATGCCTGCACACACCCCAAGCCAGCAGGCTCCACTGCATGCATGCCTCTCCGCTGCCCTGTGCCTGGCAGCCTGCCCTTGTGTCCAGCTGGTTGACTCCTGCCTCCCTCTCCTCTGCCTCTTCTCCCCCTGCCTCTGATTTTGCTGCTGACGGTCTTCCCTTCCCCGGAGAACAGACGCCATCAGAGGACCCGGTGAGTCCCACCCGGCCCACCACGGCCCGCTCTGGAGCCCTGGCCACCTCCAGGCACACAGTGCATCCTGCTCAGGCATTTGCTCCAAGTTCCCCGGACCTCCACCAGTGGAATAGGAGCTCAGGAAGGGCACAGGGGCAGAGGGGTCTGTTTTGTTCAATGCCAAATCCCCAGCATCTAGCACTGTACCTGACATTCGATAAATATTTGTTAAGTAAATGAAAATGAAGCTGATATTGATGAGGAAAGACTAAGAATGAAAAACAGGTGACAAAACAGGCTAGCGCCTCGATGGGTCCGTCAGATAGGGAGTTAACTGGTGGTGAAGGACAAAGGAACATGGACACGCGTCCGCGTGTTTTTCACAGGTTCTCCTGGTGTCTATCTAGTAGAAGTTGATGCAGTTGTTCCTGAGCCAGGCAATTCTAGAGGAAAGCTTAGAAGACACAAATGAAAAGTTTTCAGAAGAAAATGTGAAGGGGGTAAGAGCACTTAAGTGTTATGAAGACACCTTGGTAAACTAGAAGAGAAAAGGGCATGTGAGGGATGACTTTCCTGTAAACACAACATCACCTGGGGTGTGAGTGGAGGAAAGCGCAGAGGACACAGGCCAGGGGGGAAGGGGGAAGGCCACACAAGCCAGGCTGTGCTGACCGCCTGCTCCGCCCCACTGCCAGTCCTCCAGACCAGACGCCAGCTCGCCTCACTCCCGCCTGGCTGCGGGCCTCTCCATGGCCCTGATACGAAGCACTCCTTCCCTGGCCCTCTTCACAAGGCTGAGCCAGCTGACCCGTGTAAAAGAACCTTTGCACTCGTGGATTCTCTGTGACAAGACAAATTCAGTTTCCCAAAAGGGGCCATGAAAAGGCAAAGTCAGTCGAAAGGTCTCTGAATCCAAACACCACTGCATCAAAGCCAGCCTCCAATGACCGGATGAGAATGTTTACTCATGCGCTTTGCACACTCTAAAGCACCACTGAAAGGTCATGCACAAATAGATTACAAGTAGTGTTACAGGTACAGCAATTTGGTTATGATGAGCCATTGCAAGATTACAGTGAGTGTCTGAGAGAAGTGAATGGAACTTACTGTAAAGTCTGAACTAAAGGAAAGGACATTTGCTTTTTCTCTGAATTTTAGTTTAGCATCTAAATCATCTTAAATGAGCTAAACTGTCACTTAAGATCAAATGTCAGCAAGTGCGTGGCCTGCACTGCATGCTCTCTAGTATCTACTGAAGAGCCTGCACCGGAGGCCACTAGGCTGCTCCAGCTAGACACCCTCAGGCCCCCGCTGGGCCTGCTCTGCCCAGGGCCCGCTGCTCCCTGTACTGTCCTCCCCAACTCCCTCCCAAGGGCAGACCTCCACGTGAACTCCTCCAGAAAAACAAACTCAGCTATGTATTGAGGACCTCCTGTGTGCAAGACAATGCAGGGGTAGGTATAGGACCCCAAGAACATACATTCTAGAACAAACACAGACTATCAAGTGAAGTGGACTGCATTCTCAGAACGAGAAAATATCCAGTCTCTCACCTGCAGAGACTCAGGCAAGTGCTGTGGGAAGGCGGGGGAGGGGGGGACGGCCTGACTCGGAAGCAGAGGGATGGGAAAGAACAGTGTCTTAGGCAGAGGGGAGGAGAAGGCCCAGAGACAGCAAAGGAAGAGACCACGCGGCTGGGGGGTGGGGGGCGTGTCACAGAGAGGAGAGACGGGCTCAGTGCCGGGCGGGGCTTCCAAGGCTCCGTGAGGACAGCGAGAGGGCTGAAGGCTCCAGTGAATTTTGTCTGGCATTCCATGACCAGGATATTTAACTGGTTAGAAAGAACACCGTTCATCCAGACTGACCAGGAGGCCTGGATTCTCTCCAGGCAGGATGGAGGAGACACTTGCCACTTGTGAGCCCATCACGGGACCCCACTGCTGTCCTGCCGTGGCCCGCTCATCCTTCACCCCTTTGCCTCTTTTTGGAGTGGCTGTAGGCCCGGGACCCTGATCCAGCAAATAAAATCCAATATGTGGCTTCACCGTGCCGGCCGGGGAGTGGACACAAGGACTCCATTGCTCTACTGTCAACTCTCAACACTGGATGGAAACATGGTGCTTTGGCCTGGCAAGTCTGCAGGATTGTGCAATATCTCCACGACACAGGTGGGGCTGCCGGTTCCTTACAGACGGTTGCTTCACCCAGGTCTGTAAGTCTCAAGTTAATGGCAACCACTTTAGTCCGAGGATTCTACACTATTTGTCCTCATGCCCCACCTTTCCAACATTTCTGCAAATTGTCAATTCTTTGTGCTATTATTGCATGTGTAGCTACGTTCTTGGGAATCTGGAGACTTAAAACCCCTAGCACAGCGGCGCCATTGCAGAAACATTGACCAGACAATGTGTCATTAGCTGGCCCCATGTCCCACAACATCCTATGTCAAGTCTACCAAGACTGAGACCAACCCAGCTGTGCATGGGTGACAGCTGGTCCGGGAACCTGGCACAGTGCTCACGGCACTTGCACCTGCATCTCTCAGTCAGCAGACTTATTCCTGACTTTCATGCAGCTGGGAACTTTTTATGAACTAGTCCCATGTAGGAACGCCCGTGTGACGTTCCTGCTGTTGGCCCCCACATTCCTCCAAGTGGTAACCTCATGTCTACCTGGCACAATCGAGGGTGGTTTATTACCACGGCAAAGCTGGGCCACCGAGTCCCATTCAGGGGAGGTCTGTGGTTCAGGTGAGAGGTCAAGCAGGGCAACAACGCCGCCACACGACAGTTAGAAAAAGATCAGAATGACGAGAAGACGACATGTGACAGACGTTGTAGGAAATTCCCCAAACCACACAGACAGCTGCCTTCTGGGTGGGTGGAGAAGGAGAAAGAGGGATACAGGCAGCGATGCTCTATGGCTGCCCTGACTTAGCACTGGTTTGCCAGATCCTGAACTTAACCAAAAAAATCTAGGCAACGTTTTGAAATACTTAAACTAAAATGTTAGGTATGATAATGTATTCACAGTTTTGTAATTGATATACATTTTACGAGATCCCTTAAGTGAATTTAAGGTCAAATCATGTAACTAATTTTTAAGGCAACTTATGAAATCATGGAACTTATTTCCGAGAAAGTTCTGCCTGTACTCTGGTTTTGGCGATGAGCCATTACCCCCTACAAATGGAAGGCATTTTATAGTATCCTAAGGGATTTTTTTTCCCTGTCAGCATTGCCAATAAAATGACTTTTCATATGATTTACACAGTTGATTAAATCATAAGGATTGTAATGTCAGAAACCTCAGAATCTAAATGTGCAGAATTATAATAGCAAAGGTATGCACATTACCAGTCTCGCTGGTAAATGAAAATAAAAATAGGATGAAGTTCTCCGCTGGGGGTTTATTCGAAACGCTACGCCTTTTAAACATTTCCACATCAGTGTAGTTTTGTTAAGTGATTCAGAAATGAGTTAAACACTTAATGCACACAGAACTGGAGGACAGGACCTTCCAGACATTCAGGCATCCTTCTTCCCCTTCCTCATACTCTGGACCCTGCAGAGAAAACCTGCCCACAGGGACCTCGCCCGCTACCAGGCCTCAGCAGAAGCCCTATGCAGCCGGGCTGCCCCAGCTCCGACGCCTGAACTCCAGAGCTGGGCAAGACATGGCTATTCAGGCAAAACAATTCAAGACGCATTTTAGGGAGTCCTCAAAATCTGGAAATGACTCTTCTAAGGTGAGACTAACATTTTGTTAAAGAATGAATGAAATCTTCTCAAAGCTGGATTCCGATTCTGATGAAAAAGAAAACACAGTTAAGGAAGGGTACAAAAGGCCCGCTCTCCAAATGGTTAACTTCACCAAAAGCACTCTTAGCAGGAACCTTACCCAGGAGCAGGACTTATCACATGCAGCCCATAGAAGCAAACACGGAAGAGGACAGTTAGTCTCACACATTTTCCACAGAATAACCACATGACTGAGGAGTCCGGGGACATGTGCGGCCCCGTTTCTTCTGCGCATGACAGAACTGGGTCTAGCCCATCTGAAATTGAGAAATGAAGGAGTTTATCAATAAGTTCTAAAATGATGGGCAGGGAGATGGCCAAGTTATAAATCCCTGGTTTCTCAGCAATCGATACGTATTTATTAAGAGAAGGTGGTAAATATGTGGCAAATATGTGGCTGGACATGGCCCGATTTGTTTCAAGGGACCTGCGTGCACTTGTGTGCAGAGGGCGTATCAGAACAGGCTGGTGGGCACCCTGTGGAGTGGGCTGAAGGTCCAGGCTGAGAGGGCAACCCACCATGGACCTCATGTAGTAGTTCACGTTTTCACCTCGTGCTGTTTTCATAATAAGAGAATGAATCCTGTTAAGGGAGCAAGGCCATCATGCAGACGACATGGAGGAAGACCCAGTGGGGCTCTCCTTCCAGACCAACGCACAGTCTGGGGTGGGGAGAAGGGTCAGTGACCGGCAAGCAAGGTGCGGATGGGCTGAGGATGCAGCAGACACCCCCACGGGGACTCAGGGAAGGCTGTGCAGCCAGGGGCCGCTCACCAGGGAGCTGAGGCAGGGAGGGACATGTGGGCATCAATAAATGCACCTCCTCTCTCCCTCTAATAATCGCATTACCCTGAAGGCAGGGTGTCTGTGTGAGGGTAATACAAGTGAAATGACTAAAATAAATACAAAGGGCTACAAAACAATGACACAAACAATCTGATTTGTCCCTTCTCAGCTGTTCTGCTCAAAGCTCTCTGTGCCTCTTGAAATACACAGAAGCCTGAGGCAGATGTGTTGGTATGAACCTGATTTTAAACTGGTGACAAGGAAAACCCATCACATCAAACCTTAAATGCAGAGCAGCAAAAATGAGGTCACATGCTGTTGTCACATGGATCACTGTAGTACCCCAAGAAGGGGAATCCACTGACAGCCTGTCCAGTTGATCTTTGCGCTGGCAGGAGGATGGCTGGTCCTCTAGCGCCTAATCCTGCCTCCTGTTCATCTGTTCGCAGCCCCGGTCTTGTGCGTGGGGCAAAGCTCGCCTGGACGAACTCCCACTGATCTCCCGAAAAGGAGCTTTCAGTTCCTTCTTCATTCTGCCTGCTCACTTTATGTTTGGTGCCTTTCCAAACAGGCTCTGGGATGTAGAAGGATCTAACTGGAATGCAGTGAGCTCCCAGGCCATTAGCCAGTGGCAGCACCTCCCGGCTGCCAGTGCGGCTGCACTTACAGTGGGGCTCCCCGACGGGCACCAGGTCATCCTATGTTGAGACACTCACAGACGGAGTGCAGGCACAGGCTATGTTCCCAACTTCATTCAGAGGGTTCCTCTGTACATTTCTGAAGCATCGCCACTTATTTTCAGACAAAAGACAAAAATGGCCTAGGGTACGAATTTAAAGCAGCCTACTACTAAGGGGATCTCGGACTTAAGAGTGCTGTGTTTTGGAGCACACACATCTGGTTTTCCTCTTTATACTGCCAATTCTGAAACTCTGTCTAATACCCAACTGAGATAATGCAAAACTGGTGCAAAACCTAAAATAAATGTAAGAAGCCCAAGGATTTTTCAGAAATATTTAGATATAAAATTCCAAATCCAACCAAAAATCCACCCAGATGCGAGAGGAAGAAAAAAAAAACCCCCAACCCCGAAAAAACAAAACGACGAGAAACCCTCCATGCACTTATAAGATCTGCTTTCAAAAGTTTAACTGTGTGGCCAGGAACAGGGACAAGACTATCAACCCCAAGGTCTCCTGGAAAAGCCATGATCACTTATTTGTTCTGTGTTTGTTTTAGTTCAACTTGTTAAGGTAGTATAATCAACCAACAAGGACGACTTTCTCAAATGTGGATGTTAATTCAAGAAGTAGCTTCCTCATGATAGAAAAGGAAGGGGCTGAGAGACAGCCTGTGCCAGGGATGCCCCCAAACCACCAACTGGCCAGGAGATCTACCAGCCAGAAATCTTTTTCGTACATTAGTATAGCAAATGCCAAAAAACAAATGATCATTCTTAAGCCTTTAAACCCACTGACGGAACACTAGTGGGTTTCCCTGGACTCCATTCTGAGTGCTTTCATAAACCACATCACCATTAGTCGATGATCAGAAATGAGCTCATATGTTCATTTTTTCTTTTACTTCCGTAGCCCGCGGGGCTGTATCAGTAAAAATATTGCTCAGGGTGATGTCTGCAAATTTAGACCCTATACTTTCTTCTATGAGTTTTATGGTCTCAGGTCTTATATCTAAGTCTTTAATCCATTTTGAATTTGTTCTTGTAAGTGGCATAAGAAGGTGGTCCAGTTTCATTTTTTTGCATGTGTCAGTCCAATTTTCCCA
>NW_017731369.1:7978550-7983600 GCF_001890085.2 Hipposideros armiger | reverse complement strand
CAGGGGGGAGTGGGTGAGACAGCAGGAACAAAATAAAAGGTTTATTTTAATAATGTGTGTAAGTGATACATCATATCACTACAGTGTTGTTCAGACCCTGGGAAGCGAGAAGGTGCACCGGGCTACCAGCCATCACACTTCACGACAGCAATGAGCTGAGACGCCCAACCACGGGAAGTGAACGCTGCCAGCTGCCGTCCAGGCTGACAGTGAGAACAAAGTGGCCACCACCTCATAGGACATAGATTACCTAAGCAAGGACTGTGCTCAGGGCTGCTTCCCTCACTGTCCTGTGACCGTGTTCTCACGGCTCTGACCATTTCTTTTTTTAACTTGGAAAACTCATTGCACGCAACAGCAAAAATTACTGTTGTGATGGGGCAAAAGAACGAACTTCTAAAGAGAGGCTATGCAACTTTCCTACTGAGTTGAATTCAGTAGGAAGCATTAATAAAATTAACAGAAATGTCTGTGTTTTAATGGGTGATATAAATATCAACTAACGTTCCCTCCTAATCAGGGTGGAGAAAAGCGATTTTTAAAAAGAGGATGCACCAGTCTTCAAATTCTCACCTATCAGCCCAGATCGCATGAGTGATCAGAAGAACGATTAGCAGACCACAGGCCTCGCTGGGAAAGACCCAGAGAGGTGCCTCCAATGGCAGTGTGCACCCACTAGGGAAACACCTTCGAGTCCTTGCATAAATTTAAAAGTTCATCATGTTGTAGAAACACAGCCTCACTATTCGTATGTATGGATGATTTATTATGAAATGCGGACTACCAGAGACATCTACACATTCCTCATACTGGTGACACAGCCTCCATCAGCGCCGGGTTATTACTCTATTCTGATAAACCACGGTGACTGCCGTCTCTTAAAGAACAGTTTATAAACTGATTTCTGTGCCAAGTAACCTATTACACGCCAAGTGGACAAAGTCTCACTAGGTGACAACTTACCAGCAGCCCTCTTTGGTGAGGACAGCATTTTTCTCCTTTCGAGGCGGCAGCTCTGGGGGTGACTCCATTCCCATGACTAACCTCAAAGTGCAGCGTGACTTCAGTGCACCACAGAGGGCAGGAAAAAGCTGCCCACTACCAAGCAGCCCCTCAAGTATGCGTAGATACGTGTTCACATCAGACACTCATCAGGTGGGCCCGGGGGGGACACGTGAGAGGCAGGGCACAGAGGTGCCTCGCACAGGAAGCCCCGCAGCACCCGGGATGTCACCAAGCTCACATTGCCTCACCAACGACTTGTTTCATGGGGCAGAGCTTCGGTTTATCACACATCTCTGCAGGATGTGGGTACGAGGTGAGGTGGTCAGACAACGTTCTAATGATGGGGTCAGGGGTGTTGTGGGCCCAACTGTGTCCCCAAGAAAGATATCTCTACGTCCTAATCTCTGGACCTACAATGTGACCTTATTTGGAAATAGGGTCTTGGAGGATGTAATTAAGATGAGGTGACATGAAAGCAGGATAGAACCTAAACCAATGACAAGAGTCCTTATACGAAGAGGGGGATTTGGACAAAGACAGAGAAAGGAGAACACCATGGGCATAGAGGCAGAGGCTGGAGTGATGCACACCCAAGCCAAGGATTGTCAGGAGCCTCCAGGAGCTGAAAGAGACAAGGAAGGATCTCTCCTCAAGCTTCTGGAGGGCGCACAGCTCTGCTGACCATGATTTTGGAATTCTGGCCACCAGAACTGTGAGAGGATACATTTATGGCTGTTTTAAGCCACCCAGTGGGGAGGGGGGCATCACTGGTTTGGGGTGATGGGCCAGGAACAGTCTGCACTTTCAGACCCTCTGCTAGAATGCAGTAACCCCATGCCCAGGGCCACCTGGTCAACTGTCTTTCCCTGACAAAACTTCAGGCCTTTTGCTTCCTGAGAACATCCTGATGGCTCCTTTCCCTCATCTTTGTTAGGTCTTCACAGGAAGATCTGTCCTAGTGAGCTCGAAGGGTAGCTTGCCCCTCTGCCCTTTCAACGGGACAACCAATGGCCTTCTCCCAAATTCCAGGGCCTCTGTCTTCCTAGGCACCCCCTAACAGCTGTGGGAGTAGGTTCGCATTGGGTCCAGTGCTGGCAGGTCATGAACCAAGCATGGCTAGTGTACAAGTGACGCAGCCCGGCAAGGCATGCAGATACGAACACAGCAGGGCCAGGCTGCACAGACAAGAGGAGCCAGACTCTTAAGCTTCTCCTGTTGCTTAAAAGACCATCATAAGAAAGCAGCCATAACTCAGAAGACATGAGTAATGGTTTCTTAAAAAGCCAGATTCCAATTTTCCACTGAGAAGAACTGGCCACCATTGGACCGGTTTCTAATTAACCTGCAAGAGAAGGGGGCACCTCCTCCTACATGCTAATGGTGTGTCCCTTGTCTGAATCAGTGCTGGGCAGGACCAGCTCTTGTGACGATTATCTCCCCTCACCAAGACCCACCATGCAAACAGCCACTGGGATCCCACTCCACCTGGGGCTTAGAACTCTCCAGGAGCCTATTCATCTGAAAGAACATCTCAGAAAATCACGCTGAGGTTAGACATGTGAGATTACTGCCTGGTTAAAGTAAGTAGGACCAAGTAACCACAGATGTTTTCAGGCCCAAATCCCCATTCTGCGTCCATAGAAGAGCTCGGTCACAACATCCCAATCCTACCTTGCAACAGGCAGGGTGCTCTGGAGTATTAATAAATGTTTGTGTCCCTCCCCCCACTTTATATGTTGAAGCTCTAATTTCCCAAAGTGATGTTTTGGAGGTGAGGCCTTTGGGAGGTGATGAGGGTTAGATGGGGCCAGGAGGGCGGGGCCTCTGTGATGGGATTAGTGCCCTTCTCAGAGGAAGGGGGACACAGGCTCTCTCTATGCACTCACCAAGGAAGGCCATGGGAGGACACAACCAGGAACAGGGTCCTCACCAGAATCCAACTGTACCGGCACCCTGATCTCAGACTTCCAGCTCCCAGAACTGTGAGGAATAGGCGTCTGCTGTTTAAACCCCCAGTCTGCGGTGTTCTGTGATGGCCACCCACACTCAGACACAGGGTGACAACAGATAAACATCATCATCTTCCTTCTTGTGAGGTGGGAAAGACATCCTCAAGAGAGGAATTCTTGACATGTTTGGAAATGGCTGGAAGGACAGATTGCCACACAAGAAAAATCCTGCTAATAGACCCACAGGCATCTCTGATAGATCAGCCTTGGGTTCAAAATCCAATGGTATTAATTTTCTAGGACTTTCAAATGGAAGGGACAGACTTATTTATACACATACTGTGTTATCTTCAATGGTCCGCAAAGACCTACTTTAGATACATTTCAAGTTCAACTTTGGAGGAATCCCTTCGGTGGGTCCCCAGACTCCCACCACCATGGAGTGTTTCTCTGGGAGCATTTTGAATCTGGGGACTTCACAGAGCATCCGCCTTGGCCCCTCGACACTGGGTGGTCATATTTCTAACCTCTAGAGTTCAGAAAGAGGAAAACATAAGACAGCCAAGGACAACAGCCTTTTTAGTGTGCCCCAGTCTCTGGGGGGTTCCGAGCTTGAAGGACTTAGCAGAAACCAAACCAGTGTCCTGTCCTCTCCCCTGTGTGCCCTTCAGGTGGAACCATGAGCCGTTTGCTCTGAAAGCACAGAATGCAGTTTTCAATCACATCCTGCAGACACGAAAAGACAATTGCTTGTTCTCACTGCACAGTGTGTTCCAGGTACCCCACTCCAATGTCAGATTAACTAACACCAGGAGTCAGAAACAATGCAAACGTCTAACTTCAGGTGTAAAGAATTTCTTTAAACTTTGTTCAAGTGGAAAACACCCCAAAAGCAACTCCTCACACTCACTAACGGCGGGCCACCTCCGGGGAGGAGCGTGCGGGCTGCGTGGGGAACAGTGAGCTCACACTTGACAATGCGCTTCTATAGCACACCCGGCATGGGCTGTGTTCCCGCTATCACGCCTGCATTGAAAACAAGGAAACACCACCACAGTAACGCCGAAGGAGGAAGGAGCGAGGGAGCGAGGGAGGGAGGGCTTCCTCCTGTAGATGATTCCATCGCGGAAAACAGTTCTGCAGAGACGGAGTTCAAGCGACAAGTTCAAGCTAAGCTCAGGGTGAGGATGCAGCCAGGCCAGCACCCAGTCGCAGGTCCGCGGAATGAAACCCTGGGGCTCCCTCTTCCTGCGCCCCTCATTGGCCAAACCCACAAGAGAAGCCAGTGGGTGAGGGAGCCTAGGGAGGGCCAAGCCAGGAGAGCAAGGGTTCACACAAGAGAGGCCAGTAACGGGTGTCCCCGCACCCTGCTCTCACACACACTGCGTCCTCTCTGGGGCACGACCTGGATGCTGCTCATGGCTGCATGTGTCAGGATCACACATTCGCTACTTGAGTCATCAGAAGAGCCCGCTGACCATCACTCAGACTGACCGGGAGCAGTAAGCACCCGAAGCCCTGGACGGTGGGCAGGACCACCAGGGCCAGGGAGTTTGCTTAGGGGCGGCAGGATTGGCTGGGGTCCTGGGGCCTCAGCTGTGCGCTGGGCACTTGGCACAGATGCCATCTTGTTTGTTATCATTAGCTCCACTTTGCCAGGAGGAAACAGGGCCTCAGAGGCTAACTTATGTGCCCAGGATCATAGGCCAGTAAAAATACAACCAAACAGAAGAGGCTTTGAACACAGTTGTGGCAACTCCTCCGGGCTGCTCCCGTCACACCATGAGGCTGGAGCCAATCACTTGTGTTTGACTGAGATGTGTTAGAAAAAAGTGAAAAGAATGATTACACAACAAGTCATATAACTAAGAAACTTCAAGAGCCTCATTTGACTTTAAAAATAATTTCCCTTTAGAACAACAAGGGAAATCAGGCTAAATCCCCTCTACTTGAGCCTTTGTTAAGAAGGGAAAACAGCCTCAAGGCCTGCATTCAGTTTCTTTTTGGCCGACTTGTCTCTTGGCTAAACACCGGCCAATCAATCAGGAATCGTTTGCCCTCGGTGCATTCTCCAACTCTGGGGGGGCTGGGGCCGG
>NW_017731369.1:7866891-7978465 GCF_001890085.2 Hipposideros armiger | reverse complement strand
AAGATTTGCCAGCTGGTTACATCTGAGGACCTATTTTTAAGGAGACATATTTTTCCATCCTATTTTAGCAAACCTTCCATTAGCTAGGCCCGATTTACCCAACTGTTTCTGACTGAATGCTATGGACCCACCAGTGGCCTTGGGCTGGTGACCCGTGTCTGCACGTATGGCCTCGGCAGCTTTATGTCTCACTGCTCCGTCACCACCCGCCCCACTCTTGGTGAGGTAAGGCATTCACTAGTGGACAGGCGCATCTGTCACTGGGTTGTACGCCCACACCGTCACTATCCTAAGGGCTTCCATTTCAAAATCACCTGCATACTCTGACTTTCATCTTTCGCCAGCTGGAACACCATCCTCAGAGGTTAGACCAACCGACCTTCAGTAACAGGCACAGGGCTAATTTCTATGGACTGTCCCTAATACCAAGTGGACAGCACTGGGTGCTGGGCATACATCTGATGACATGAACATGAAGTGAGAAGAGTTACTGAAAGCAAGTGCAGTAGCTCAAAGGGGCAGATGAAGAGGCAGAATTAAAAATCAGTCTGGGTCACTTTACAAGCTTTTCATTTTACTTTGGGAATCAACATGAAACAATGGCCTAAATTTTTTGTGTACACATGAAAATCATCCCTAGGTTATCTATCTACTCTTAATGTATATTATGCACAGAGCAGCTACCAGTTTAATGTGTTCTTAATCTCTCTCTCCTCCCATCTCTGTCTTACACACACACACACACACACACACACACACACACACACACCTGATGGTCTCAGGTATTATACTTTCTCTCCAATCCAAACCCAGTGGCATGTCACATATATTTTCATTTCACTTTTGGACTGCAAATCCTTAGAGGAAATGTGAAGAAAGATGATAGTGGACTTTACCAAATATTTGCAAATATTCTCATTACCTGTATGAGAGGAAACATGGAACCTCCCAGCTGCTCAGAAGAAGGGGAATCACCCTGACACTGTCATATGTTTCTTGATCAGAAATCAACCTCTGCTCTGCAACTGCATAAAAAGTCGTAATACTAGCACTTGCACTGCTTCTGCTATGGCTTGTGCCAAATTCCTCAACGTAAATCCTATGTAGACAGCACTGTCTGGTCCTGTCTGCACATCCTCCATCAGCCTGTCGGTGTGAAAACGCCCACGGATATAGGCTCCTGATGAGAAAGACAGGGACCTGCGTTCTCATGTCCTTCAGTTTCCCACAGGTCAGTGAGTGAGTTAACACACAGGATTTCCTTTTGGTCATTTCAACACTGTTAAAGCAGCAGCTTTAACAATTTAACCAGGCACCTTGATCGGACTGGAATGATGGTTTCTAGATGAAGGATTCCTCATAAACACACAGCGAATTTAATAATCGCTCAGTGGTTCACTCTTAAAGTGAGTAAAAAGTGGGGCATTACTCTGTGCTAGAAATTTTCTTCCTTCTGCAGTAATTCTGTCATTTAAATGGTTCAAGGGCTGTGCGATTTTAGTCAAGCTCATGGGTGTCTTCTTATCTGTCAGAACTCAGGACACCGCAGGCCCCACTGCTCACGCCTCTTGCCACTGGATGGCCTGGTGGGCGGTTCCTTGGATGGGCCCCCTTCCTCCCTGCTCAGTGCCCTGGGATGGGGACGATATGACCCTGAAATCTCCAGACCGTGGAGACCAGCAGCACTGGGACACGCTCAGTGCAAATTACGGCACCCTCCCAGCCCGGCTCCCCTCAAGTTTTCTCCACTGTCGACCACTCTTCCCTTCTGGAATGGAACTACCAGAGTCCAAACATGACCACAGTTAAGGCCATGAAGAACAATCTGCCAATGTACAAACATGGACAAGTCAGAGATCCTAGACTGTGCACGAGGGGCAAGCCGTGGCCTGGTCAGAACAGGAATGAAATGTCCTAATAGGTATCTCCCATCACCAAGTGCTCTGTCTGCAAAGAAGTGAAATATCTGGAGCTAATGACAGAGCTCCAAGGTTCATTTCTGCTTCTAAAATCCCACCCACCACCCTTCAGTCTCCACAAGCCAGAAGTTCAGAAATTAAGGTCCTGGTGAAGCAGTGGTAACCTGACTTCCTTTCAAGTGACAGCAGCTGCTCTGATGGCTCCTGGAATAGAGTCCTTGGGACCAAAGACTCCTTTACACATTTCTTAGATGCTCTGCCTGGCCACTCAAACCAACAAGCACCCTGGTCTGGCCCCAGATGAGGGCTCCGGCTGCCCACTCAGTCAGGGGGCAGTTCCTCCTCAGACACAGCAGGCCCACTGGCAGAAAACACAGACACATTTAAAAGACTGTGACAGAAAAGTTTCAGAAAAGCCCAAAGAAATCACCAAAACTTACTTCTACAGAAAAAGTTCTACAACTTGGATCCCACTAAAAAGAAATTTGGAATTATGCGGAAGTCACAATTTTTCAGGTTGTTGAGCTGCGGGTTTTAAGCAAGTGCTCTTCTATACATTTCGAGGTTATTATTTGTGATTAAAATTATCAATGAATATATGCTACATTTTTAAATCACTTAAAAATGGAAGAGTGTTTCAAAATGTCTTCAATTACAAGACTTTGATGTGGGTGGGACTCAACCCAAGGGGCTCAAGGCGGCCATGGGCACAGTGACCAGGTATGTGATATGTCCAAATCATCAGAAATATCTCTGGGATTTTATTCTGAAGCTATTGCAGCCTCCACTGACATGAGCCCTTTTAAAGACATCATTTCAACTATTTAAATACTGAAAAAGCATACGTACGTAATCATTTCATCGAACTTCTAAAAATATTATAATACCCTGCCCAGCTCAAACCATTGTCCAGCTTTTTTCTGGTCTTTCCTGGCCTTAAACAGTCTTGTCTGTTACAACCATAGGGACAAAACAAGCCTAACAAGCCAGCGTTACTGATTGTCACTTGAGCCTGAAACTCCCTCACTGCTCAGGAGAGACCAAGAAGCTACAGCACAGTGAGTGCTCAGATCTTCTGTGCCCACTGGCATCTGGTCCGTTTTGCTTCATATAACAAGCCTCTGTTGGGGACCAAAAGGATTCCTGAAGAATTAGAGCCAGCAGCAGGAAATACTGTGGGCCCCTTGTCCCATCCGGGCCAGCTGCCTCAGACAGGGTGACAAACCCACAGCGTCTCGCTCAATCCAGGGCTGCCAGCGGGCCAGGCTCCTCAACCAGGCAGCAGGAGACCCACAGTTGTTTTCGTGACTTTTCTAGGATGTTTTTTTGGAACTAGTCAACACCAAACTCACTCCGCTCTGACCTTTTATGGCTTAAATTAAATTATATTTTCCACCATTTTTGGTATGGGAGGCTTTTCCATAAGGGATGAATTCCCTGAGCTACCTAGGTTCTCCAACATTTCTGTTTGTGTTTTGGCATGAAATGCAGGAACATATTTTCCTGAAGGGAACATTTTCATTAGAAGTGAAGTGATCAGTGTATATGCCATGAGGGAGGCTTACATTGTTCTCCTCACTGTGACAAACCATTAAAAGTGGGCTAAAGCCTCCCAGATACAGAGGAGACATTTTACTGCTACCGACAAAGGCAGGCTGCACACACGCGCGTGCACACACACAACACACGTGCTACATATGCGTACCCCTCCACACACATCCTACATAAACACACAAGCCCTACATACACACCCTTTATATACACACACACCCCCTACAGACACGTCCCATACACACACACAATCCCCCTTTTCTCACCTACTCCAAAAAAGTCCTACACATAAAATGCTAGATACTTCCCATCTCTTCTAAGCTTTTCTCCAGAAGGCCTCATTTCATGGAAAAAATTCTGAAAGCTACTGAAACTGACTTTGAAGCACAGTATAAGGAGGGACACAAATGCCAAGGAACTCAAGAGAGGTTTAAAAGTTTAAAGAATGCCAAAGCTGCTGTCAGTTGGATATTGGTAAAGTTTTCTCACAAATACACAATGGGAATAACCTGAATTTATCACTGTGTTGCTTAACTTTGTTTAATATACTGGGGGTGCCAAAAAAATGTACACAAGTGGACACTTTGGTCAGCATTGCTCAAGCAGTAGATTGCCAGAATCAGAAGCGTCTAGACGCTGATGGTAACTTTTTTGAGCACCTCTTATAATTGCAGAAGTCAAACGCGACTTGTATTCATCTTTTGTTATCGGTATATATCATTACAATTTTAATATAGTTTTCTTTTCTTAAAATGTATATACATTTTTTTTGGCACCCCCTGTACATGTAGTGTGTGTGTGTGTGCGCGTGGTGTATTCATTATTACAAAGATGGGCTTACCAGGACACACAAAAAATCTCCCTGGTTACCAAGTGATCTGACATTGTTGAGCCTATAGACATATAAAAACTTTTTCATATACATCGTATGTGATACTAATAGCTACCATTGGGGGTGGGGTGGGGGTGGGGAGGACCTATCAGTATAAAAATATCCATCTAGTTTAAATAGTATTAAACCATTTCATGATTCATGATCTAAGCAGCAGCATGACTAAAGCTCAAGTCCTTAAAGATTTCCCAGGTGGCTAGAAATCTCTCAAATATAGAGGAATAATTGACCCAGATTTGAATGTTTTAATAGACATAATATTGCTTAGCAACAGAGTTTAGTACAAAGTGAGTATTCAAATCTTACTAAACTCAATCTACTAGATCCAAATTCTGCACCATGCATGCAGCCTGGACCTGAACGTAGCACTGTGCATCTGCACGGTTCTGCCCCAGGCCTGAGAGCCTGATGAACGCACCATGTAACAAGGCAGGAAACAGCTCTGGTAAATTTGTCCTTTAATTTTCTTGTACATTTTCATAGTTTCGGTGGCCTTACTCTCCCCCACTCCCCACCCCAAATTCCTAGGAGCTGGGCAAAGGAAGCACTGTCCTTTCTGTTTCAACAGAAAGAGGTAGAGAAGGCAATGAGAAGAAAAGACAGATTAGAACACAGCTCATGATAAACAACTCACTTGACTTCTCGGTGGTGATGGTGGTGATGATGATGATGTGGTAGATGACAGTGGTGATAATGGTAGTGATGGTGGTGGTGGTGATGGCAGTGATGATGGTGGAAGTGGTGGTAACAATAGAGAACTGGAGCCAGTTCGGCACTTCAGGGGTCACGAGAGTTGGGTTCTGGGTCCCTTTCTGACTGCACCTCCTCCCACAATCCTGGAAAAGCTACTATCTACTGTCCTCGTGTGTAAAAGGGGAAGAACACTCACCTAGTTCCTGAGCTTATCTCATTTCCTCTACAGAATACTGCCAAAGAAGTTATGACGTAGGACAAAGCCCATGTCCAACTCTAGGAAGGGACACCTGAGTCATTGCAGGCAGACGGCTACTCCCTGCAGTGCTTTGGAAGGGAAGGCATAGTCAAGTATCTGAAGGTAATTTTATATGATGAGGAACCTTGATACATTACATCGAGGTTAAAGGAACCCCTGATGTGTTCTTCTTGGTTGTGTTTTGATCTTTATTAGCAACTTAGGCTAACTAAAACAAGGAATGTACCAGCACACTCTCAGGAATGGGTGCCTGTCCTTGGGTGTTGAAGAGCCCAGGAAACAGGAAGCAGCCTCAGACATGGTGCTCCAAGAGGAATTTGAGGTCAGCCAGCAAAAGCTGCCAATTATTATATCTAAAAACAGACTGCTTTAGGAGCACTATTTCTTAGTCATATGAATAAATGTTTAGATCTTTGCTTTGTTTTCTTAGACTCCCCAAAGAAACAAGATGAATGGAATGCAAAGGTATTTCGGAAATTGTATAAATCTGTATTTTAAAAACTCAAATTTTTTTAAATGCAAAAAAGAAAATTGTATAGACTGTTTTAACAGTTCTATAATTAACAATGTATAATTATGAAAATGCACCTGACTTTATCATTAGCCAAGCTGCCTCAACAAAGCACATAACTAATCAATCATGCAAACTTTCTTAATGTGAATTTTATGCCACATGGATAGGTGGGCTGGTGTCTGCCTGAGGTCACGACATTGGCATTGACAGATTAACCCCCAACCCATCAGCTCGAACAGGAAAGGTCATTTCTGGAGATTCTAGCATGGGATTCACCCAATAAATGTCTATGTGGAAACATGTTCATCCTTGTAATTGCAGCAGTGCAATTACGAGGGGCTCAGGTGGACAGCCTAGCTGAGCTCCCAGCAGTGGACCAGCACACTTTAGCCCCGGGAGTGAGCCCCCAGACAGAGCAGTCCGCTAAGCCTCCAGATGACCCCAGATGATCCCAGGGACACCACTTGGAGCAGAACCACCACCTGCTGAGCCCAATAAACCCAGAGTCATGAAAGATAACGAAAGGTCATTGTCTTTAGCCCTAAGTTTTGGGGTGATCTGTTAATACATCAAGTGGTAACTGAAACAAGAGTGACAAACTGGTTGTGTAGGGAAGTGTCCTTGCGCTTATAAAGTTTTTGGTGTTTGCAACTTACTAACAAATAGAACACACACACACACACACACACACACACACACACGCACACACACCCGTACTTAAACAAATGTATGAATTTCTGTTTGTTTGTACTTTTATACAATTGAATTATGAATCGTTGATGACTGGTTTTTCAATTCAGGCAGTTTTAGAACTAGGATCCTCTGTACTGCAATACCAATGCCAATTAATATCTGTGATTTTTATGGACACAGTAACTTCTTGTTCAACCATTGTTCCCACTTACATGACTAAATGGAGACAAACCACTTACTTGGTTTCACTGTAAACGCAAAACGCTCAAAGCAATCATCAAGAGTAGATGTCGCAAAGGCAGGGCGTACACTAAATGCTAGTGCCTTGTCTATATTTAACTGTATTTATCCCAGTTGATCTCGCCTGAAATATCCGAATTAACCCAAAAGAGAAGGACTCCCATCCTTGTTAATGTGACTGAAATGCTCAGCTGGCAAAGAACTAGAAACCAAGCCCACATGCCCGCTCTCTCCTAAAGAATGTTCTTAATTTGATGAGTTATTACATTATGCTCTAATTAAAACAACATATTTTCTATGCCTTATGCAATCTAACCCCCCTAGAAAACAATTATCTTTAGAGAACTCAAAGGGAAAAAAATACAGCATTTTCAATTCAGCCCACTTAAATGAGTTACAGGAGATGTCTGGTTTTGATAGGAAGTCATGTGGCTAGGAGCTGCATGTCGCCGAGCGTGTGACCTCAGAGCACTCTTGCTTCCACTGTGGTGCCAAAGCCGGGCCCATCTCGTGCTGATGCCACAAAACCCGCTGCAGAGCAGGGCATACCTCACAGTTTCAAAACCATTATCTCCTCAACTCATCACGCAGATGTAAACTTTAATGTCTTATACTTACATATCACAAGTTGTTTCGTGGAAGCCAATTTGACACTGGAGATATTTTCAGAAAAAAAGTCTTTTCTTTTTGGCTGCTTCTCTCCTCCACTATTTAAATTTAACCTCTCCGCAAAATCTCTCTACTTCCATGTTGAATTCTACAACTGTAATGCAATCTCCAAAACTGAGCCAGATTGTTATTTCTCCAACTAATTAGATACTTCTGAAAATTATTTTGAGTTGGCCAAGTGTTCAATCACATCAAAATAATCAGAACCAAAGCATGTACCTCTTGCTAGCTAAACTCTGCGTATCCCACTATTCCCTGTAAGAACTTGGCAATTTTTACCCAAAATTCACCATTCAAACTGAAAAACTTATTTAAAAAGAAAACCTCACAGTCAACTGTTTGAGTTACATGTGATTTCTGAGAGGTTGGCGTGAGCTGTGATTACATCTGAGCTTGCCCCATTGTCTTGGCTCCCACAGTTTAAAAATATTGAGCCGTCAGCTTCCCCTCACTTTCTTAAGTGTTAACCCCCTAAGCCCAGAGTTTGCTACTGCCAGCACTGGGGGGCACTGCTAAATGGGTTCAAATTTAGATTACTACCTTTAAAATTATTTAACTATAGTACATAGTCCTAGCCATGTAAAGAGAAAGCATATTTGCACTCAAATTTTAGTGTACTACTGCAAAGTGCACAAAACACAGCAGCAACAAATTCACAAAGCACTACAAAATCAGGTCATTGGTGCTTTCAAGGCTTTGAGTTAAGCAAAAATCCTCTGTGGACACAACAGTTGTGAGAGTGTTTTCGTGGTATCTGGGAAAAGGTGTGAGTCTGGGATGGGCTGGAACGCACTGTCACCGCTCCCATTTCGAACATCAGACTACAAAGCCCCCACGCCCTGAAGTCTTGCTGTCCAGCGAAGTTTAGGAAGAGCCAGGATCTGAAGAGTGAGGACGCCTTACTAGGGCCAAACTCTGACTCACACGCACGAGTGCTTCTCTCTGAGCTCTAACCGGGGCTCATAGAACAGAGAGATGCACACTGCACTCCATTCCAGCAGACCCCACAATGTGTAGGCTTTGCTGTACAGGGCCAGCTTTACCCGTCCCACAGGCGAGGCGGGATGAGTGCAGAGCAGGACTGAGCGCAAACCCAGGCTCTGTCTCCCACCCCCCCGCTCTTCTTCTGAGGGGAATCCTGCCTATTTCCCCCTCCTCACCTGAAAAAGTTCTTCTGGCAAATCGTTGCAAGATATGAGAGCACAAGGCTAACTACACACCTTCCTGAGCTCACCTAGCGAGTGAAGGAGCCCTGGACCCCAGGTCTGAGTGCTGATCTATTGTACTTTGTGGAGACTGTTGGTGGCAGGCCCCCCTTTTGAGGCTCAAATGCAAATCTGAAAAGTTGAAAGGGGTTTCAGAGATACTCTTGGTTTTCCAGGAAGAGTGTGACTTTGAAGTAACACCGTCTGTGCCCTAAGTGCCTTGGGCTCCCGGTCTCCGGGCTGACGGAGGCAGAAAGCATGCACGACTGTCAGCCATGCCACAGGCCTCTGCTTCCTACAACGGGTACTCAAAGCAAAGGTACTCATTCCAGAAAGCGAATGTTTCCTCTCCTCCACAATAGCATCAATTTGCTTGAATTCTCACTTTCCCTTAAGAACAGCCAGTGTCGCAAGGGGCAGAACCATCAGGCCGGCACAGCACTGGAGGTAATGTGACTCCTGGACAGCAAGATGCAAACCGTTGAGTGACAGAAGCCTAGACTTTACGGGCTATGGCCGAAGAAGTTCCAGTAAAAAAGACAGACATTGTGTTACTGGAACACAAGGCACCATTAATCAGAACTTAAGGGTTGCTCCCAAAACCTTTTTAACCACATCATTCTTAATCAATGCTCAACACTGGGCCAGGTTGTAATCCTGTACTATTCATTTAAAAGGTCTTCAAAAATATCTTGCCAAGGTTAAAACGTCCGTATAACTTTACAAGTATTTTCTATGTATAAAAAAGCAAGGTCAAGAAAACACGGTCACCAAAGTTAGCCCGAACCGAACTTTGTGCCTTGGCCTTCCAACTACCGTGAATGCTTTGAGGGCTGATCTGTTCGTGCTTGGCGAAACCTGGCTTCCTGATTCAGGGAAAGGAACAAGCTCACTGAAACACATGAAAAGGCTGCCTTGACCAAGATGGTCATGCTCCCTAATGAATGTTTGGTAAGAAATGTGACGGGGAGTTTTCTCCAAGGAATTAGAATAAGTGTCCTCAGCCTTTTTCCATCCCAGCGTCCGGCGCTGTTACTCGCCAGTCAGGTCCAAGCCTTGGCAGCACTGTGAAATATAATCTGGGATTTTCAATAACACAAACATAATGCTTCCTGCCATCCAAGATTCCACTTGTTAATAGTTCCCTAACATTACTAAAACATGTTTATATTACGTTTGGCATTTAACAAATAATTTGAATTCATTTTAGAAAGCTGAGTTCTAATCTGAATTGTTTCACAGTGATGAGGCTCAGATGATCTGCTTTCTTTGAAAGGTTCATTCATGGCTATAATTTTAACAAGAAAGGGAACATTTTCTAATTAATGCTTTAAGTATATAGCTTTCTAAATAACGTCTCCAAAAGTCAATCAATCAATCTCTCTCTCTCTCTTACACACACACATCCACACGTGCGCGCGCATGATAAAACTAAAGGGATGTTCTCTGCCAGACTCTACATCAAGACTTCCTAAGGGTCACAGTCCAGGGACATCTCTCAAGAACAGAACAGATCTTACTTTCAGTGTGGAAAGTAACATCTTCTCCCTTCAGAGTCTATTCATCACTCTCATGCCCTGCCTACATGGGCAGTTCCTGTGGGTTTACACAAATGCACCCAGTCTCCCAGAGGGGTGGTTGTGTGGACAATAAAGTGCCAACCAGATGCCAGGCTGGTCACTGGGCAGCCTTCTGCTCTTCGTGAAGGCACAGCTTCCTGAAGCACGTCCCATTTCAGTGACAAGGAAACCCAGGCAGGAAGAAGTAAAGTCTTTGCCCCAAGCCGACGCACTCATGGAGTGGCAGCACTGAGGCGAGGCTTAGATCCCAGTTACAACCCTCCCACCCACCCAGTTCTCTTCCAAACCATATCCCACCCAACGCTGGGCCTAACTTCGTGGCCAGAGCAAGGGTGTTAGGAGGCGGCACCATGGGAGTGCACAGATGCAGGCGTGGCAAGCGGGGCGAGAGCCCTGAACAGGTGCTTCACCTCTCACCGCTGACCTACTGGGGGTAGCAGGACCCCACAACCCTAACTTTCTCTGACAGAGAATAAGCGGGAGATCCAGGGCCCCACAGAGAAAGGCCTCTCTGTTGCTGGCAGAGGCTGGCTCAACATCCCAGGCTGCGCCCAGCAGGGCCTCCCAGAACAGAGCAGCGGCAACCGAGCCTCTGGGAGAGGGCTCCTTCTCTCCCTAACCTTCCTTGCAAGGAGAATGTGAAGACACACAGTAAGTGATGAATTTAAAAATACTCACTGAGTGAAAAAGGAGACAGTGGCATGTAGCAGTAGTAGTTAGTATTAGGAAATCTCCTACACTCCAATAGTACCTATGGTCAGACTAGGGATAAGAGAAATCAGCATAGTTTGAATTTGTTTAATAACGTGACATTCAACAACAAGAACCACCTGGGACAAAGCCAGAAACGCACGTGAACAGCTGAAGGACCAGCCTCAGGCCCATGCATCTGTCTCCAGGGCCCATGACCAGAATTAGTGACAGACAGCATCTTAATTTCAGCCCTAACAAATCTGGCCACCTGGCTTCCCTGCAAAAAACAGGTTAGATGAAGGACGAGGAAGGATCACTACATGAAGATGTGCATGGCCGAAAATGGAAGGAAAAGAAACATGTGAATGCACCACATGGTTCAGGGCTGCCTCATGCCTAGGCGCTCACCATCTCCTGAATGCAGATCCCAACTAAATCTCCAGTTCTCTGCGGGTCTGCAAGTTGTTTCTTTCCAGATCCTTCCTTCCCACGTTTGAGAAGCACTGGGCACTGCTATAAAGTACCAGGCACGCTCACACTCTCATCGGAACCCACAGCAGACCTGCCAGCTGACACATCCCCGCATGGGATGGGACTAGGATCTCTTGATATTTCATTTGAAGAAAATATATGATTCAGAAAGTATGGCCCACTGTCAGAACCACATTACAGGATTATTTCAATGTAGTATAATAAACTCCACATGACAGGAAGACATCAGATCTCCCTGTTGGAAATGAAGCTTGCTGCAGGCTTGACCTTACAAATCCCACCACCGGCAGCTGCAGTCCGTGATGAGCACAGCACACGCTTCCTTCCCCTCTCCTGCCTGGTAACAAAGGGAGAGGTGCTTTCACAGAACCTGTGCACTGACTGAGGAAACACTCAGCCAATACAAGCGAGATTAGCAACACGCATCTCAGAAGCAGAAAAGGGAAATCCCAGGATAAACATGACCCTAACACAGGAACAGATGTGGGAAGAGGCTTGACAACCCCCGGCATCAAGAAGGGAGTGTCCTCGGTCATCAGCCCATAGGTGATGGCTAGCTGCTCTGTAAGGGTTCCAAGTGTCACCGCATAGTCAGCCTTAAACGACACTTACACCTATTGAGTAAGAATTTAACGTGAAGCTAATGAGATGGTTAGTGGGTCTATGAACTCGAAAAGATAACATAATTTTGCAAACGGGTATATTATGTAATTTTTACATAATTTTAAAATTACGCCAATAATAAATTTCTTTGTGGGCTTCCATAATTCTGGAGGATTTTATGTTCCCCAGAGTTGAGGCAGCCATTCATCACCTCTCCCCCAATAAAGCTGCGGTGAGCCTGGTGTTGTCAGTCTTCAGTAAATCAAACACCAACATGTACACCAGGACTGGCAACTGGGGAGCTGCTGTCTGAGCATCGCGCGAGGGGAGATTCTGGGGCTGCATGTGGGTGAAGGGGAAAGAGCCCTAGACCCACAGGGACTGTCCTCTCATGGGCATGAGAAAGAGAGGAAGGAGGAAGGGAGGGAGAGGGAAGGGCGGGGAGATGGAGAGACAGAGGCTGAGGTGGTGGGGGAGGAGGGGAGAGACAGGGCGACAGGCGCTCCTGCCTCAAGCACTGCGGTGTTTCTTAGTCAGCCCTATCAGTGACATCGAGTCGAGTGGGGTGTTCTGTGTCTAGCAAAACATTATTCTGTTTCACAAGTACTTTGTCAATTTAGAAAACAAGGCTTGTAAAGAGCAGGGTAAACTTAACAGGAACAAGGACTAGAGAGATGATAAAATACAAAAAAACAATTCCCAACAAATGGAAAACAAGAAAGGATTAGCTAAAAACAGATTTAACAGAAAAAGGTGGCCTCCTATGAACACATACTGTTTATTTAAGTCAGAAAGCAATTTCCTTTAGAAAAGAACAAGGTACCAAATACTAAAATTCCTCTAGCCACCATCGGTGTTAGTCCTGCCTTTAAGTTCTGTTCTTAACTGAAGATCCCACAAACGTGACCCATGATGAGAATCAGGTAGAGGTGGGAAGGCAGCATGAGATTTTACAGATGTCTAATAAATTATTATTTATGTAACACAGAACGTGAACGGTGCAGTAGCTCTATTTATTTTGTGGCGAGGTTGCTAAGAGAAAGAGTCAGTGGGAACTTGGAGGAAGACGCACCTGAACGGACATAAATCAGCGGTAAATCACGGCCGTGCGCATAGAACAGGCCGATGAGGCACGAGCACGAATGCAAGCAAGGCAGCAGCACTTGGTGAGAGTGAAGAAGGGGCGAGCGCAGAGAACGCTCTAGTTTGGGGAATTTTCAGAAGGTGGCTCTTCCGATGTAAACTCCAGGAGTCCCTCCCTGAGTTGAAAACTGTGGCTGGAGCTCATGTGCCTACCGGACCTGTCCACAAAACCTGGGTTCTTTGCTTTCATGATTTCTTGGGGATGGTGTTGTCTACAACCATACATAGCGACACAAAATAAAACCCTGACTATATTTCAAAGTCCCTAGTGGAATTTTGCTCAGGAATAGGAACAGAAACAACAGGAAAATCAAAGGGAAAAGACGTGCTTTTCTCATGAATTAAAGTTAAGCAACATTTTAATTAGGATAAAATTTCACTCCCAGTACAATTACAAACCATTAATTGTCAAGCACAAAGAGATAAACTACTGCTGGTGACCAGTCCTCTCCTGCCCCAGCTGGGACATCTCTAGTCTGACTGAGAGAAATATCAGAGAAAAGCTGCTGAGAACTGATTTCTACTGGGTCTGGCCAATGGCTTTATTACCAAGACAGCTCAAAGAAACAACTGTGGGTTTTTAAAATTTTGCATTTCTTTGGCTTTTTGGCTCTTCCAAGGCAGTTATGTTATATTTATATATTAATATTGCTTCAGGACTCTGATTAAAACCTCATGTGTATTTTCAAGATGAAACTTTCAAACTAAGAAATTCCAATTTAAACAAATGCTTTAAGGTCTGTCGCAATTCTCCCAAGGCGCCCTGAGGGTTCAACAGAAAATTCAAGGGGTATAACTATCCTTTCGCTTCCCAGGCCAGCGGTACACATTCTCCACAACCCATTCATGGCAGACATCAGTCCCTCGCTGATGACAACAGGAATACACACAGGAGCTTCAAAGGGAGTGTGTACTTGGTTTTGAGAATAGCAAGTATTATTACCTTGACAGTAAATGGGCTCTATTTATGGCTAAGTTATGTGTTATAAAAAAGGAAGATTATCCAGACTCTCTTTCATAATTATTCAGAGGTTACAAATGAAACTGTAATGGAAACTCAACAAAATGACATGTAAATTTTAATCCTCGAATTCACCAGCAATTTCACTTGGTCTTAGAAAGCAAATCACTCCCTAGAAACCCTCATGGTTGGCACACTTCACTTTGTAAAGACAACTCCTATCGAGTGTGTTCAATGACTGTTTCAGTTACTTGTTGTCTGAGATTAGAAAAGAAGCAGTGGCTGGAGTTTGACAGCAATATCCATGAACAAAACCTACCTTAATTCTGATATGTGAGTACAGCTACTGTACAAACATGGTTATTGACAACATTCATGTCAACTTAAAGAAACAGTGATAAACAAATGGGTGTGTTTCACCTGGAAGGCAAAGAGCTACCTGAAACCCCACAAAGAAGCCGAGGTAGCCCAGAGCTCTGCAGTCCACGTCTTTCAGGATGTCCTTGGCCACCAGGAATAAAGCTAGCATTTCCCCAGCTAGCACTGTGCCACCCTCTTGCTTCCTGTTCCCTCCCTGTGGCAATGCCACGTCTAGTTATCCACCACAGCAAACAGACATGAAGTGAAGGCAGGTGAGCACTTACCTGCCCATCCTGTCCCACGTGGTGTATCTGTAGATTGCCCTGAAAAATGGGTGGAAAAAAGAGAGATCAGTACAAAAAAGGACTTCAAGACATAGGCAGACAGAGGCAGGAACGTCCCCATGCCATTTGTGAATAACCAGCAAACCCATTAACATCAATTCTACAAAAACTCAACCCCCTGTTGCAATAAGAACCCCAAAACAAAATATTGAACCTGAGTTTACAGATATTATTTTTCCTTATAAAAACAAACAAAACAAACTCAAAAAAACATTGTACCCCCGATTCTGACCCCAAACGAAAATGTTGTTTTTTTCTCTTTTTATTTTGGAACTATTTTAGACTCACAAGAAGAACCGAAAGTGGTACTGAGAGGTCCCATGTACCCATCGCCAGCTTCCCCCAATGGGGACACCTTACATAATGACAGGGCATTATCACAACCAGCAAACTGACAGGACACAAGGCAATTAACCAGGCCACAGGCCTACTGGGATCTTACCAGTTTGAAATTCATTTTCACTTGTTTAAAAAAAATAATAACTGCTTTAAGTCTGGTAGGTTCTGCAGGTATCCTAATTTTGACAAAATAGTAACTGAATTTTTAAATGAACAAGGTAAGATTTTATTGTGATAAGAAGATAAATGCATATTATAACTTGTTACAAAGTAATCATTAGTATTATCAGCAATGTCTTCTAATTCATTGCATTCAATTCCTAATGGAAACAAAAAATACCATATTATAAACACAACAGGGATTCAGTTATGAAAACTGGGGGGAAAAAAAAGGGCAAAATTGATTTAAAAATTCATATTCTAATGACTTTTTGTCAAAAACAATGTAAAAGCAGGGCCGGCCGAGTGGCTCAGTTGGTTAAGAGCTCCCTCAAGAGTTTGAGCTCTGAGCAACAGTAGTTCGATGCCCGGCCTGAGCTGAGCTGATGCTGAGCTGCCAACAGGTGGCAGGATGGCTCAGCTAAAATAAAAAACAAACAAAAAAAAACAATGTAAAAGCAAATATATGCTGATTTTTCCTTTTATTATTGTATCAATTTTCCTTCCTCTCAAATGGCTACCAGCAAATTAAGCATTCTGATTGTGTGTGCCTTCCAAAATGACACCTTTAAATTGTTAATATGGCCTCCACTTGTTTGTGCCTTTAAAAATGAAGCCTCCCTGCCCCTCAGCAAGACATCCCAGTTAGCATGCAGGTCTCCTGCACCACTCTTCACATCTCCCACACAACCCGTGCTAGGACGCGCCAACAGATTCCTCTCTCATCACCGTGCAACTGCTTGACTTTCCCAGTCAAGGCTTCCAGGACCACCTTCAGGTTCACTGTCTGCTGCTCTCCCTCCCCGGACTGATGCTTCAGCCACCGCAGCGTGCTTTCTCCCAGTCACTTGTTTGGCACATGCTGATTAGTGAACTAATTATTCCTATGAATGAATCAGTCCCCCCATTTTACCAGGCATTTATTTTTCCACGCATAGGGATCCACTCAGTCAGGTAAACTCATCCTCTTCTCTGCTCATCTCTTCCCTTTGCATGCAGGGCCCACTGATAAACCCGTGGGGTCCAGATGAAAGCAACTCCTTCAGAAAGCATTCCGATCCCCTCTCCCACCAGTCTCGTGTTCTCTGCACCAGGGAGTGCATGTCACTCCCGGCCATCCTGGCACAATCATCTCCTGTACACTGTCAGGACCCTCTAACTCACATTTTCACCACAGCAGCAACAGACAGCACAGCAGCCTGCACAGAACGGGAGCTCAGCAAACGTCTCACATGAGAGTCAGTGAGCAAATTATGGCCACCTCCACCTCGGCCCCCTGGGTTCTGGGCACTGAAAAGTCAAAAGGGCACTAGTGTCTTATCTACTTCCTAGGTTGCTGCTAGAATAAGAGCAGAAATGTCCACAAAGCAGCTCTGAAAAGCCATCAGGCACCATTTAACTCGTCAAACGCTTCCCAACGCTTCCCTCGAGAGAGTCCCCTGAAAGGCTCTTTGACGATTCAGGACTCTAGCTGCTTTCGGAATTGGTGTGGAGGAAACCCAACACCCGTGTAACAACATGCCACAGTGTAGGTCAGGCACAAAGCCGGTACTATCTTTACAGCCTGGAAACAAGTATGTTCCTCAGCTCCCGGCCCACACTGCAAGGGGTACGCTGTTCCACACTACGCTTGGTCTGCAGAGCACATGCGCACTGCTCAGCATCCACGGGACGAGGTCAGAGTAAGTCAAGGGCACTGAGTCTGCTGATGCTGCCCTGTGCTACAGGAAACAGTCAACAGTGTCCCTGCAACAGATGGCTACCAACCACCCATGTCCTGCACAGGCAAGCTTGAAAGAGAAGGTCCCACCTGAGGAACTCACAGAACATCAGCAACATGACGGGCTGGCCTCATCTTCCAACAATTCAGATGGTCAAACTGACCTTCACACACCGACCACCTACAGTAGCTGATACGCACAAGGAGCAGCGCTTGTACAGCTGGGAGGACTCCCTGCATTCTGTCCTTATCATGGATTAGAATTAATGAAAAGGGAATGCCAAAGCACTGACACCGTGATAAGAAGCCTGGATCTCATGAACTTAAGGCAGCTGAGGAAATCCTAGAAGCGGCAAGTGTGTGGAGAGCCAGGAAAAGCTGAGCTGAAAGCTCACAGGATGTGCGCATGCTGTCTCACCAGATTCCCAGCCTCCCCACAAACAGGCACTGGTCCCACAGTGCAGAGACGGGGGCTGAGGCTCCCGGAGGTGAGAACGCGTGCGGTCAGTCACAGGGGCAGAGCCTCACCTCCTGCTCTTCCCACTCCAGCAGGCTGGGGAGCTCCCCAGGTGGGAGAGCAGGGCTGGAGCTGTGCTGGGAGCTAGGTCTGCATCTCAGGTGGAAAGACGGGAAGCAGGATGGGTAGGGAGAAAAGGGGTGTTCCGAGGGCAGCTCTAGCCAGAGCAAAAACCTCGACACAGCCAGTATTTACCAAGAAAACCAGACGGGTTGTGCAGATAAACCAGCATTACAGCAAGGGCAGGAGGACAGGCAGGGCCTCGAGTTTGTGCCCAAGGAAACGAGAGTCAGGAGTCAATGCTGGATATCCGTGTTGTCCGGGGCCTCCCACTTGTCCACCTCATTTGACCAAGATCAGAGTGCAAACAGAGCGGGCTTTGGGTAGGACTGGCAGCCGCGACTCACCTCGCTGTCCTGCGTGATCTGCACCTGTTCCCCCTGAGGCACCTGGGCGATGTGGAGGTGACCCTGTGGGATCCGCAGAGAGAGAAGACAACAAGAAGCATCAGAAGAAAATCGAAACCAGGAGAAACAAGAAACGTTTTCTGAAACTTGTTCTTGAGTATCTGCTCACAATTCAAGAAAAGACAATATGTACATGGGATAAGCTATTTAACAGCCTCTGGAAATTAAACATTTAGTAAGTAACACCTACAGAACATTTTGCAGTAAACCTTAAAGGAGCAATGGGGCCTAGGAAAAATCTGTTAAATTTTTAAATGTTACTAAACAGGCAAATTTCAGAATGTGAAGGACATATAGAAAAGGAAAACAGGTTTTCCAAAATATCAGAATTAAAAAAAAAATCATACTATCAACTCAGAGGGACCTGAAACCCCGTGGAACTGCCAGGCAGGGTCTGTGAGAGCCGGTGGGGTACACAGGGCTGTGAGGTTGGGGGAGGGGAGTTGTGCATCTACACTGAAAACAGGTCAGGCAATTTTTTTTTTAAATCAAAGAAACACTTACATGACTACTTAAACAGCTAGAGTAAACACTAGTAAATGTGGTTCCCTGCACCCCCCAGAAAAAAACCCAAAGCACCCAACTACAATGCATTTATGTTTATAGATACAGGCAGACAATTAATTCCTCTAAACCTTAACTTTGCTCAATGAAATGAATACCCATGGTCTTATTTAACATTCTATCTTAATGAAAATGGACCTTCAAGTGAACTACTGTAGAATTTTCTATTGCTTTCATTTTACTATGTCTATGTGAACCCTGTATGCAAGTTATCTATTCTGGAATTCTTTCACAGAACTTTCTTACTAATAAGATAAGAGTAATTGCCTTTGTTACTGTCAATTAAACAAAGAATTTACTATTTGTAACTGCTTCATCTCCTTTGGAAGAAGAAAAACCCCATTTAACAGTCCTCATCAGTACTTTCTGGAAGCCCACCCCTTTCCAGGCAGTGTGCTGAGTGTTACATCAAACCGAAGCTACCTTGAGATGAGAATCAGGGTTCCAGGAGAAAGCCCCCACAATGCAGGTGTACCACAAAGAGGCTGGGTGTGACTCAAACATCAGCAGGACCCCAGGGGCACGCTGAAAATGTCCTGTTCCCTAGTGAAGTTTCTGCCCCCGACACCTCGGCCACAGGATCTGTGAAGGGTGTGGGGGAATTTCCACCTGGGCCAGCACCACTTAGAGGCAGGATGACAAGGCTGTGCAGGCTCCCCGCACGCTAACTGTCCAGGCAAGCTCAGTGCATGACCCACAATCCAAAGGAAATGCTATGCTGTAACTAAGGCCACCAGCTTTTTCCACTGACCCCAGAAAGAAACTCCCTTTTTCTCCCCCCTGTAAAAGGGTGCCCGTGTTTCTGAAATGAGAAAATATTTATGATACAGCTATGACGCCTCCCAGGAGGACGGGCAGCAGCAGGGTCCCTTAGAGCTGACAGTGACCACCAGGTGCAGCACAGCAGGGGGGCCACGAAGGGCCCATGACAATGACGCTATCCCTCGGTACCCACCCTCATTATGAAATGTAAGAGCTCCCACCCCGAACTACTTTTACTTGAACATGGCACTCACTCGTCCCTCATCCCGAGCTAGCCACATGATCCAGAAACCCAGAGAGAGCTGGTCTTACGGCCCCCCCCCCCAGCCCTCAATCCCCGGAGCTCCCTCCCCTCCCCTCCACGCCCTCCCTCCAATTCATTCTGGCAGAAGGGTACATACTACTTGGACCTGTCCGTCCTCTCCGATCTGGTGGATCTGGACCTGCTGGGCATTGGCCAGGGCATAGTGGAGGGCCTGCGGCTGGGGCTGGGGCATCTCATTGGCGGGTGGTGGCGTGCTCATCAAGCTCTCTGTGGGGAAACAGATGGTGCTCAGCAGCAGCCGGCAGATGAGCCGTGCGTGCACACCTCGGGGCTGCCTTCTCTTCGCCGCCCCCAGACTCCACAGAAGAGGAAAGGACATTCTTCATTCGAGGACCTGAGTTAACGTGTCCCAATGGAGAGTACGGCATTTGTTGAGCTCACTAGTAATAAGCATTAGATAAGGCAGATTTCTGACCTGTAGATAGAAGGAATCTAAACAATTGGCTGGCTATTCACCAACACAGATGATTCTCATCTACTTATTTAAATGAATTTCCTCGGGATGTATCAACAAAATGAAAAATAGGAATAAACTGATATTAAACTGTTTTAGAATAGCAGTAAGTAACATGTGACCTTAGATAATTAAACTAACTACAGAAAAAAGCTCTGCCCACTCATTTAAAGGTAAACTTCCAATTAAATTTGACTTTCTATGTTTAATCCAAAATGAGATACATTTGTTTTGATGTGTATTAATTTTAATTATAATGATATCTGAATCAGAAGAATTTTTGTAAACACTTAGAACACTAAGAGCTCAGAAAAAAACTTGTTAATTTTCACATATTATTGCTGTAGAGAATTATGTTGCATTTATCAATAAAAAACTTTAAAACATAAAAACATTATTACATTAGAATGAAATTCTGTTGAGAGAAGGGGAATAGTAATATGGATGTAAGAAGAAAAGACGTAAAATGTGTGATTACCCAAGGAAAACTTTTCATGAATTTTTAAAATTTAATGGTGGGCATCAAACTGACATGTTATAGATTCTACTGCATACATTTTTAAAAGTGATATACAGCAATATTCCAGAAATTACATCCTTTTAAATTATTTCAAAGTATAATGAAAAATTTTAGGTGTCAACATTTTAAAACGTCACCTTAAAAACATGCAAGGAAAAACACACTTTCAAACTTCTTGAAGTGGGTACCAAAACATTTAAGATCCACTCTGCTATAATAATTAATAAGGCCTATATAACTAAATAGATTCTCAGATAATTTCTGCTCCAATGTTAATTTAAAAAATCAACTGATTTTGCTGGTTTCAAAAAATATAACCAAGAAGAATGACAGTCCCTAGGGTCCTAAAAAATCTGTAGGAAATATGACTTAAGGGTATGATGTAAGTGGTTTCCAAACCTAAGATACAAATTACTGAATTTACCGTTTAAACTTAGCTCTTTATAATTATAGATGAAGGCTAATTAAAATCCACATTTTGTAATTTATACTGATATCCAACTCCAGGGCAAAAATGTACATTAGTGACTTGTGATCAAGAAGAGACCAAGATCTACAGCAAGTGACCAGAGAGGAGGCTGAGGGACAGCACCCACCAGAAGAGAGTGAAACACAAAGGGTGGGTACCCAGCGGGCCTCCTCCCCTCCCCAGCCTGACTCTTCTCTGCACCCAGAGGATAAACATCTGCACACACAGATTTGCATGCAGTGGGGCTATCAAGAGCTGGCTCTCTGTGACTCTAAAATATTGGGCACTAAATAGATGCCCACCTAAGGTCTTCAACTCACCAGTGAGACCTGTGAGAAACAACAGTGAATTGCATTTTAAACAATAAAATGTAGCCACCTTAAACTCAAACACCTATAAAGTTCATACAGTGCTGCCAGATAAGAGAGCACAATACAAGTGTTTCAATAAAAAAAATTTTTTAATCCCTTGAAACTGGTGGTTTTATGGTTTGTGTTCAAACTGGTAGTACTAACCTTTGCTAAAAATCTCATTTATAGCATTTATTTGGAAGTTCCTTTTTTGTCTGCTAATAATTCAAAAGTAAACAAAGACACCCCCAACTAGAACTGCTACCAAATTAACGGAATCCTGGCTTAATTACATTTACTGGATTATTTCTGTCACCAG
This sequence comes from Hipposideros armiger, assembly GCF_001890085.2. Taxonomy (NCBI): domain Eukaryota; kingdom Metazoa; phylum Chordata; class Mammalia; order Chiroptera; family Hipposideridae; genus Hipposideros; species Hipposideros armiger. The sequence goes on along the minus strand of NW_017731369.1, from coordinate 7,956,689 downwards.
AATAGCCTTAAATAACAGATTTGTTAGGCAGAGTGTGCAAATAGAACAATGACAAAAATCCCAGAAGTCCCTTTAACTAACCATCTATTTTGCTTTACCTAATTTTAGCCAAGTAAGACTATTAAGATAAAAAACAAATCACCAGATTTTATAAAGCAATTGTAATTGTAAAATTACAAAGTTTGATAAAAGGAGAATACATTCTGTGTTTCTGTCAAAGCTCGTTTGATTCCAGCGCTTGCGAGGAGGCAGCCCTTGGACAGGGAAGCCTCCGGTCTCTAGCAAACTATACAGGAAGGCAGCACTTGCCAGGGTTTATTAATAGGAGCATGAGACTAAATATAATAACTCGGAAACTCATTCTTCATCATCTCTAGACAAATAAACACCTACAGCCAAGGGAACATAACTACGCTCATCTCCCTCTCGTGGTTTTTTTTTTTAAATCCCCGTCTTGAATGCCACCCTCCTCCTTCCCCATCCATTGGCTGGGTTTGCTCCTCCTCCAAACACCTGGCACAAAGACCGAGGTCAAGGCAGCAGTGCTCTCGTGTGTACAACATATCCATCTCCTGTGAGCTGGAAGACAGCTGACTACGCAGGAAAACAAGGACAGCCCTGCACCTGGGCACAAGTGCGGCACGCACCTGAGCACACGGCTCGTCACTCAGACTGCCGGATTCTGCCGTTCTTCCAAAGCCACCTGGGGTCAGCCAGCTGATGGGGTTTCTCAGACAGAAGCTATTCCAACAGACACATCCTGAGACACTGAGCTCATGGTCCCAGAGCTGAGCCTGCCAGGGGACACAGGCACTACAGACATGCTCGCACAGCAGCTGTTCACCCCCCACAAGAGGCCAGCGGCACCCAAGAGTCATGCAAACCCACAGCATCTTAGAGGAAACGCTGACATGTTTATAAAGAAAGAAACGAAGTAAATGAAAACAATGCAACCATCATGAAACTGAATTATCATCATCCAATTTAAAGAAACACTAATAACTGGAAAAGAAACAAACAATAAAGTGTAAAAATAAATTATAAAATCATCAGCCACATAACAGAAATCAGACCTGAGAGGGAAGTAAAGACCACTTGAGTCTCTAGTCACAAGGACAGAAGCATTTAAAGGTTGGCAGCCCAACAACCCAATCACGACTTAAGGAACTCAACATCTCGCCACTCAACGTGTGGTCTAGACCAGCTAGAGGTACCACACAGGCACTTGTTAGAAATGCAGAGTTTTAGGCTGTGCCCAGACATGCTGGCTCAGGATCTGAATGTAACACGATTCCAAAGGACCCGCCTGCACATCAGCGTGGAGAAGCACCTCCAGAGAGGGGGACGCCATGTCCACAGCAATCCCTCCCATAGGGAAATTTCTCAGATTAGATCAGGGGTCGGCAAACTGCGGCTCGCGAGCCACATGCGGCTCTTTGGGTACTTTCTATCTCAAAAGTTTGCCGACCCCTGGAAGAGCCAATCCAGTCCCTCAGAACAATTCAAAATTTATTCGAGAGCCATAAATATATTTTTACAATAATCACCATTATGTGAATAATATCCTTTAAAAATTTTATAAATGAAACTATGATAGTTTTACTTTCATTTTCAATTTTACTTCAGAGCCTGTGGCTCGCGAGCCGCAGTTTGCTGAACCTTGGTGGCTCTTCCGTCTCAAAAGTTTGCCAACCCCTGGATTAGATGATTCCTCATTGTGCATTTAGAACACACACTGAGTGCTAACCTTGTGTCCAGCCCTGGGCTAGGCCATGTAGACTCCAGGATAAAGAGGACAAAACCCCAGCCAGGCAGAAACTTACCTCCCTGAACCTACTACACCTAATGTCTCAGGCCCACAAAGCCAACCTAATTCTTTAAGAAGCCACTTCAGCATGCCCCATGACTGCAACTTCTCTAAGTTCTCAAGACAGGACTCCTAACTGTAAGACAAAGGCCTTGATCCCTCACTAAGAGATTCTCAGCACAGGCCATTCACCAAGCACTGCTTGGGGCCCGACTTGTGTGGCCCACATGGGCTGGCCACCTCCCATCTTCAGGAATCGCTGGCAAGTTAAGGCGAAGTATCTGGTAACTACCAAAACAACTGAGAGGAAACCGCTTCCTGAGGTCTGGTTCAGAGAGAACAAAACCCCGTGAGGACTCCAGGTAACCTGGTCGGTCAAAGCAGTGTTTCTAGAACAGGAGTTCCGGCCGACCCCACCCACTGCTGCCCCTGAATCCTGACCCCCAACCCCAATCAGGGCTCAGATTCCAAGCCGCTACCCAGGGAGCCACTGTGGGAGTTTTTACAAAAATGTTTTTGTTCAAATATTTTGGGATGTCTTGGGTAAAAAGCCTATTAAAGTCATATTGCCATTTCTCGTGAAAATTTTCCTTACAATGCCTGCAAGGAAAGGCGAAGAGAATGTTTTCCCGTTATCTTGCAGGTAAGTCTTACTCAGGCCCTGAACTCGAAACAGTAGTAAAGCGTGCTCAACCCTGGCCCTTCCTCTGTGGTCACCATACTAACAATGACGACAGTGCGGTAAATAACTAGGCAGAGCGGGGAAGTGAAGGAACTGCTGGGCACAGCACCTGCCATGGTCCTGACGGAGCTGGTCCTTCTGCCTCAGTGCCCACGTGACACCCGTGTGCGGTGGCCCTGGTCTACATGCCCTCTTCTACTGCCACGGGGTGCCCTGAGTGGGTCTGGCCGAGGCTCCCCACCTGCCACATGAGCAGGGTTCCCGAGATAACTGACATTGCCTGTGTGTGCACCGAGTTAAGGCTCCGATCACTGGATCCCGAGTGGTAGCTGTAGATGCTGCAGGCCAGAGGCCACAGCGGACCGCTCCCCCGGCCCCACCGAGCCCCGCAATGCACACTGCTCCGGGATGCTCTCCAAAGCGTACCTGACGCACTGTACGACGACGAGGACGGTGTTCTCCGAGAGAAGCTCTTGACGGCCAGGCTCTGACCTCGCTGTTTCCGCCGCCAGGCTGTCCGGCATTTGGAGTCGATGCTCTGTTTGATTCGGTACCAGTCCGATTCCGTGATGCCAAATTTATAGAAGAGGTGACCTGGAAGAACACATCCCAGACAAAAGCCCCATGAAATAAGGCCTTGGTCTTGAACCCTGGCTGCTTGGGAGCAACTTAGACACAAAAATGTGATTGGGGCTGAGAGTCTCCCCCGGCAGGCATGCCGGTTATGTTACAAATTCTTTTCGTTTATTTGGCTTTTAAATAACTGTGACTGGGTCCAGGCACACCAGATAGAAATAAGGCAACAAGCTCGGTGCTGAGGGCTCACACGCGCTTCCCAGGCGCTGCACGCTCAAACTCTGCTCTGCACTCTAACGTCACAGAAAGCACCTACTGTCCTAGACGTCAAGAATAAAATCAAGGGCCCAACAATTTTATCAGAACTGCTCTTCCAAACTCCAGCTCATATTCCACTGTTCATTCACATCTGCCTGGCTGTCTCGCTCCCTTCGTTCAAGTCTTGGCTCAATGAAGACCTCAATAATCCTGCCCTTACCTAGTCCATTTGATCCCAAGGCCCCTCCCACCTCCACCCCGAGCCTGGGTCTCTAAAATTTTAGAGAATTTATATATTTATTGCGTTTACTCTGTTTCCCTCGCAGACACAGGGATCTTTGTTTTGTTCACCCGTGTATGCTAAGAACCCAGAATATCCAGGCCTATAGTAAATGCTTCAACATTTATTGACTAAATGGTGATTATGATTCATCTTAAGCAGCTTCTCCCATTGCTCCCATTTGCTACTTGAGTGTGAGGCTGGCTTACGTAACTCTTGGTGCCTCTCCATGTGCCTCCTGGATCAGAATGGAAACTCCCTAAGGGCAGAGGTGATTTTTATGCCCTAGATCCCCCGCACCCAGGTGGAGAGGCATTACCTCCACGCGAGTGCTGGCCACAGAGGCAGGTGCATGCCATCTCGCAGTACTCCAGTAGCTTCTCTCCCGCTCAGCAGAGCATCCTGCTGGCGCCCACATCTGTTAACCACTTGCATTACAGAGCGCTCTCAATACATGACTGAATGGCATCCAGAGATCCCACCCCCTTATCCACAATGAGGAAGCTGGGGGTCAGGGAGGCCATTGAGGAGTGGGTGGCAGATAAGACCCCTCACTGCCAGCCCCACCCACCTTGCTAGACCACACCACCTCTTCTTTGTGCTGAATCAACAGAAAGCAATGGTCATGAACGTGGGAACCACTAGAAATACTCCTCGGCAGGGTGACCTCCTGTCTAGCTGGCTCACGAAACTTCACTGATTAGTGAAAAAACAAATGGATGAAATTCAAAAATCAAATAATAAAAAGATTAAGCTGAAAAACTTCCTGTTTTGACTACTAAGAGCACTCAGTTTGGACCATTTACTGAGAATTAACTTGATGTCCAATTCCTAAAATCTGTTCCTATCAAGACCAAAATACTACAAATAATCAAAACAAAGGAAGTGTTTGTTTTCTTAAGTACTATATTAAGTATCAAAAGTTCCTTTTGTCTTGGAAAGACATTTCTAGATTTTTTTTCTATGAGCATATGCGTAAGACATTTTTGACTCTAAATATAATGACAGCCGAAATTTCTGTAATCTAGATAAAAAAGAAATTGGGTTAAGGAGAGGTAGGATTTACAGGATCAGAAAGAACAAAAACCTAATAAGGTAGCTTCAGGAGCACTTTGAATTCGCATGCATTAAAGGGAATACATAAATGAAGTGGCAACTCTTTACTTCCTGATTTTCAGGTCCTCTCGAAAATAATCACAGAATCATGAATCAATATTTACTGAATCATCACTACATGCCAGGCAGGGTATGGCTTTAGGTGTAGGGGGTGGCTTCACAAAGTTCTGGGCTAGTGACCAACTTTTGTGACAAGAGAACCCAACTACTGGCTGTAGTTACAGGAGAACCTGATTATTAACAGTAGTTGTATAGTTACAGGAGACTGTAGTTACAATATAACTCACTGACTATAATTACAGGAGAACCCAACCATTAAACTACAGTTACATAGTTACAAGAGAACTCAATCACAGACTATAGTTACAAGAGAACACTACTATCAGAACTACAGTTATATAGTTACAGGAGAACCCAACGACTGCCTATAGTTGCAGAGTAGCCCAAATACAACTGTGGTCTCCAAAACAAGAAAAGAAACAGCAATCACACAGGATCAAAACACCTCATCAGGGACATGCTTCAATAAAGAGAAACATTCTGGGCCGGCCGAGTGGCTCAGCTGGTTAAGAGCTGGCTTGGGAACGCCAGCTCTGAGCCGCAGGGCTGCGGTTCGGATCCCACATTGAGGGCCAGTGACGCTCGCCCTCTACAGCTAAGATGATGAACAACAGCTCAACCTGGAGCTGGGCTGCTGTGAGTCGCCAGCGACGGTGTAGGCTGCAGCAGGGCTGCAGTGGGCTGCCGTGAGCTACTTGAGTGGCTGGCAGCCAGCGTGAGCGGCTAGTAGCCAGTGTGAGCTACCGGGAGCCGCGGTGAGCGGCCGACCAATGGCCGGTGACCGATTGCCTCATCTGGGAAGAGCACAATGATCATACAACATGGGCCAGTGAAGCAACGTCCTCCACAACTAGACTGAAGAACAAAACAGCTATTTGTCTACCTGTCTGTTCCCCTTCCCCAATTCCCCAATAAAATCTTATAAAAAAAAAGTTTAAAAAAAAAAATAAAGAGAAACATTCTACAAACTATCCTCCTGTTCTCCTCATACTTCCACCCTCAAGGAAAAAAATATCTTCCAAATGCCCCTAGGGATTAATGAGATGATAGAGAAGTTTAAGAACTTAAAGAATATATACAAGACACACACGGGTATATAAATATAAAAAACAAGCAAAAACATTAACGTGTAAATTCAACTTTGTAAAAAACCAATTTGCCAGTTCAAAACTTGGCTTACACTCTTTGAAGAAAAATATATACATGCATGTAGTTATACATTATCCATTTTTAAATTCTCTTAAGACATATTACATAATTCCTTCCAACAGAGAGACTCAAGACTCCAACTGGATGGCAAATGCCACCCTGATGACTGCCAAGAAAAACTAACTAATGAATCACAAATGTTCCCCCACTGAGAGAGCCCCGGGGGGGGGGGGGATCAGACCGATGGGACAGGAGAGGAGTCAGCTCTGCCCTCAGAAACCCCATCATCAGGCATCCACGGGACAGCTCCAGGGAGAAGCGCTGATGGCAGAGGGTGGAGCCTCCTGATGGCACGTGCTACCTGCCACTGCAGCTCTGACTTTTCCAAAAGTGTTCTTCATTGGCATTTAACTGGTATTTCACATTTGCTGAAGCATTTTATCTCTTTAAGTTATTATATCCTCATAAGAAAACATCATGAAATAAGAATGTCATTACCCTCACTTCAGTTCCAAGTCGAATTATCAGTTAGGAGTGAGAACCGGCTTTAAAATTCAGGCCTCCCAGAGCCCACCCAAGTGAAGAAGAAATGGTCGCAGCATAAACCCCAGGAGCACCTCACTCTGCTGCTCAACAGCACCCAGGAGCCCCACTGGGGGACACTCGGGAGACCAGGAAGAAGATGACATCAGATCTCACACTGTAGCCTCTGCTCGCACTGACACCCCTCAGTTAGGCCATCACCCTGGCTGCCCTGTGTAGGAGACAGTGCAACTTCAAGGCTGCTTCCGGTACGCTGCCCAGTGCACGAGGTCTCTGGAGAGCTGGAGGGCCGTCTTATCTGAAGGGTGAGCCACTTAGCCCTCTCAAGCGTCTTTGTGGAAGAGCTGTTGAGCAGGCAAAACCCCTGGGCTACCCCAGAAAGACGACCCCTGCGAGCCTGTCCCTGTCTTTCCTGGCAAGCAGTTTGGCCAGCACCTAAAGATCTGAAAGGAGTCCGTCACTGTTAACTGCCTTCCCACTTTCCAGAACGTTCATGGTTGATGCCAGTGGTTCAAATCACAAAACCAGATTCCCAGCTCTCAAATAATGAGCCCCACAGAGGGGCTGAGACACACTGTGGGAAAAAGGAACAGAGGAAATAAAGTGAACAGAGAGCATAATCTCGCATCCTTGGTGGGTGGCATGGGGCTTATCAGTCACAAAGGAATGAAAAACACTATCACTGCTAATGTGATCTCAAGTTCAAGGAGAAAGAGAAGCAGAAAACTGAGTGCCAGCAATTTATTTCTTAAAATTACAGTCCTGACTTGATAGTGGCTGGCCTAGAAAAACAACAGACATCTTCAGCCCTCCGAATGAGGGGAAACTAGCCCGTGTGCTCTCTCACACTGGTGGGGCCAGCACCCCATGCACCGTGCTTGTCCAGAGAGTCCCAGCCTTAGGACCAGGTTAGACCCTTCTCCCCAAGCAGCGGTGATCCCCTGACTGAAGATAAGCACAACGGAGTGACACCACTCCTCAAGCCGTCAGGCCTCTCTCCAAGGTGACCTGTGAGCAAGGCCCCCACTATTCAGCATCTCACAGGCCCCTTCTCACCACCAACCCACACAGACCAAAGCTTCCTCCCAACTTTCCAAATAGGTGCCTTAGGATCCCCAAAGACACGTGGTGGGCTCCCCAAAGCAGTGGTGTGAGACACAGTATTTGATTACTAAAGAACCCAGGTCCTGTGTACAATGCTGAAATGTCTCCCGAAATTCATGTCCTTCCCAGGACCTCAGAATGTGACCTCCCTTGGAAATAGGGTCTTTGCAGATGTGATTAATTACGTTAAATGAGGTCATACTTGAGTAAACTGAGCTCTAAATCCAATATGACGGGTGTCCTTATAAGGAGAGAAGAGACACAGAGAAACCCAGGGAGAAGATGGCCGTGTGATGATGGAGACACAGGGAGACAAAGGCCGGCTGAGGACTACCGAGGTGTCCGTGTCACTCAGTCTGCACGAACAGCAGACTGGGGCAGGTGTGACAAAGTAGCCAATGCCTACGTGCGCCACTACTCAAGCTCAGTGCTCAGGAGTTTGATCCATTTGTTCTGGGTTGTTTTTTTTTTTTTTTTAGTAATAATCAGCAATGTAAATTAAAGCAGGCCAAAAGAAAAAATGGTCAACAAATACTTTTAGCCTTTCAAAATTCCACCTGAACTTTAACACTGAGAAGGCAGCGATTCGCAACCTTTCCCAGAGGAGGGAGAGCTCAGCAGGCGGCCGACTCTCCAGGTGCAGGGAAACAGAAACAGGACTTGACCATTCTGTTAGCGCAGCGCCTCCCACCGCGCCATGCAGACTCCTGGGCACAGCGTGCCCACCTGCCTCCAGCCATGTGCTTCTGCTCTGAGCACCACGGGCACAGCTTCCCCACCCCTGCAGCAGAACACTCTTCCTGCCTCTGCCTCACAGCTTGTGTCACAGCCTGTATCCCAGGCACCTCTCCACATCAGAGGCAGCCCCTGCCAGTAACCCTATGAGAACAGTGGCCCAACACCAGACGCCATCATCCCCTCAGCCCTGGGCCTGATCCAGCCTCTCCACAAACCCTGCTCTCTGTCAGGGCCTCCACCTCCAGCCAATGCAGCGTGGTCAAACTCCCCATGACCGGCTCTCGGGGCTGTGACCATTTACATATACCTGACTGCATCCTGTGCATTGGGAATCATTTCTTGTTCATCTACCGGGGGTGCCAAAAAAATGTATACAAGTGGACACTGGTCAACATTGCTCAAGCAGTAGTTCGCCGTAATTAGAAATGTCTGGACGCTGATGGTAACCACTTTGAGCACCTCTTGTAGCTGCAGAAGTTAAATGTGACTTGTATTCATCTTTTGTTATCAGTATAGATTATTACAGTTTTAATACAGTTTTCCTTTCTTAAAATGTGTATACATTTTTTGGCACCCTCTGTATACATCCCAATAGCACTTCACACCATGGGTCCACACTGTCACACACCATCACACGGTATCCTGTCACCGAGCAAACCCACGTGTCCTGAGGTTGCATGCACATTCTATGCCGTGCCCACAGATCTGAGTGGTACCCACTGCATTAGGAATCATGCTTTAAAGCATGGGTTGGCAGACGGTGGGCCGACCCCTGCCTGCTTTTGAAAGTTCCGTTTTATTGGAACGCAGCCACGCCTATTTGTTCATGTTTGGTCTACGGCTGCTTTCAGAGTTGAGCGGTTACAACACAGACCCTATGCTTGCAAAGCCAAACACAATGACTGTGTGTAAAAGTCTGCTGACTCCTGTGACCCTCTATTCATCCGGAAACTGCTTTATCCCCACCTGAGGGACTAATGTCAGCTGGTGACTCATACAGGTTCTCAGGGAGCCACTCAAAATGATTCTCAGGGTCTGCAAGGCCCACACTTTTCAGTGTCTTTCCCATGGGCAGGGCACCAGGCAGCACTTACTACAGGAAATGCTTAATCCAGAAATCCCTCTCCTTGCTCTGTGACTAGTTCTGACACCGACATCCTCTTTAACGCACCAGTGGAAGTCCTGACTTGTCCTGAAACGCTCCCTGGCAGGGCCCACCCTCCGGCCAGGTCTTTCCTGCGACCACAGGCTAAGGGACGTGGGCTCAGCACGGAAAGCCCGCACTTACACCGGATCCCATAGATGGTGAGGGGGTCGAGCTGCTTCTTGCCATGCTTCCCCTGGCCCGACAGGTTGGAGACGGCCTGCACTTCCCGGTGGAAGAGGTAGTCCAGCAGCGTCAGCGCCATCTTCTCAGCTGTGCGGCAGTTGGTGCTGATGTGCAGCATGTCGGAGGGAATGATGGCACAGCGCACGCGCATCTCGGGGTTGTTCTCGTCCCCCAGCCAGGTGCCGTTGGGGTAGTCCTCTGAAAGAGAGAATGGGAGGTTCAGACAAGCCCACACTCTCCAAAGGGCCCGCTCAAATACACAAGAAAGACCTGGGGGGCTGGCTGGCAAATCGCTCCCCCAACTTCCAAGGCATTGGCCAGGAGGACTCAGGCAATTTCTGTGGTCACAAAAGCATGGTGTGGGACCTTATGTCTGATGAAGACAGCAAACGAGACATTGTTCCCAAAAGAGTGGCCTGGGTGTCTGATGACCCATCTCAGGAAGATGGTGTAACATGTAAAGGTTCTTTTGCCTTCAAGACTGATTTCTGCAAGGCTACGCCTGCCTGGTTAGCGCAGTTCAAAGCAAACAGAATGCAGAATGCCGTGTGCCAGCAGCATGTGTGCCACCTACCCGATGGCCTGTCCAGAGCTCTCACAAGTCTGATAACGAGAGGCTGCAGAGGACCCCACAGCACCGGCTGAGGACGCTGCCCAACCCCACTCACAGGCCTGTGTGTCTTTAAAAAGGACTTGTGTATGTTTTTGGCTTCTCCCCGCATCTGGAAAGGCGGCCAACTGGAGTGGTCTCACAGTGCCACCGTCACAGGTTAGAGAGGGAGGCCGCTTGCTAAGCACACTCCCTCGGGTTCCACTGGCTGTGAATCTGGGCCGTCGGCACAGGAGAGCCATGCAGCAAGTTCCGTCTCTGGGACAAGAATCAATGCACGATCCTGGACTCTGTGACTCAAGCCTCCACTTGGAACTGCTCTGAGAAGAGGCCACTTGGAAGCTGGGCATATACTAAGTGAAACAAACGATTTACATGATGTAAGCTGTTATTCTGACCTGCTGAGGAGTCAGCAGGCCAGCCAGCTCAGCATGGACAAAGGGCTCAAGGGGATGCTAAGCTTCCCACACTCTCCTCGCCTCACAATGAGTCCTTCCACTGTCCTGCTGTGTGAGCCTCACTCCCTCCCTCCCTCCCTCCCTCCCTTGACCTTCCACCAGTGAACCTGGAAGTGTACAGATCAGAAGCAACTTCTGACCTCCTGCTTAGAGCACCGTGATCCCTCTCCTCTACTTGTGGCCTAATTTCCTTCCCTGCCACTCATTCTTCCCTGAAAATGTACCATTTGCAATTTTAAGATCTCAAAAGTTACTTATAACAGAATGAATACCCCTAAGCCTTGTGTCTACGTGCCTTAGACCTTGGCTTTCTCAAGGGTCGTCTGAAATGGAAACACCCAGAGCTCAACGTTCATGTGTGGGAAGCACCCCTACTTTCTCTACCTTCAGCAAGGCCGCGGCGATGGTCATGATCAGGCACGATGCTGATGTAGAGAGAGAAGGGGGAGGGCAGTGAGGCAGCTAGCTCTCCCTCCTCCCCAGAGGGAGCACTTCACTCATGATCATAAATCGAGAGAACAATCGATTCTTCTTGAAAACTTGGCAGCTTTCTAAACATTCTCTTCTGACTCTAATGTGGAAGCAAGTTAAGGTGTGAGAGAGACAGAGAGAGAGCCCCTGAGCAAATGTGGGAGGGTAGGGATGTTAACAGGGAGAGTTAAAAACTTCCCTCTGGGTGGCTGGGATCTAAGAGGGGCACCAGCTTTCTGCTGCGTGTCTACTAGTCAAAGCCACGGTCACCAATGCTTCAAGATTTCTCATGAGCTTTATTCTGAAATGTCCTGATATTTACATTCCGGCCTCCATGCACAGAAGAGGTCCCCACAAAGGGTAGTCAGCCCTGCCTTGCTTTGCCAAGGGCCTGGACCAGGGCAGAAAACCAAGTGGTTAGCCGTCTGTGACTCCTACATCCTGCTCCTTTCACAGGCAGCCTCCCCTAGCCCAGCTCCTGAATCACGAGATTTCTATGAACATCAGGCGAGGCTCAGTAACCCTGGCAAGATGACCACGTCCTCACTGGGGTGGACCGGCGGTTGGAAGGACTGCTTAGGGAGTTTGAGGCTGGGCTGCTGGCTTTAGCTAAGGACAGAAAACAACTCACAAATCTTAATTTTTGGAACTCAGAGTAAGAGATGAGTAAGCAGTATCATTTCTCAGAAACATCAATGGTTTGGAAGTAAACAGGTGGTGCCGTGAGCATATACTGAGATACGTGCATTTTTCTGAATGTCAGTCAGTCAGCTACTATGCTCACCAGCCAGGCTTCCCCACACCTGGTTCAGAACCACCTCCTCACTGCTCCAGGTCAAGTGCGAGTGCACAAACTGAAATTCTCGATTCATCCAATGGACATCTGAGATCCTGAGTTCATCAGGGGAGCTGCCCATACTGAGCTCATGAGCAGAGGGGAGGGTAGATACAATAAACAGAGAAGTGGCAGCTACAAGAGGGGAAGTGCCACACGGCACAGAGGCAGAGCGGACCACATCCGATGGAGGCCAGGGCCAGCCTCAGCAAAGAAGACTGCAGGCAGACATGGCAAGGAACCACCCATGTGGAGAACCACAGAAAAGGTTCCAGAAGGAGGAGCAGCTCACACAGGCCTGGGCCAGTCAGGGCCAGGTGCTCTGGGAATGAAATGGAGCCATATGGTCAGAGCAGGGAGCACGGGGCAGACAGGTGAGGACAGAGGACAGAACAGGGAGTGACACAATCTATGCTGAGAACGAACAGATGGGAGACAGGGCGACAGCCAGCGTATGGGCACTTCTGGGACTACTTAGCAGTCAGGAAGGACCAATGACACGTAGGCATTACATCACAGGACAGGATCTGTAGTGTGTGAACCTTCCCATGGTCAAGTACTGTGCTAACTGACTGTGAATACAGTCATACTGAAGGTGGTATCTAGAGACACTACACATCTTTGGACTTAAATGTCTGAACAGGAGGATCGCACGTGAGCTCAGGAAGGAAGGCAGCATCCTGAGTTGCCAGGGGTGGGAGGCGATGCCACCCTGCCTCCATGACCCCCGATGATATCGCACATAGGCCAGTGAACAGCCGGTGAGCTGGGGCTCTCCACCTAACTACCAACACTGCCAAAGATCACGAAGGCCTTTCTCAGGAATAACAAGTAAAGTGAACTCTGCTTAGCAAGCTCCTCACGTTTACATATTTTTCAAGGAATGTAAACATTGGACAAGAGCTCAGTGTTGTTTTCCAAACAGCAAGTCAACATCTCGTCATAATGATACTGAGCCTGTGTACGTGGAATGCTGGCAGGGTGGCCCTTCAGTCCAAAGGGGTGATAACTCGAGCTCTCTCTGTAAACTTGCCGTGAAACTCACTTCTTACTCTAGCCCCAAGAGCCAGATTCCTATCGAGCTGTCCTACACACCCCGTCCTCTCCTTCCACCAAAGCCATGCTATCTGTACCATGAGGTCTCCCACTGGCACCTTAGTGTCCAGGCCCTGCCCAGCCTCGCTAATCACAGGCTGTGGGGTAGGGCCCAGCAGCAAGGGGGCTTCTGACGCTCACACACCTGTGCTAGGAGCACCTCACCGTGTCCCAACCCTGTACGTTGCCCCAGTGCTCAGTGATGTGTGCGAGAAAGAGCTATCCTTCCAAATGTGACCCATTAGAGAGCCTCACAATTCCAGCATCAATCAAGAAAACACGCCAGCAGGCTGGCACTGTGACATTCCATTTACACGGATGCAGGAAACACACACATAAAGGCAGGGATTTTCCTTCGGGGTCTGCTTCCTCACTGGGCCAATCATCAGGAAGTTAGCTTCACTGTCCCACCGCACCCTGCTCCCTGCTGATGCCTGCCTACGGGTGAAAGCCTCTCCTCAGTGCTAAGCAGAAGGACTTTCGGAAATGGAACCAGAATATTCTGGAGGATGAAAGATGTCATTTTAAACTCTTACGGTAGTTATTATTTCAGGGAATACTGTGCCCGCCCCCGCCCCCCAAAAAAACAAAAGTAAATTAGTCTAAAAATTAATGCTCCCTATTTTCCCTCCCTTATCACTCCAGAAAATACTGGCTTAAATTTCTCTGGTAACATAGGAAATTATCCAGAAACTTTATTCCAAGCAGATAGCTCAAGATTTTAAAAGGCATTTTAAATAACCCATTTATCACCTGTCCATTTCTAACTTCACTTAAATGCCCTGGGAACTGCAGTGTAGCCAATCTCTCAAGCAAGAAGTCCAGGCTAGGTGGTTAAGAAACAGAGGCTGTAGCAATTCTGACCAACATAGCATTGAAAAATCATCGCCATGGGAACGGGACCCATCCCAAAGGGAAGAGCTCAGAGACCCATCCCAGGGCTACACCATCACCATCTGTGGGGCTCCGGGGAGACAGGCAGCACCTCTGAGCGCCCTGGAAAGAAGAGGCTCACCAGGGGTGCTGGGTATGCATTTCACACCAGGTCACGCTGGGCGCAATAGCTGACTCAGCTCTGCTCCCCTGCAGCCCTAACTCACCTCCGACTTGGAGCCGGAGCCCAGTCTGGATCCCTGCTTCTCACCAGTGACAATGAATCATGTCTTTCAAATGGAAAACAAGACAGAGTACTTGCCCACATAAATATTTGAGAAATTTGAGAAATTCGCCTTTTGACAATTCAGAAAGGATGTATTTATTTTACTAAAATCGCTCGGTCCAGTTTTGGCATCTGAAACAATGGAAAGATTCTAGTAGCTTTATTTGAAAACTACCAGTCAGATTATAAGAAAAATAAACTTGCTTTCTATTACAATCATTTAAATATTCAATGAAATTAACTGGCACTTCTAAAAAACCTATTGTAATGAAAACCCTGCGGCAGTTAACTTGAATTTTCTTACCATTAAAACAGCTGAGAATACACATAGTTGTTTGGAGGCTCTATTTTGGTGCCAGGAGAAATGGAAAGAAGGACCACGTTCTCGTGGTCATCACGTTTAAACCAAGAAACACAACCAGCTGTTGTTATGCTTCCTTCCCCACTTGCTGACATACACACACATACACACATACGTTCTCCTGAGATCACAATGCACATTCTTGCCAACACTCCCAGCCAGCCTTGGTTCCCAGTCACTCTGCCATCCCAGGGCCTAGACCTAAACAAATCTCTCTTCCCAGGAAGAGAGCTGACCGTGTGAGGTGAAGACAATATTTACTCAGCACCTACTATGTGCCAGGACTTCACATGCATTCTTGCAACGCAGGGGCTCTCTGCTCTCTGCTAAGCAAACATGGATGCTGAGCTGACTTGATACATAAAACAGCAAAACCCATGTCTGTGGACAGCAGTGCTGAACACATCTTGCGTGTGAATGAGCTCATGAAGTGCAAGGCTGGACAGTCTAGACCAGGGGTCGGCAAACTGCGGCTCGCAAGCCACACGCGGCTCTTTGGGTACGTTCCATCTCATAAGTTTGCCGATCTCTGGAAGAGCCAATCCTGTCCCTCACAACAATTTAAAAATTATTCGAGAGCCATAAATATATTTTTACGTAGTCACCATTATGTGAATAACATCCTTTAAAAATTTTATAACTGAAACTACGACAGTTTTATTTTCATTTTCAATTTTACTCCAGAGCCTGCGGCTTGCGAACTGCAGTTTGCTGACTCCTGGCAGTTCTTCTGTCGCAAAAGTTTGCCGACCCCTGGTCTAGAAGGTTACCGGCCACTCCAAATGCCATCCCGCACCAATCAAGCCTAACTTTCCACCTTGGTTCTTTCCAAAGACAAAGTGGTTTTGCCTGTGGTGTCCCCACTCCCGCCCCGCCAGTCATCTCAGAGTCAGCAGCTCTGATGGGAAAGGACAAGGGAGCAGGTGCCCACTTCCTGCAAATGTGCTGCATGGACACACCTGTGAGTTCCAGTTCTGCTACCTCTGCTCCCAGAACGCCCCTGTACCCTCGCAAGGGCTGCCTGTCACAACTGGTCCGTTAGTTAGTACAGAGACGACATATTCCGTTCTTTGCAGCCGTGAGAATGACTCACGACCTATTTCAGTCTCTCCTCAAAGGAGAATGAACAAACCAAAAGAAGGCAATACTTTATGATTCACTAAAATAAATGTTGCAGGGTCGTTTAAAGACTCAGAACATGGTGTCAATTCTACAACACAATGAACTTCACTTCAATCTAGTTCTTCAAGGTCGGCCTCCACTGTTTCCAGGGAAGTCTTCAGGGAACACGTTCACGGTCATGAGTTGGCGTCAGGTTGCATTTCCCATCTATCTCCCAATTTAATTCTCATCTGGCTTTTGTAAAGGCCTGCTGAACCTGTTTATGAATTTCAAAAGCAAGGAACTGCATAAAATGGAAGAAGTGGTTTCAAACGAGAATGGTGATACAGGATAAATCCACACAGAATTCACTACCATTGTCCTGAGTTCTTTCAGGCTGCATTACTGTATACATACATCATGGCTCAGTGTTTCCAAAGCCAGGATGCGGATTCACTGTAACTGCAAATAATTCCTTCCGCCAGAGGTGGAGAGTAAGAATCCTAAGTAATACATGAAACATTTTATTGTTGCACTACTTACAATTCTCTGTCCCATAAAAGAATCATGTGTTGTGGTATTCCAGGATCCTCGGGGTTATATTTATTTATGTAAAAATAAAGCTACATTTGTCACAACATGCCAACTGTGGCATGCTAGCCATCTGCTAGCTAAACTTCTATGATGTTATATATAGCTGCTTCAAAAAGATCTTCATCCCAACCATGTATCAGTGGGTATTTAATGAATATTTGGGATGGGAAAGGGGGTCAGCATGATTAAAAGAGAAGGGAAAGGCATGGCGTGTCCTGAACTGTGTGCATGCCTATACACCAAGACAACAACTGTGAAACCCAGGTGGCTTCAACAGGATATCCCGCCTATGAAATCAGGATTTTATAACTACATGAAAAAGAATTTGAGGATTTTAGAAATCTGTAAGATTGACATTCCACAAACTACAATTACAGAGATTTCAACTTAGAAATGGTACATTCTACCATTTTCTTCTAAAATATTTTTCTGGTAATTTTTTCCTTTTTTTTTTTTTTAGTGAGATGTTTTAGATCAATAATTGTATTATAAAGATTTTATCAGTAACACTGAAACATTTCTTAAAGTGAACACACTATTCAGCCATCCCTGAAGTAGCCTGTGTACCGGCCACAGGCCTGAGTTCCCTGTTGACGGTACTACCGATGCCCCGCTGGCTAATGACCATCTGAACAGAGGAAAGGGAGATCCATATTACAGCCCCAGCACATCCTTACCCCACGATTCATGTGCTGCCCCGGCCTCCCTCTGTCCACCCTCTGTGCTTCTGCAGGTGGTGGTAGGCTGCAGTTTAAATGATTTGCGCAGTTCTTCTGCGTTTACATTTCTCTGCTATCAGTTATCTCATCAGAATCACAATTATGATCATTCCCTTCTCTGAAATATTCTTGTAAGAGACCTCAGAGTCTCTGCCACGTCCATGAGGAGAAGGTGCGGAGACAGCCAAGGCCTGACTCACTCCAAGATGTCCCCAGGAGAGTAGTCAATGGCACTGAGCGAGGGTGGGGGCAGGAGTTAAGGGACAAGGCATCTTGTATCGCAAAAGGACATGTGCAGTCTGAAAAGACATGGATCAGTATGATATTTCATTTGTTCTGAACTCTCCAATGTTCAGATCTTTCATGTGTCCCAAAGGAGTCAGGGGTTAGAGGACTGAGAAGCCTGCTCTAGGCGAGTCCTGCCTACACATGCAGAAAGCAGTACACCACACAGCAACACACACCATGGTGCCAAAACTAAAGCCAGCATGCCCAGTGTCTGCGGTGGGCAGAATTCTAAGATGGCCCCATGACCTCTGCCTGCATTTAGTCACGAGGCAAAAGGATCCCACGGGTATCATTAAAGCCACTCATCAGATGACCTTAGGGTGGGGGAAGATTCTCCAGGTGGGCCAATCATGTGAGCCCTATAAAAGCAGTTTTCTCTGCTGGTGGCAGAGGAGGACGATGAAGATGTTAGAGGGTCATGGGGACAAGAGAGATCACCATTGTAAGATAGAGGGGCCACAGGGCAAGAACCTCAGCACAGTCTCTGGCTAACAGCCATAAAGAAAATAGGGACACTGGTCCTAGAACCCCAAGAACCCAAACCTGCCAACACCCTAAATGAGTTTGGAGGCAGATCTTCCCCAGCACCTCCAGATACAAGCCCAGCACACCCAACACCTTGACTGGGGCCTCGTGAGCCGCAGCAGAGATTTCTGCTCTCGGGCCTGTGAGATACTAAACAGTGCTGTTAGTGAAACCCACTGCGTTGGTGGTGATGTGTCATACAGCACGGAAAACACAAATGCATCAGTAAATTTAAAAGGGAACAATCAGAAAGGGTTACGAGTGAGGCCTCTAAGCCTTTGCCCTGATAACGCTTGGGGCTCCGAAGTGGCAGGAGCACACGACGCTGTCCATTGTGCCTTTGGAGGCTGCGGGGCTGGTCAGAGTCACAGAAGCTACTTCCAGAAATGTGTGGGGTCAAACATGACTACATGGAGTCCAAGTCATTATGAGTCATTTCCAAAATGGGATTAAATCCACATTCTGGCCAATCACCGGACTGCCCTTTCCCAGCTCTAAATTCACCAACAGGTGTTTAGAACCCAGCTGCTCAATCCATGCTTGAGCTGCTCCCAAAACCCAGTGTTCACACCCCTCTCCTCTGACCCTCACTCCGCGGTGCTCCCAGCTCACACTTCAAATGTTTCAATGAAATATCACCTTCATCACGTCCCTCTCCTACACCTACATCTCTGGAGCAAACGTCATTAACTCCGGAGTGAAAGGACAAGCCCAGGAGGAGGGACTGCAGCTTTTTAAATGATGGACGAGGTGCCGGAGGTGAGGACCAGGGGAGCCCACAGGCTGGGGACAGACCAGGCCAGGAATGAGCAGAATGAGGCTTTTCAAAACACGCCCTGCTAGGCGGGTCTCCCCAGTACTGGGTGACACAGTACTTAGAATTTGGCACCAATTACTGAGCCCTTATACATTCAGGTGTTTACAGTCTGACTGTGAACCTCATTTCCGTGCGACACCTCCAGCGAGTGTCGATAACTCTACCCCTCCGACAAACCCATAAAAACTGACGGTCCACCTTTCTGGCTTTAGACACAGTGAACTTTGTACCTGTAGCCCAAACACCCACGCTGATTGGGGAGTGATGTGACATCTTTAAGCTATTAACAGATTGATAATCCGTGGCTTTTCAACTGCCAATTCAAGAAGGTTGAGTTACATATAGGATGATATAGAAAAAGGGAAAAAGACCAACGGTTTTTGGTACTGGAGCCAATTCTTTTCCCACCAATATGAGCACATTCCACAGAAGATGCATGACCACACCACTGACTGAGAGCCAAGGCCACCTACTCAGGCCGGGAGGCCACCAGCTGGGAGGTCAAGTCCTCCACTGCAGGGCAGGACCAGGCGGGCCTCCTTCCCTCCTTCCGGGCCTCCTTCCTGCCTGCCGAGCAGGGAAGTCACCGTGAGCTCAACCATGGCTAAGGCAAGTGTTGAAGGGTGCCTTGGCATAAAGGAGTGGGAACCACTGGGCACAGACAGGGTGTCTCTAATCAGTGTCACACGCTGTCCATTCTGAGACTCAGCGTGAGACACTGAAACGACGTCGCCTTCCCAGGCACTGTCTGGATCACCCTTCTAGCCCCCTTTCTCGGATCTAGGATAAGCTTAGCATTCACCATATGGTCATGCTCAAAGATCCCTGACATTCTTATACTAGTTTCTAGTTTCTCTTTAGAAACTTCATTTATTTTGGTCACTAACCTGTCTATAATCCTATTCTTAGCAGCCAATTTATGATCGCCAATAAAATGTGTTTTAATGTTATCACACAAAAAATTTATGCAAAAAACAGTTTATATATAAAATAAACTATGGAAATAAATTCTCAAGAAATGTTCTTCTGCTAAATTTCCCTCTTTATGATGTTTTGTGAACACAGCAATTTGTATTAATCTTATTTCGGAGTCCCTGGCACCACGAGCATCCTGGAGACCATGTCCAGCTTCCTGTTACTGTGACTTACCACCCTCACAAATGAACTGCTTCTCCCCAGCTGCATTTCGCCAGCCCCACTGAGCACATCACAGATATTTACCATGTAAGTCAATTAGTATACTGACTGGGCTTTGGGACATTCATAAGGACAATCTCTGATATTAACTCAATTATACCTGAAGTATAACCCTTCCCCACTAAAATTAAGTACCCAACATCTTACACACAGGATTAGTCTAGTTTTGTAAGAATTATCAAATGCATAACAAACAGCAGGAACTTAAACTCTTCATTGAGACTCTAAATTCCTTCATTAATGAACAGATCCCACTTTTGGTCATTTTTGCTAATTTGTTTCTCTAACTCAGTTAGCCAGCTTAATCTTTGAAGGATTATACCCACCACACTTTCAGCGCTTAACCCAGAAGTACCCAAAGACCAAAACCTCCAAGGGAAGACAGGAGCAAAAACTAAGAAATAAGTTTATTGTTCAGTGCTCTCAACAGTTAGCACTTCATTCTTATGGAGTTTATGCTATGACAGATGGAACTGCCTAAGCAAAATACTGGGATAAAATGATATAGTACCTTTGCAGAATAATAAAGTAACTCCAAATTCTATACAAAACAGCATGTCAATTCATGCAAATCATTTGGAATTCTTCAGAAGTAATCATTTTGAAACCTGTGGTTTTCCAAAACTTCAGGCACTTAAACAATTTTATAAGATAAGAACGATCTGTCCTGTTGCAGCTCTGGGCTCTTATCAGGAATTAAAATGACTCAATCTAAAGATGAGCTTATGGCCCTTTAGCACTTTGCATATTAATAATGCTTCTCTAATATAAACTAGCTGAGTTGACATTCTCTCCAGTTGAGCAAGCTGTTCTAGTCTTGGGGGAGGACGCGGCAGGGAAACAGCTAATCCAATTCTCAGTGTATTCATAAATCTCACAGAAATGTTTACCAGATGATGCCACTACAGGTCGATAGTAAATCTGATACAAGAGACATTAATGGATTAGCTCTTTTTCCAACATTACACACACAGCAGTCACTTAAAAATGACTCCATCCAACTCTGTATCATCTTCCCCAAAACCACCGTGCCAACTGAGGCAGCTCAACCTGAGTTCGCGTAACACTGAAACTGTTACGTTTCAGTGTCAGTGAAACAGATTTTTTACAAAACGTTTCTTCCCAATGGAATGGTAAAATAGAACGGTCCTGAATTATAACCTCTTCTTTAAAATAAAGTAAAATTTAAATCAGAAAAATTTCTCTAATTTGCCCCAATCCTAACAACTTGTGTTATAATCAGTCATGTTTAATGAAAACAATTACTAGTTTTAAATGTGGTTCTAAAACTTTGCTCAAAGCCTTTGCTAAAGAAAAATGTTTTACATAGTATATCATTTCACATTTAAATAACTTAAGAGTTAGAGACAAAAAATCCATATTTTTCTTACAGATATTAATACTAGTAAAAGCTCAACTTTTGATTCTTTTTTATATGTTCATTTTAGTGTCAGTTTGCAGTTTCCCCCACTGAAATATAGTTCATATAAATCACACTGCATTAAGAAACATAAATTTCATAGTTGAAATTTTTTGCTTTTATGATAACCCCAAGACTCGCCCAAAATTATAAAATGTTATATTCCTAAGCTGATGCAATTTAAACCAAACAAACGTTAGGACTAAAGTGGGTAGCCAGATCTGGTGCATATTTACCCAAAATCAACATGAAAAAAAGAGTAAAAACAATTAGTTTTCTCTGCAATTGATGCCAATGTGATTTCATTCAATATCCATGAGGATAAAATCAGTAGCATCCCTCTTTTCTTCAAATTTAATGTGTAAAAAAACTAGCTGCCCTGACCCAGCAATTTAACTTCCAGGTATCAATCAACCCAAGACAATGAAAACATACAGTCACATAGAAACCTGTACACAAATGTTCGCAACTGCACTACGCACAACAGTCAAAATGTGGAAACAACCAAGTGTCCGTCAACAGATGAGTGGATAAAACAAAATGCAGTCCATCCACATGGTAGAATATTATTGAGCCATAAAAAAGAATGAAATACTGATGCCTGCTACAACATGGATGACATCATATGATTCCATTTATACGAGATGTCCACAGTAGTTAAATCCATAGAGACAGAAAGCAGATTAGTGGTTGGCAGGGGCTGGGGGAGGGAGAATTGGGAGTGACTACTACGGAGTTTCTTTTTGGGGTGATGAAAATATTCTGGAATTAGATAGTGGTGATGATTGCATAACTTCGTGAATATACTATCTTTATTCAGTAGAAAAATCTACCTCATTATTTTAGGAAAAATCCATGACTCAGACGTTGAAGCAGAAAAACCTCACAAGTTCTTACTATTAAAGGAATTACAGGCTTCTGAACTCTGTAAGAATAATACTAAATTTGTCTGAGTTCTCTCTCCTTTCTCTCCATGCTATAATAAGTCCTGTTTGGGAGGCACTAAGTTAGCCCCCAAAGGCATGACAAAGGCGCCAGGTGGCAGGAATCCTTTGAAGGAAACACCAGGCCAGCCACACAGACCAAGGTCCAGGTGAGAGTGTACCTCAGACCCTGGAGGGGGAGAGGTAGGGGGGACAGAACCCCCAGCGTGGGTGAAACGGGGTCACTTAGAGGCTAACGACCACAACACGCAGTTCCCTCTAAATCTCATTGGAAGACGTGGAACAGCACGTGGCATGGACTCAACTTGAATGTGCAATCACCCTCTGTGAGTTTATATTAAGGCCCTCATCGGCAAACCACGGACAGGCCTATTGTCCAAGACAGTCAGCCAACTGCTAGTTACACTGCTAGTTATACAAATTAACTGTCCCTCATTAGAAAGCCTCCAGAATTTGATTAAGTAAGTGCAACTGACTGAGAACGATTATGTAAATCTGTGTGAATGTGGAAAGACTTCTACTCTGCAGTGGAAAAAAGTGGGTTATAAAATCATAAATCAGTGTGTGTGTTAACACAGAAAAAGCCTGGAAGATTTATAGAGATCTACAGACATGGAATTTTCCAGGTTATTTTCACTTTCTTCATCATTTTTATATTTTGTCACTTTTGACAAACAATAAACATATATTACTCTTCTAAAAAGTGGGGGGATTGTACCTACTGCCGTTCAGGCAAAGGAAAGGAAAGGCTTTGCGGGCGCACCTTCTGAGTTCAGGGTGATGAGGGTGACGTTGTTTCCGATGTTCTGACTCCCCGACTGTCCACAGGTGGAAACGGAGTCGCTGGCCTCGGACCCGCTCTCCCCGTCCTCATTGTGGCTGTCTTCTTGTCCCGGCACCTTCACCACGATTGTGTTCTGCCGACGCCCAGGAACCGCGCTGAGCGGGGAAACAAGAACACCACCAGGGTTGTGAGAGCAGCACAGCTGACAGGCAGAGACGAGCACTGAGTCACTGCAATGCTCTTTCCTTCCCTCGTCAGAGACTAACTTCGCACAGAGCAGTGGGTCACAAGTCTTCCCAGGCAGCTCCTTCTACTAAGATTAATAGCAATTTAATACCAGGAAATAGTCTGGGGTTGACAGAAACTGTATAAAACTTTAGAAGTTTTAAAAAACTGTTTATATCATGAAGTAAAATCACAGCTCACCGCGACTTAAGGCCTAAATGCTGCTTTCCGATCACAGAGACATGCTTACAAAATGCTGACATTCGTGTAAGGGTAACTTTTAAAGAGTAACTTTTACGTCAAAGAGAAAGACTAAATTAAGAGGCAGTATGCCTAGAGACTTCCACTGACCCAATCCACTCCATACTTAGACATTCTAGAAATGACTCAGTCGTTGAAAATGCAGTTATCACTCCCAGTTATTCCCACTGACAAAAACCACTAAATTAGGTTTAAAAAGTCAGTCAAGAATCTCCTAGGGGATATGCTCACCACCACCAGGGGCCCCGATATGGAGCAATGAGATACTACCAGGAAGACAGCTCCAAAAAGTGCTCAAAAAACCCCCAAAAAACCAAAATTATCCAGAGATGTGCTACTTGCTTTTTTAACGACCCTTTCAAGGTCCCTTCACGTGGACTGCTAAGCACTGAGAAAGGGAAGAGAAGCACAATTTCCCCCGTTTACACATCAAAAAGAGTTTCAAATCCTGGCCCTACCCAGAGGAGGGAGCTGGCCTTGATTCCGCAGAGGCTTGTCCAAGCTGACCTGGCGCCTCAGGCTCAGGCTCTGCTGGCTGACCTCCACCCAAGCCACGCGAGAGGCACGCCTGACTCCGCCTCCTCAGTACTGGCCGGACCGCCTCGGCCTCTGAGCACCCTGACACCTGGACTTCACCACCTTTTCTCCCTTCACCCCAGCGCGCCCGCCTTCAACAGCACAGCTGGGCTCCTAAAGGCCTGGGCTACGACAATAAAGAAAACAGGACACAGCTGGAAGAGGAACACTCTGCAAAGGAGGCTGAGAGAAAAGGCAAAACAGAACTCTGTGAAGACACGGACAGGAAACAAAAAGTCAACAGCCCTCTTGGAGGCATGTTATCAGGAAAAGCTGGGCCCAGACTGCTAGGCAGGGCCACCTGCGGCAGACTTCACCGTCACACAAGGGTGGCAACGATGCCTTTTATGCACTTCCATTTCTGACGAAGGTTACATTCAAAATATCTCAAAAGAAAAAGGTGTGAGAAAAAAGCCATCACCTCGAAATGCTTCCACCACTTAGCAAACTTACATGAGGATGTCTGTTGACCTGACATGCTGCTGGACAGACAGACAGGCAGATGTGAGTAAGCCATGAGCAGGTTAAGAGGATAAGGGCTTGACTGACTGTTGTGAAAACATGGTACAATGTCCCGATACCACATGCTACACTGGACACAACAGTCCCAAACGCCGCCTCTCCCTTAACCTCTCGCCCTTATCCAGCCCGTCCATAGGGACTTGGGTCTGCAGCATGGCACAGCCCTCCCCACCACAAAGAACTGTGGGTGGTGCCTGTTGTGCTCAACCCATGTGAGAACAGAAATGCCGGACTGGCTCGGAACGCTGATTTGTCCTGGAGGGAACTCATCACCGTGGCAGTGGCAGTGAAAGGTGGGGTTGGTGTTGTGGCTACTGACTTGCTAATGATATTTTCCAGGGAATCCGGTGCCCTGCCGCTCAAGGGGTCTTCCATCTTGGCTACAATGGCGTTCTGCCGATCACTGTTGAGTATTACTGTAGTCTGGGGGACGACGCTAGGGAACAAAAGAATCACAAAGAAAAAGAAGACCTTAAAACAACAACATTCATTGTAAGAGTGCATAAGAGTAATTCAATACAGTCAGGTCCCAGTGATGGGCCCTAAGGGAGGGAGGTGGCCCCAAGCAGAAACCACATTTAAAGCAATATACAGTTAACACTGGGCAAAGAGTAAGCTGGAGATGGGGATTTTTTAATAGAGTTTAACCTTCCTCGTTGTTGGCATTCTCAGTTTGCACAACAGGATAATAACAGTCAAGTTGAGTTAAAAATATTTAAATCTTTATATAGAATATATAAAGATCGAGATATCACAAGTTGTTATTATGCAGTTAATAAGGTTTCTAAAGTAGCATGTTTGCACGAAAAACAGCTTGATATTTTTACTCTTTCCATTCCAATGGATTCCTACTTGATAAATCTAGGCTTTCATAACCGCTGTACTTAATATCATTCCAAAATGTTCGTGCTGCTCTGGAAAGGGCAAACACAGTTGAGGGCCTGTGGGTGGGCCACACGGCATCGATCACCTCCAGGTTCCACTGCGACAGTGCGGGAACCATGACCAAAGGGCCTCGGGGTTTTGCTTTGAAGGCAAAGGATCACAGGAAGGAAGGGAGCCCTTACCGGGCACCTTCCTAGAGGAAGCACTCTATGTTCACCAGCAGCCAACAGCCCACCTCAAGGCGCATGCTCACTGAGACTGCTCGGTCATTAATCTTCTAGCCCTTAGCGCTTACTGTCCCAAGTTTAGAGTTTGCTTTGTTGTGGAGGTCGGAACGCAAGAACGAACACTTGAAACGTACAGTAATATTACCTGAGAAAAGTATCCTTCTTGGATTTCACTCTTCAAAACACAACTCAGGAAACACTGCCTTTACACAGAAGATTTCACGTGACCAACAGCACGCGTGAAACTCTAGCCCACTGGCACAGCGGCACAGCTGTTAAGCCCCCTCACAAACATCAGTGTACAAATGGCTCCACTTCCTACCCAAGTAAACTGCAGGACCACCGGCCTTCAAAAGTAAGAACATGGTCAACGGCACTTCATTCAAAGGTATTATTTTTTCAATTATTCTAGTAGTTCTTTGGTGACACCTAAAGTCACCCATCAAACCCTTAGATAACCTATCCACAGGTCAGGCTCGCAAGTAACCTAGGTGACCTCTGACTTGGTACTGTGGTCGCATACAGGCTGACGATTTCATGCTCCTCATATATCAAAACAGGAGACAAAATAGTTGCGCACATTTTGGTATTTCCAAAGTGTATTCCATGGAACGCTAGCGCCCCCCAGGACCCCACACACATACCCTGCCCATTCCCCCTCATTCCATGAGGGTCTGCTGAGTAGACAGTAGTCCCCTAATGGACGTTACCACATTAACGGTCTGAGAAGTCCTGCAAGAAATACAGATTAAAATGTCTTTATGCTCATCTGGAAGTTGTTTGACTAAACATATCTTTTTCCCCTGAAGATTCTTATTAAGATCAAGGAAATACTGTTCAGGGGCCAGCTTCAAGCTAGAATAAATGTAGCCCTAGAGGTACCCCAACACTTCCAGGAGGTTCCTGGGTGTGGACAGCTCTCAGCAACTTAATTTCCAGATCCTGACTTTCCAGAATGTTCTATTTCCTAAAAGTGATTCTCCTGGAGAGAATGCCTTTGGTTCAATGTATTTGTCACTTTCACAAAGCCCTTTTCCCACTTAAGAAAACAACAACAATTACCTCTCATTCTAGTTATACTCAGGTGCACTGTCCATCCAGGGAATGAACACCGGAGGTACAAACACGGGCTCAGTCTGAATGCGGACAACGCCTCTACTGACCAACTGGAAAACCCTTCGGTGAGTTATTATTCCAAAATTCTTCGCTTTCCACAACCCTGACAGGACCTAGTTAAATATTCAGCTCACAGATCATCAAAAATAATTTCTGATGATAGATCACTACAATTTTTGGCATGTAACTTAAAAGAATTGAAGACCTCCTTCCTTTCCCACATATTTATTTATGGGAACAAAGTTTCTCAGAGTTGAAAACTGTAAAACCTGAAAAGAGAAATAGAACCAATGCCGAACCCTGTCTCATTTTAAGTGGTGTCATAATCATCCTGGGGTTCGGAAAGTAACTAAAACTAAATCTACATCCATCTCAAGAATACATTCACTATACTGGGTTGTTAAGAATTCATTACAAATGAGTGATCAACATTTGTGTCATTGTGTTCAACTGTGTACTAATAATTATATAATGAGAACTCAATACAGAAGAGCTTTTTTAACCCTTGGGGTCTTCCAGTTACAGGAAATAAATATTTCAGCTTCAATTTCTATCCCTATTTCTGATGCAAAGGAGTGTGACAGCCTGGTTGACAGGATAACATTTTGTGAGGGGAAAAAATGGGAATGAAAGTTCAAAAAGCAAAGGAAAAATGCAAAATTTGGCTGTCAAAAGTTTACAGATGGGATTTTTTAAATGAATGATGGTATTTAGAGTATAATGAAAACATTTAAAGAGCAACAAATCAGTTTTGTTTTTAAATATCAGTATTACAACATGCCAGAAATTACACCCTTTCAACTAATGCAATTTATGTCAACCTCAAATTGTACAAAAGATCATTTCGTTTTTCAAAAATTATGGAACATCTATTATCATACTAAGAAGAATGAAGTAGTTATCTAAGGGTTGATATGGAAAAACAGTCACAATATTAAGTTTCTTGACTAGGCAGAATTACAGCCCCCAGTCATTCAATCAGACACTCTTGTGGGTGCTGCTCTGAAGGGATTTTGCAAATGTGATTAAAAGTCCTACCTGGCAAATATTAAGTTACTCAAAAGAACAAAAGAAAGATGAGGCTGGGTGGGCCTGGCCTGATCAGATGGAATGTTGGAAGAGAGGTTTAGGCTTTCCCTGGTCTTGGAGACACCGAACAGCTCCTGCCAGCTGACTGCGATCTCCCCTTCCTGTCCACCTGCCCTACAGACTCCTGACATGTGTGGCTGCCCCCACAACTGTGTGGGCCAATCCCGTGTGATAAATCTCTCATGGGCGTACTCACTCACTCTGTCTCCCTCTGACACATGTATCTCCTATTGGTTCTGCTTCTCTGGTTGAACCGATACGTTTTGAAATAATTATAGATCCACAGGAAGTTATAAAAGTACATCAAGTCCTGTGTTCCCCAGTGGTGACATCCCATAACCTATAGTTCAATACCAAAAGTAGAAAAGTGGCATTGGAACAACACTGCCAACGAGACTCCAGGCCTCGTTCAGGTTGCACCAGTTTGTGCAATGTGGTGTGAGGGCTTCGAGGCACCTGACACCACGCGTACATCCATGTGCTGCTCCACGGCCACCAAGGAGCAGCCTCGTGCTGCCCCTTCAGAAACACCCTCTCTCCCATCCCACCCTGTCCCCCCAGAGCCACTAACCTATTCTCCATCTATAGTTCCAACATTTCAAGAAAGTTACAGGCCTGCAAGCACATAGCACATGACCTTTTGAGACTGGCTTTTGGCACTCAGCACAATGTCACCGAGGTCACCCAAGTGGCAGCACGTATCAGCGGCTCACTCAGTGTTGTTGCTGCGTGGTTTTCCAGGCATGGATGTTTGTTTCCAGGTGTACCGGTTTGTTTAACCTTTCACCCACAGAAGGGCATCTGGGGTGTTTGGAGGTTTGGGGTATTACAAATAAAGCTGCCATGGACATCCATGAAGAGGTATGTGTGAACATAAGTTTTCATTTCTCTGGGACAAATGCCCAAGAATGTGATTACTGGGCCATGGGGCAAGTCCATGTTTAGCTTTAGAAAATACCGCCAAACTGTGTCCCACAGTGGCTGCACCATTTTACATTCCCACCAGCAACGGAAGGGAGATCCAGTTTCTCCACATCCTCGTCAACATTTATTTGGTGGTGTCACTATTTTTTATTTAGCCATTCTGGTAGGCGTGGAGTGATATCTCATTGTGGTTTGTTTTTTTTTAAAGATTTTTATTGGGGGAATTGGGGGATGGGAACAGCGCTGGGGAACTGGGGGAAGGGGAACAGACAAGTTGCTGTCATTTTGTTCTTCAGTCTAGTTGTGGAGGACGTTGCTTCACTGGCCCAAGTTGGCACCATCATTGCGCTCTTCCCGGGCGAGGCAGATCAGTCGCCGGCTTCTGGACGGCCGCTCACTGCGGCTGCTGGCCGCTCATGCTGGCTGCTGGCTACACACGGTAGCCCATGGCAACCCACTGCCACAGGGGCTGCAGCCTACGCCGTCGCCGGCAACTCACGATAGCTCAGCTCCAGGTAGAGCTGTTGTTCAGCATCTTAGCTGTAGAGGGCAGTGTCACTGGCCCTCATATGTGGGATCCGAACCGGGGCCCTCTGGCGTCCAAAGCCAGCTCTTAACCAATGTGCCACTCGGCCTGCCCTCATTGTGGTTTTAATTTGCATTTCCTTGTGACTAATGATATTGACCATCTATTCATATGCTTATCTGCCCTCCATAGCTCCTCTTTGGCAAAATATCTGTTCTTAGTTTTGGCCCGGTTTCTAATTGGATTGTTTGTTCATTTACTGTTGAGTTTTGCGAGTTTTTATGCTAGATACTAGTCTTTTTGTCAGATAAGTGGTTTGCAAATGTTTTCTCCTAGTCTGTAGCTTGTCTTTTCATCCTCCTAGCAGGTCTTTCAGAGCATAAGTCTCTAATTTTGATCAAGTCCAATTTATCTTTTTATGCTGTTGGTGTCAAGTCTAAGAAGTCTTTGCCTAATACCTAAGTTCAAGAATTTTCTCCTGTGTTTTCATCTAAAGGTTTCCCAGTTTCACATTTTTATTTAAATCTGTGATCCATTTTAAATTAATTTCTGTTCAAGTTGGGAGATTGACATTGAAGTTCATTTCTTTTATTTCCCCTGTGGATGCCCAATTTTTCCAGCACCATTTGTTAAAAGTCTGTCCTTCCTCCATCGAACAGCTTTTGCACCTTTGTCAAAAAACTAGGCGGGAGCATAGTAGTGTGGGTCTGTTTCTGGGATCTCTATTCTGTTCCACTGATGAATTTATCTATCCCTTGGTCATTCTGTTTTTAAAAATTTTTCTTATGTGTTCAATACATTCTTTCACAGTCTTAAATCATTATCTATACCTTTGTTGTTTAAGTGCCTATTAAATAAAAACTTAACCAAAATTATGGAAAAGAAAAGTAGCTAGACCCACAGACTGTCCTGATTGCTTTAATTCTATTATGCTAATTCACAAGCTGAATATTCTTGCTTAATTCTAAGATTATGCTAATTACACAAGTTGAATACTCTTGTCTAAATACAGGATCATTCAGAAGTAAAACATGCCCTAGAGCTTGGCCCAGTTACCTAGGACAGGGCAGAACAAGGACAATTCACCCACTGTGGACAGTGATTGTGTGTGCAGGACCATACAAACTTCAGCAGGGCAGTCAGGGCAGCAGGACCGCCAAGGGCTGTGTGTGAAAGGAGTCCTTCAATCCTGGATGCCTGAGGGGGCACTGCAATACCTTCCCTGCAGAGACTAGCAGCCCACCACACAGACAGGCCAATGACCTGCCCAAGCCACACAGCTGCTAAGTGACGAAGTTAGATTTGAGCCCAAAGTCCTCAAGCAGCAGGGCCAACATTCTTAACCAACATCAGTGATGCAGAAGTCTATAGCCCCCTACTTCTGGAACATCAGAAGTTCCTAGGGAAGCTAGGGCCCACTCCCAGACAGCCTGGGGCTTTAAAAAACAAAAAACAATTCCCCTAGGTGATTCTGATGGGTGCTTCTGGCTTAAAACAACAAAAATTACACACAGCCCTATATAAGAGGCACAAATCTGCTCCGTTCACTGTTTTCCCCACAGCACTCAGCACCTTTTGATCTATTACCCAGTTCGCTTATTACAGTTTAGTTTGTTACATGGTCATCCCTGTACAGGGATCTTCTCATCTGTTTTGGTCAATGGTGTATCCCAGCTGCTTAGCTGCATGCCCAGTACACAGTCAAGCCTGTGTGTTTAAGACATGAATGAATTCAAGAAAAAGCCTCATATCTGAGAGCAAGCCTCTGGCTGTTGCCTCTAGATTCTTTGGTCTCACGCTGTCAGTCTGACTGCTAAAAGAAAAAAGGCCAAGAATCACAAGCCAGAACAGAATCCTACAAACATGACGCCAGCGGACAGCCTAGGATGCTGTCATCCAGTGGAATACTGGAAGATACTAAACTGAAGGTGATCTAGAATCCTGGGCGCTTACTGGTTTGAGCCCAGCATGTACCACGAGGCCTGGCCGATGCTAGGCACTCAGTGAACGACTAGCATTAATATTATTAATTTTTTAAACCTCACATGGTTGTGGAGGATCAAGAAATACTAAGCACCTATATGCATGATCTCACTCATGGGAAGCCTAGCTTGTTACTTTCATTCTTATTGTATTGATGAAGCAACTGATGCTTAGAAAGGGTAACTATTTGCCCAAGTTCTCACCATTTATAGGTGACAGAGCCTGGATTTGAAACCAAGTATCTCTCATACGCTTAGCCACTTTTAAGTCAAGAGCAGAAATAATCCTATTTCAATTACTACTACAATTTACCCTTTCAGTGTTTGGTCATTTCAGTTATTTAGTTTTCAAATACATTTTGATGGATTTAAAACAAATTATCTTCAGCTCTCAGAGTTGTAACGGCAAACATTTTCCAAGCTGCACTTACAGTGTGGACAACATCTTCTCTTCATTTGCAGGAACCTGCTTTGTGACCACATTAGAAGTACCTGTATTACTACTTTAAAACATCAAGTTTTCAGACCCCTTTGCTCATCAGTCACACAAAATGAACTATTAGTTGAATGTACACTTAGGGACCTTATAGTCTATGCAAGATAGATAGATAGATAGATAAATAAATAAAGTAAAAAAATCCTCTCCTTGAAAAATATAGGATTTAAACTATTTTTCACAAGTTTGTGTTTGCCACTTTTTTATTCCAAAAGGAAAACTAAAAACAAGTTGGACAAAAGCAGCCCGTTGGATTGAACCAGAGAGCTTGGAGCCCATACAGTGGTCCAGTACAGGCAAGGACGTGGGGTAGGGCGTGGGGGTAGCACAACAGGACAGGACCAGCCAGCACTTGAGAGGAGGTCAGTGTCTGATATGCAGAGGGCTCAACAACAAACACCGGCAGACCTGTGACAGAGTGAGAAGGGCCAGGTAGACCAGAGACTGCACCCAAGCGCTGCACAGAAGAACTAGGGGCGTCAGGTTTGTGTACTATTAAGAGAATTTCGATGGCACTCTAACTCAGAATCTGCTAAAATCCTATACAGACTTCAGGGGCTTATAATTGGATTCTGAATGTACATACACACACACGCGGACACATATACACACACTTCTCACTGTGCACTAACAGAGAAAACCCCTTAGAACCAGGATAGTGAAACCAGTTTACTATGTGGAGCCAGCTCCATCTACCTGAAACACATGGAGATTCAGGTTTGAAGCTGTTGCTAGCTCAGGGGGATGGGTCGACATCAATGAACAAGTCTGCCATGGAAATGGTGGGGTGGGGGGAGGTTTGGGAGTCCCACCTATATTCTCCATTCCTACCCGAGTTTCAGTGCACTGGGGTTCAACCAAGCAAATACTTCTTAAGTTCCCGTGCAGCATGGAGCCCCCTGGGAGAATCAGGCTTGTATAAGCAGCACAGTCCTTCCTTATTTCCAATTCCCAAAGATCAAGGAAAACTTCCACAAGCCCCGAAAGCATTTAATCCAAGCAAAAAGCTCATCTGGGAAATAAGAAACCAAATGCCACCAAGTCGGATGAATCATCAACAGTGACACACCCCAAAGAAAAACTCTCAATTAACAAAAGCAAGCCAGCAAGAATCTCAAGCAATTTTTTCTGCTTTCTACTTGTAAGAAAACATGTTGACAGGTTCTTCTAAAACCCCATAGGTATTTGTTCTCTAAGTACCTGTTCTTGCATTGGCTCTTAACAGTTATATTCCTGCATACCACACAAAAACCTGGGTCACAATAAAATAAGAAACTATTAAGTTCAGTGTAATGTACTTACACAAACAGAACTGTTTACCAGTCTTAGTTTCAACAAGGGCAGAAAGACAGGGGTGGTAGCAATCCCCAGTTAAATAGTCAGATACACCGAGGTCCCCAAGCCTGAGACAGGGAGGTGGGCTGGGGTTCACCATGAGCCCCTGTCCCTTTTCATAGGGTGATCCTGTCCCTGGGAGCCACTGCGCAGCCACACTACAGTTCCAAGCGGCCCTCTGTGCAAACACAGCCCTGGGACAAGTGCTCATGGGTAGAATATAAATGGGAGAGAGGTGTGTCTCTCCCAGGCCAGCGTCTTAAGAATGGGATGTGCCTTCTCCAGTCTTTGCTTTCCCAGATGGAGGGCCCTGAGGCCTTAGAGGAGGGCAGAGCACAGATGGAAGGCACCAGCCTCAGAGCCACACAGGCAGAGAGAGCTGTGGGAGGCCCAGAAGCGCTCACACTGCACCATGAGCATGAGCAAGAGGCAATCTTCCATGGTATCAACCCCCAAGTATGGCGGAGTTCATGTTACCCAAAAAATACACCAAGCATTCAAATGAAACATTTAGTAAAATTTGTCCTCAAAGGTTTATTTCTATTGCTTGCAGCTTTTAAAGGTTAAGGAGTAGTAACAACCAGGATCCAAAAAAAGTGCTCTTAGGGATAGGAATAAATCAGCATTAAAAATGTCTTTCCAATATCTAATGAGATGAGCAAAATACAGTAATAAAACCAACCCCTCCCAAAATAACCAACTGCACTGAAGAAACGGGGATAACCTAAGACAACTAACTTCAGAAACCAGCTGCCTGAGGACGAGGATTCTGAAGCAGACAGACTCTAGGAGGCTCAGGCTCTAACCTGAACCTCACCCCACCCCACAGGAGCCATGCTAATACGTTAACAAATTTCTGCGAATTCAACCCAGTAGTTCAAATCAGAAGAACACGTTGGTTAGGAGCGCGTATTTTTTCTTCTTTCCAAGGAGCTACAGAAATAAATGAGTGACGACAAATGGGAAAGAGAAACCTGAATGACAGCACTGGCTCGCAGGTGGGAGCAGGCCCTCCGCCACTGCACATTGGAGCACGAGACCTGCCTGTGACACTCACAGGAACACGCCCTGCGGGACACTCTGAACACCCAGAAGTCACCTGGTACCCAGATCTCGGTCTCTAACACCATTTTCTACTAAAGGGAGAAATGGCCGACTCTAGGACTGGGGCAGCGAACATACAAGATGAGCCCAGAGCATCTTGTGATGCCAGAAAGTGAGCAAGCGCTCAGGCCAAACAGGAACCCCACAGTGTTGGGGTGGGGGGTGTCAAAGGCCACAGCAGCCACCTGAGAGCGCTCCACATGGCCAAAGCTGGAACAACTGAAGCAACAAAATGAAGTAATACAGATGCTCCTTGACTTACAGTAGGGTTACATCCTAACAAACCCACTGTAAGTCGAAAATATAGTAAGTTAAAAATACATTTAGGGCTGGCCGAGTGGCGCAATGGTTAAGAACTCGCTTGGGATGCCAGAGGGCCCCGGTTCGGATCCCACATATGAGGGCCAGTCACACTGCCCTCCACAGCTAAGATGCTGAACAACAGCTCAACCTGGAGCTGGGCTGCCGTGAGTCCTGGCGACGGCGTAGGCTGCAGCCCCTGCTGCAGTGGGTTGCCATGGGCTACCGTGTGTAGCCAGCAGCCGCAGTGAGCGGCCGTCCAGAAGCCGGCGACTGATCTGCCTCGCCTGGGAAGAGCGTAATGATGGTGCCAATTTGGGACAGTGAAGCAACGTCCTCCACAACTAGACTGAAGAACAAAAAGGACAGCAACTTGTCTGTTCCCCTTCCCCCAATTCCCCAATAAAAATCTTTAAAAAAAAATCTTAAAAAATACATTTAATACACCTAACCTATACTGAACACCACAGCTTACCCTAGCCTGCCTTAAACGTGCTCACAACACTCGCATTAGCTTATACAGTTGGGCAAATCATCTAACACAGTGAAACACTGTATAGTATTGGTTGTTGAACCTCGTGATCGTGCGGCTGACTAGGAGCTATGGCTTGCTGCCACTGCCCAGCATCACGAGAGAGAATCTCATATCGCGTATCAGCAGCCCAGGAAAAGATCAAAATTCAAAACTTGAAGTAGTATGGTTCCTACTAAATGCATATCGCTTTTGCTCCATTTTGTAAAGTTGAAAAATCATTAAGTCGAACCACTGTACATTGGGGACTATCTGTACTGGATAAAAGTATAAACCCAAAGTATAAAATATCCATGAGTCCATAGGGATAAAATGATTGATTGAACTAAAAAGTGAGGAAGAAGAGACAAATCTCCCATGCAAAACAACGAATAGTGTGTGTAGATGGTCCACCTTACAGGAGGTGGAACACGACTCCCCACTCCGTAAGTGGGGACCAAGCTAAGTGACATCCTTCCAAAGAGCACAGGATGGAAGAGGAGGGGGGAGGATAGCAACTGTACCGCAGAAAAACCTGACAAACATCCCTCAGCCAGTGATCCTCGTCAACACCAGCAGTGAAAAGCCATGGGGATGGCACACACTCTCGATAAGACGCAATGGGAAGGACACTTCACCTCTGTGGTCCTCCTCCCCAAAACCCACAATCCCAGTCTCATCGTGAGATAAGCATCAGACAAATCCCTACTGAGGGACAGTCTATAAAACACCTGACCAGCACTGCTCAGAAAGTCATAAGAACAAGAAAAGCCTAAGAAACTATCCCAGACCAGAGGAGCCCAAGGAGACACGGCACCCAAATGTCATGTGGACCTACAGACATTTAAAAGATAACACGGAACATTATAAAAATTCTATGCTAATATATTCTAGAATTTAGATGAAAAGGAAAAACCCCTTAAGAGATACAAATTAAACAACACTGACTCAAGGAGGTCTACATTTATTCAAGTCCTATATTTATTAAAGAAATTTAATTCATAACTAAAACCTAAACCCAGATGGCTTCACTGGCAAATTCTATCAAGTAGTTAAGAAAGAAACGCTTCCAGAAAACGAGGGACGACTTCCCAGCTCACTTTTTGAGGCTAGCATTATCCTGATAACAAAACAGAGAAAGCATGTCAAAAAGAAAACTACAGACTAATACACCCCATGAACCTAGGTCCAAAAACCCTTAACTAAATATTAGCAAGTCAATCCAAGAAAATACATAAAGGGTAATACACTATGATCAAGTCAGGTATATTATAACAAATGCAAAGTTAGCTTAGTGTTCAAAATCAATCAGTGTTAAGACACTGTAACAACAGAATCAAGAAAAGCCATAAGATCGTCTTAAGTAGGTACATTAAAAGCATGTGAAAATTCAATGCCTACTCATGATAAAAGCTCTCATGAAATAAGAAAGAGAAGGGAACTTTTCTGACCTGACAAAGAGCATCTATGAAAACGTTACAGCTAACATCATACTTAATGGTGAAAGACTGGATGCTATCACTCAAAGATCAGAAATAGGGGAAAAACATAAAAAGTAATACACTGAAATGGAGATCCTAGCCAATGCAGCAAAGCAAGATACAGAAATTTAACAGGAAGTAAAACTCTATTTAAAAACAATACAACCACATACACTTTTCTTAAAAATCCCCACAGAAAAGCTCCTAAAACAAGTGAATTTAGCAATGATACAAGATAATGGTCAGTATATAAAAACTATTTTATTTCTATACACTACCAATGAACAACTGGATATTGAAATTTAAAACACAATATAATTTATGATAGTATTTAAAAGTATAAAGTACTTAGAGATAAATTTTAAAAAATATGTACAAGAGCCCCACACTAAAAACTGTAAGACCCTGCTGACAGAGATTAAAGACGAACATAAGTGGAAAGGGTCATGTATTAGAAGACGCAGTGGTGTTATGATAGCAATTGTCTCCAAATTAATCCACAGATTCAACTCAATCCCAATCAATGAAGTATAAGTTATTCTAAAATGAGAAGTACACCAAATTATTAGAATGTGCACAATCTACTAAAATGTTTGACTATACCTCATGTTTATTATCTGCTTTGATTATTAGACTGTACCCCTGATCCATCAGATTACGTTAATGATTCCCGACATTTTATGTGTGTAAACTATGTTTTCCTTGGATAGTACTCAGCCCTGACATGCACAGGGAATCATAACAAGGTCACCAAAAGTCTGCTGGTATGTGAGATAGTGTAGACCAGTTGGGAAGAGAAATCGTATGTACGCAAAATTAAATGGAAACATCAAAAATTCAAAATTCAATAAGGAAGGAATTAAACAAGTCCATCATGGCCAAGACCGACATTTCTTCACAATTCAAACAACCTTATCTTGAGTTTGTCACATTTTCTAAAGCCTATGGAATGCTATACTTTTGGCTGAGAAGGTCAATGACCCCAAACTGGAAACACTCTGAACACTGATTATCCTAGCCCTAACCCTAACCCTAACCCTGATCCTATCCCTAACCCTGACTGCAGTGCTCCATCACCAGAACAGACATGCTCAGAGGGAGACCTCTCTCTACCCAGAAGCCACAAGGGCTCAAAGAATCAGAAAAGTCTTCCACAAATATCCATCAACATTTAAAACAGAAGACCCTCTGGGACATAAAACAGAGAATCAGCATATTAAAGGAAATTTAAATAATTTCTTGATCAAATATTTCAATTCTCTGTGGGTCAATAATCAGTTTAAAGGAAAAGAAGAAAAAATGTCCCCTTCTAATGTTTTACATGACACATCTCTCTGAAAGAAAAACTTTAAAAGAAATCACATTTATTGTTAGAGTATTATAAAGAAGCCTCTGGTTTATTACAATTGTTTTAAAATTACAGAAACACACTAAAGCTTTAAAAAATGTTTAAGCTTTTAAAAATAAAAATCTGTTATGTTGATCACATTTCAATAAAAATAAACCACTTGTGCATCCAAAAATAAAAATAATAAAATAGAAACCTATTGCTTTCAAAAATTAAAAACACAAGCATTTTTCTAGTTAGTATGTGCAGGTTAACGGAAACAAACCGAAAACATCTGGGTTCTGAGTTGCTGTCTATCAGACAGTCTGGTTCTACAGGATCCTGCTGGACAAGCAGGATTCTACCCCATGATCTGTGCACTGCAGGCATGCTAGCCTTCCAGCGGTCACCACTGAGGACAGCACCCCACATCAGGCAAGCACCAGGCTCAGGAGTCCTACTTACTGCACCCTATTCAAATGGCTCTACGTCTAAACTAAAAAAAAAAAAAAAATGCAGAAAAGGGGTTTTTACACTGATCTGTAGTATAAATGTTTCCGTCCATACACTTCACCCCTTCAGTCCACCTAATAAAATGGAGGCCCTTCCGGAAATGCTCACAGCTGACATTGAAAGGATGAGCCTACTCTATACGGAGTTCCCCAACTCAGCACCGACGCTCCTGTAGTCCTCTACTGCCAATGCCAACGCTAACCAGCTTCAGAGTTAAAGCCTCAAGTCACTATGCCTGGAATTAGCATTAAGCAAAATCTGAATTTATGGTACACTTGGAAGGAAGAAAAAAACACCAAGCTACAGGAGTTCAAGGCCATTTTTCTTTTCCCGAAGTAGAATACCGTTGTTGGGTGAGACCCTATCTGAGAAACCTCACGTTTTTACTACAATGATGAAGCTTTAGCATCAAAGAAAAAGGTTTCCTTTCTTTATTTCTTTTCATTTTGTCTTGAATTTATTTAAAGAATCTCATTCAGGTGTAGAATCTGAAAATCTGAATCCAAAATGCAAGTTGAGGTTGGCCACAGTCCAGGGCCTTCTGTGC
The DNA here is from genome assembly GCF_001890085.2 of Hipposideros armiger. Taxonomy (NCBI): domain Eukaryota; kingdom Metazoa; phylum Chordata; class Mammalia; order Chiroptera; family Hipposideridae; genus Hipposideros; species Hipposideros armiger. Next base: position 7,917,721 of record NW_017731369.1, on the reverse strand, counting down.
TCCAGGGATTAACGAGAGAAACTCCCAGAGCTGACAGCACAGCCTACCCTGGGCCGGTTTTCATTACCGGCCACGTGAGCGGACTTCGGTGCTGAGAGGATTGCTCAGCGGGCCCCACAGCTGGGAGGAGGCACCAGCCCCAGCAGGTGGGGCTGCTCGGGGCCACAAGTGCAGCCTCTCCAAATGGAAGGGCAAGTGGTGTTTCAGTGAACAGCTTCTCGTCCACTATCGAGAGGCCTGATTCTAACTGCAAAGACCTGTCCAGTGTCCACACTTGTCCTGTAACATTACACTCAAACTTCCCAACAAATCATTCACAACTACCACAAGTGAGCCTAAGGAATCATAAGTAATTTTTAAAAGCATATGGTTTGGCTATAAAACAATCTAGGACTTATATACTTCTAACTTATATTGAATATCTGAGGCCCAAAATAAATAATTCAAGGAATTACCTTATTACTCAGAATGTTAATCATTTTTTAATTGTTTTGAGACTGCCCACATCTTAGATAGACAATTCTCAGGTATTTATGTGTTTACAAATTAGTAACTTTCTAATTTAAATATACATTTTTTTCATTGATATACTGAGATTAAATTCTTATCCTTTACTTCTCCCCAAAATTTCTTGTTAACAGTTTTTAATTGTTGGCAATTTTTCTCATTTTTCAGAGCTTACATGGAAAGAAATGTCAAATTTAGAACCTTCTTTAAAAATCATTCACATACATCCTATTTAAAACTATGCCTATGAGAAAATGGAGGAATGATTTTTTTTTCCTTCTGATAATCTTACATTAACTTTTATTAGTAATGGCTTCACTAACAATATTAATAAACCTCATTCCAATATACAATAAGCATATTATATAGTAGGTTGATTTTATCTCACCAATATGATTCTTTAAAATCAGAAAACGTAACTGATTTGGGTTAATTAGATTATACATCTGAATCAGTATTAGAATTCTTTTATTTTACCACTTGTTAATATACACAGAGAAAACCATGGCAGATCTCTAAATGATAAAATCCCCCTGGCAGAGGGAGGCATGGTGAAATCTCTAACCAGGAAAATTCTAATGGTTCTTCCCACTAGCTCTGCAATCACTGGAACCCTGAAGAAAGCTGGTAAGATGGTGGCTCCCTGCAGCCTGGATATGCCTTTACAAAGCGGGCAGCTCTGTCATCAAACAACTCAAAGGGAACATGGTACACCAATCAGGAGGGACAACCTCAACAGAAGTGGTGCCAACCTCTCTCCTACCTCCCTGAGTGAGTGAGTGTAGGCAATTTTGTCTTTAGATCTGTAGGAGAATCCGGAAGCTAACAGATCCCCGAGCTGGCCCAAGTCGCCTTCTCTGGTCCTCTTTTTAAAGCTGAGGAAACTGGAAACTGAGGCTCAACATGACTACGTGACTTGGCCCAGGTCACTCTAGCAGCTTCAAACTAGGGTAACTTGTGACAGGCAGAAGAGGTGTCAAAACAAGTCACCCCAGGTCCAAACCACAGCTGCAAGAGCTCTCCGGTCCCTGGGCACTCGCCCTTTCCACCTGGCTCTGATAGACCATCACAAATAATCAAAGGTGGAATCTAAATGGATAGATTTTGTCAACATTTTCCCTGGCTCATCTCATGAAGATTACCTCTTCCAAACACAGGTTAAGGAGTGACACACCACCAAGGAGGGCCATCCTTATAACATGCAAGCTTCTCACTGAAGGGCAGGAGCATGTCATTCATTCCTTTCTTACCCTGAGAGCAACAGTTCTCAATGGAGGTGCCCAGGGGGCATTTTGAAATCCAGTGGGACAGACCTGGTTATCAGAATTAAGGGATACCATTGAGATTTGGCGGGTTATAGGCCAAGGAGGTTAAGACATCCTTCAATGGATGAGAGTCTCAACTAACAAACAATCTTCCCACACAAAGTTCAAATGTCTCAGACATTCACAAGTGAAAAACATGCCTCTAACTCTCTGAACCCAGAATCTTACTCCATTCTATATTTATGTACAACATGTTTTTGGATAGTTTTAAAACTTGAGTTTTCTAGAAATTCAACTATTGTTCAAGTCTAGAAAAAAATTAGACTTTGCTTTATCTGAAACTTCGTTAAGAATTGCTTGTCGTTTTGTAATATTCCATTACTGACTAGTGTGAGTCACCAGGACTCCTCACGAGAGGTTTGGGCATCTGGCCCATTCACTGCCTCCTTACGTATCTAATCCAACCATTTACATACTGAAATACATGTTATTTTATTACATACTACTATCTTTCCATTATACTTAAGACATTATATTCATGTTTTCATTATAAATTATATTTTCTAAACATTGCATTTTAGGATAAGAGGGCATTACAAAAAAATTATTCTTAAAAAAAGGCACTGGGTCTGAAAGGTTTGAGACTCACCGCTCACACCGAGGACATGCTCAACAAATGTTTGCTGGGAGAAAACACATAGGGGACCTGTTAGGACACAGCATTAACCAGGGCGAAAGACCTCATCTCACAGCAACACCAGGAACTGCCTCACCTTCCCTCTGGGGACAGAGATCCTGGGAATCCCCAGCCCCCAGCTGGAGACTAGGCATAGGGGCCATGCTGTGTTTTAAACACGCCAAGACACTTTGGAGAGTTAAATTAATTACGTCCACCCAGCAGGCGTCACCCAAAGCTGTCCCAGACAAACCAGGACAAGTGGCCACCTTGAAATTGAGGCACGTTTGTGAGCATTGCAAAACCCACCAGAAACCCCTCCTCAATCCCACATTCCCCTGAAAAGCCCACGAAGTCCTTAATGCTGCTTTTGTCCCCAGAGCACACAGGCAGGGCGGGACCCAGCCGACCCTGGAGCAAGGCCTGCCCACTGCTGTCCTTCTGGCTCACTGTGGCTCCCTCTCCTCTCATCTACCATGATGCCCACCACCCTCGCTCCTCACAGATACACAGGGCAGGAGGCGCAGTCCGTCCAGAGAACCGCAACAGGAGAGCCCTCAGTAAATATGCTTCAAGTTCTTGTCAAGTACAAAGACAAATTTTACCACTGCCACAAATATGACTTCTTCGTAGTCAGTTGTGGGAGAGCAAAAAAATGCCAACAGCACTGATGGAAACCGCTGCCCAATGCCTGAGCATTAGCTCGTCTCAGAAGCCCAGGTAGGTGACCGGATGCTGTGGACTAACGGATATATAAACAGGTCAAAGATTTTGAGACATCGTTCCAATCTAAGTAAATTCTTCATATAGTTTCAATTCAAATGGTACATACACTCCTTACTACACATCCCACTAAATATATTTAGGCTCTAAATATATATTTTTTAAATAGGCATAATAAAAACTACAGACATGAATGGAAAGTTTGATATACTCCAGTAAAATTTATAAAGACTACCTACGGAGAAAAATATCTAACGACTCGCCGGACAGAATAGGAAAAAAAAGGAAAGAAACAAATGCACATCTTTAAAGATTCGGTGGGTTAATTCCAAAGAAAAGATGCACCAGTCTGGTTTACGTCAGAAAGAAAAGGTGAGGCTGGCTGAGTCCAAGCCGGTCCAGCAGGGCGTCACGTTTATCTGGGGTCTAACTGAAACGGGAGCCATGAAGCTGCGGAGGCAATGCCTTCATGTGAATAACAGCTCAGGTAACTGCGCTGGGAGCCTGGGTGAGGAGGTGACCTGGGACCCTGGGTCTGTTCTTACCATCGCACTTTGTTGCAAGTCTGCGTCGCGCCGAGAGGGGAGCCTGCCACCATGGGGACTTGGATGGGACTGTGCTGCTTGTTCGTGACCAGATCCAGCTTTTCTTCTAATGATTTACATGTAGCCTCGAGAGCTTGCAGCTTGGCTTCAATGCTATCCAATCGTAAGCATATTGTCTGGTTAATGGAATACAGGAATGACTGGAAGTGAAAAAAAGAAAAACTTCAGAAGGGTATCTTGAACTTCAAGGAGACAATTTCAAGGAGCACCAAATAGCTATTTCCTAATTTCAACTGTATCGGCTCCAACAGGACAAACAGGACAATCCCTGCACTTTACCTCTTTAGTTAGACACCAGAAACATTTCTGGGAACAAGTTCAACCTCTTGTGATGATAACTTCATCATGGCTTTGCTTCTACGTGCAGTTGTGTTCTAGACTAACACTGAAGTCCATGTAACAAAAATGTATGTAGTTTTTAGGATGTTCTTCTATTAATGAGTAAATTTACACATAAAACTAGTCTCCAGCTGAAAACAGATTACACGTACCATCAAAACAGCCTGGAAACCACTGGTGCTGCACGTTCATATTATCCCCACTGCCCTGATGCTGAAAACTGGGTTCACGAGGTTCCCTGCAGTTGTGAAGAGCACGCCTGCCACCTAGCGGTCAACATGAAGAGCAGCCTCACACTCGTATCATTGCTGAGTCAAGTCCCAATTACTAACTCCAGCTAATACAATAATCAGTGACATGCATGATTCCAAACCCAAGAAATGGATCATATACACACGGGAAACCTCTTCACTTTCCACACTTGCCATTCCTGCTGTGAGCTGACAAGAATACAGATGGAAGCATGTCTTCAGGTAAGACTTCCACTGTGCAGCAAACACCCTAAACAGGTAGTACCAGCTGATAGATTCAGGGTGCTGGTTAGAAGCAAGTTCGTAAAGCATCCCCTAGCTCAATTTAGTAGGAAGGCTGGCTTGAGAGTCAACAGCTACAAACCATGAAGAATTTGCTTTTCGTCTTTCCCTCTGCTTGTCTACCCACAGTAAAAGGCTGGCCTCCCTTTGACTGACTGGACGTGCCGTCCAACTGCTGCTGACCTATAGCACTAGCTAGGGCCTACTCTTCTCATGTGAAGCAAAATAGCAAAATTATAGAAACGTCACACATCACATCACGCGGCTGGCATCAAGGCCTAGAAGAAAATGGGTACTCTGAGTGCATTTTCAATAGACTGAGCTGAGGAGCAGCAATGCGGTAAATAAAACCCACACATTGTCCAAACAACTCACTTTGTCTAACTGATTGACAGCAGGACTAAGGGCTGAGACCGGGCCGCTTTCATTTTGTACTTTATACATTTCTATATTGTTTATGTTTACAATGAATGTATCTCTGGTGGTAAAATCATAACTGCGTTTTATTTTAAAATATAGTAATTTGGCATTACTAATACAGCCACTTTCTATCCATTAGTATGAAACAGAAATTTAACTGTGAATATACTTTTAAAACACCTACATATTTAAGCTTCAACTGCTTCTACTAGTTAACAAAACTGTTAAGTTTGGGGGGATATGGATGTTTCTAAACAGATGCCCCATATAAATAGAGGAATTATATGAAAAGTTACTCCAGTTTTCATTTGCACTGCTTTCTTCTCCACATGTGCTGATATTTACCTCCATGACTCTGTAAACACTAAACCAAGTAACCAAGTAAATCCAAAGATCCAAAATCACTGACTGGCTGACTCAGTGGTTTCTGAGACTGCATCCACTAAACTTCAAAATGTAGGTGAACTCAAATGGTAGGTACAGAAGTACTTCATCACTGATGGGAAATCAGCCACACAAATTGTTCTATTTCTTTCTGTCCACAACAGGTCTACGGCATCATCACATTTGGCTGCAATCTCAATCTGAACGACGTTTATTCTTCATACTCTTTAAGGGGGGAAAATGACTGTATGCACAATGTAGGGGGTTGAACAGTGACTCCCCAAAACAATACATCTACTTCCTAATCCCCAGAGCCTGTAAATGTGGACTTATTTGGGAAAGAGTCTTTGTAGATGTAATTAAGTCAAAGATCTCAAGGTGAGATCTTCCTGGATCAAGGTGGCCCTTAAATTCAACAATGTCCTTAGAAGAGAAGAGAAAGGGAAACAGACACAGACACACTGGGAGGAAGCCATGCAAAGATGGAGGCAGAGACTGGAGTGATGCGGCCACAAGCCAAGGGACATCTGGAGTCACCCAAACCTGGGAGGGGCACGAAGGGTCCTTCCCTAGAGCCTGTGGAAGGGGCACAGCCCTGCTGACACCTTGACTTCAGACTTCTGGTCTCCAAAGCTGTGAGAGGATAAATTTCTGTTGTTTTGGGCTCCCCAGTTTTTACAATCTGTGTGGCAGTCCTAGGAAATGAAGATATAAGTAATAAAAAATATTAGTATTTTTACCTTTATAGAGGGGTCCTGGCAATTGATCTCTAGTCGCTGGCGTTTCAAAGCTGGTTCATCTTCATCTGTCACTACATGATTCTCCAGTACAACTGAAAACCAAAGGCAGAAACAAAAGACTTAAACTTTAATATGAAAAGTTTTATAGAACTATTTTAATATTAAGATAGTAACCAGGTCTGACACCTTCAAGTTAAATAAGAAATGGTACAACCTGTTTCATATTTTACCTTGTTATAGTTTTAACTTAAAATTCTCAGAAAATAGGATCTCTCCTTAATCTCAATAAAATGGAGCTACTGGGTAAATTATCTCCCTAATGTGCCACTGGGTTGATTCTAACACCAAAACTACAGGCTTCTCACTCAATGCTCTAGTAAGCTACCCTGTTTGAATTTCAACATAATAAAATCCAATCAATAATTATTTCTTCCCAACTTTAAATTCTTGTCTGATGACTACCTTATTACAAATTCAAAACCACTCTCTGGTTATTACATTTTCTTGAGTGTTGGTCATCAAAACAGTGCCAAACATAACATGCTAAGTTATACAGAAAGCTATTACACAGTGCTGCTGAAATCAATGTCTCCCCCGTCAGCAATTTTCAATTGATCTTCATGGTTTCCTCACAGGTAAGTAACTCAGCCCACATTCAAGCCTGCCACAATATGGTCCTACATGCCTTCCTTTCGTCTAAAATTAGCTATAAAAGCAATATTAAAGACAGCCACAAAAGCAAAGACCAAAACTGTCCACAACCTCATCATCACCGCAAATCAAGTTTCTCGGTCCCTGATTCCTCGTCCTAGACCTGTCAATCATTAAACATTTACATATTAGCAACTATAGACTGAATTTCGTATTCAACGTTTTTATCAAACAGGATACCGTGAGTAGTTTGCCACTTTGCTACAGTTTTTCCTTCTCAGCTCCTTGCCTGAAATTACCAGTGTTGACTGCCGGGTGTATTTCTCCTCACCTCTTTCTTTCTACACGCTCACACATGGACACAAACATATTACATATACACAGGAGGGCCAAGGCCATCTTATCAACAGATCTGTCTGCACCTTTTGTCTTCACTTAGCAGTGTAATGCGGACAGCCCTCCCGGTTAACTGTTTTCACTCCCTTTTTAACAGTAATATCGGTTTGTGAATCTATCCTACTGAAGTGAGTAGCAGTATATGAGAATATATATTATATAAATATATACACAGAACACATCTATTAAATATTGTGCATATGTACATGCACACACAGAAGTGCGCTTACTGAGCACTCTGGGAGAGTGTTTACCCACAGAGAATAAACTATGATGCACGCATACTTTGGCATATCATCCGTCCTCCTTTCAAATGCACCCCATGCTACAGTCGAGCCAAATAAACTCGCTGAGGACACACGATGCCTGCCTTGCTTGGACAGTGCTGTCTGACCACGTCCCAGCTTTTCCCCTCCAACCCTCCCTGCACCCCCAACCATGCAACCACCTCCACTCAAGAAATCTATCCACCTTCCATCCAGGCCCATATGGATGCCGGGACTAACGCCTGCTCACGGCGCTTACCCCCAGAGCTGACAAACCCCCTGCGCCTCACACACAAGGCTGTTCACAGATGTGGACAATGCTCATTTTGCTGGCATTTGATTCCTCTTCTGCTAAGGGATGGTCGGGGCAAGCATAGGAGAAGCCAAGTACACAGGTCTCTGCGGCCCCAGCCCCACCTCAATCAAAGAACCTCCACTTGGAAAAGCTATATATGACGTCTGACAATTAAGTTTGCAAACTCATCCTAGAAAAAGTGCTACATACCTCATTGCTGAATATCACTATGGTCACCTTCGAAGTACTCTCCTTGGAAAACTATGCACTGACACCAGCGCCTAGTTCACCCTTCAAAGCAATTTGGGAGCTCTTTTTCTGGAATGGCCATCAGAGTTGTCATCGTATTACCCTTGATGTCCTGAATGTCATCAAAATGTCTTCCTTTCAATCTTTCCTTTATCTTCAGGTCAAGAAAGGAGTCATTGGGGGCCAGATCAGGTGAGTAGAAAGGGTGTTCCATACAGTTATTTGTTTATTGGTTTAAAAATGCCCCCACAGACAGTGCTGTGTGAGCTGATGCATTGTCGTGATGCAAGAGCCATGAATTGTTGGTAAAAAGTTCAGGTCATCTAACTTTTTCATGCAGCTTTTTCAGCACTTCCAAATAGTAAACTTGGTGAACTGTTTGTCCAGTTGGTACAAATTCATAATGAATAATCCCTCTGATATCCAAAAAGGTTAGCAACATTGTTGCATCAAGTGCACGAACTTAATTGTCAGATCTCGTATGCTAAGGTTCCAAATAAGATCTCAATTTTAAAAAAAGAGTGTCAATGCCGTTAAAACTGTACGTACTAGACGATTCATCTCAAAACTCTCGTTTAAAGGCATTGCATAGTCCTACAGCTCTAATATGAACCTTTCACGGGTCCTAGGAAAGAGCAGTAAACTGATCTCCCAGAGGTGACTGCCCAAAGCTCCCCTGCAGAAACCAGCTAAGGGCCAACAATAACAAGAGGCATCCAGCTTACCTAAGGTATTTGTATCATGTGCTGTGGACCCTGTGTGGCAGGGAACGCCTCAACTACCTCCACAGAAATGAGTGGGAATGAATATTCACTTCATTAAGTAAAAAACGAAACAAAACAAAAACCCATGCCTACGAGTATTTGTGGGTAGCAAAACGCAGATTCTCAGGATGTTAGTCACAACCTATTTACTCCCCCACAAAAAAACTGGTAATTATACCGGGACTGGGAGGACAAGAAAGAGACCCTGGCAATCGTTATTCTAATCCATTTAATTTGCTGAATAGAAAAACAAGTCCAGAGAGGTTAAGTGACTTGTCCAGGGCCACACAGCTGGTTCCTGTAACTACAGAAAAGAAGACTCCATGCCCCTTGGCAGCGTGAAGCACTTCGAGGCCAGAAGCAAAGGGCAATAAAGCAGAGAAGCAGATGTGCGAAAGGAGGGGTGCCCGTGGCACACGACAGAGGCACACGCACCAGGGTTCAACAATAACTTCCCATGGGCTGTGGGGCTGCAAGTTTCTTTCCTTCTTTTTCCTTTGTGGCATTGCTTTTTATAATTTCGCATGCATTACTTTTAGAATTAGACTAAAGAACTCAATGTTCATTTTAAAGCTATCACAATCAATCAGAATGATAGGCCTGGGGAAAGTTACAATCTTACATATGTGCAGACAGGTAAAGTATGTGCAGCCATATAATGAGTACATGTAAAACCAGAACCTAAACATTTTTGTTTTAAATGGAAATTTAAAAAAAAATTTGAAAGGACATACATGCCAACAATAGAAAAGCAGATCTATCGCTAGGACTATGGGAAATTTTTGCTGCTTGTACTTCCTTGACTATACTTTTAAATTTCACAAAGGTCCGATTTTAGAGATGAGGGAAAAAATAATCCTACTCTTAAAACCACTCTGGATGCAAACGTGTATAACGCACCACAGTACTTGCCAGGTGTGTGTACAAGTTTGTTTGGGTCAGAGATTGCAGCCTTTCTGTCTACAAAAGGCCTCAGACAGCCCTTCACACTGTAGGTTTTCATTAAACAGTCAACAAACTGTAGTCCCCAGTTACTTAAGGAACAGAAATGGAACAAAACTGAGAAATGATACTCTAAACCTCCTTTGGACTATAATCTAGAGAGAGAGAGAATTTATTTGGAAAGTTAGCTGTCAGAATTTTAATAGTTCTAAAAATGCTTCAATTTTATGTAACTGGAACATTTTTCTTTTATAACATTGCAGTATGTGCTTTCTAAAGAAATCGTCATTCAGCTACCAAAATATGAACACAGATATCTTTTTAAATGTTAAGTACAGTGATAGTGCTTCTTTTTTAAGTTCAGTGGTATCTGAGGTGTGGTGCTAATGAGGTCAACACTACAAGTTCTAGCTCTGAACTTGGTCAGTTTTTTCAGAGAAAATTGTGGTCGAACAGCTAGCTATACCTGTATGCCCGAACTTTGTTCGGTGATCTGATAAGGCTCTTAATCTTGCCAGTTAACAGGGGATAGTGCTTCTTATATAAACAAATCAGAAGCAAAATAAGGGGAAACTGACTAAAGAATAGCATGCCTACAAGAGTGACTTCATTTCTTTATGACTGCTCCTTTAATTCCAAAATTATTTATAATTACTCTCCCTTTCCATATTACAACTAATTTACAAATGAAGTTTTTTCAATTAACATATCAAATAGATCATACAAGACAGACACCACACTTTCTTATGAGATTTCTGAAAATTCTCTTTTCTGTGGGAAAAATCATTCAACATTTCAATTCTACCATTCCAGGAAAAAAACTGGGCAACCAAAACATTCAGTGTCTTAATTGTGTGAGTTTGTGACTTCAAAATGAACAGAAATATAAAACACATAAAACTTTCTTTTTATAGTTTAAGTACTTTATTTTTTATTTTTCAATTACAGTTGACATTTAATATTAATTACTTTCAGGTGTAAAGCACAGAGATTAGATATGTATATAATTTACAAAGTGATCACCCAATAACTCTAGTCACCACCTAACACCATACATAGTTATTACAATATTGCTGACTATATTCTCTATGCTGTACTCTATATCTCCATGACTATTTTGTAACTGCCAAATTTGTCCTTCTTAATCCCTTCACCCTTTTCACCCAGGCCCCCAAGCACCCTCCCATCTGGCAGCCATCAGTTTGTTCTCTGTATCTATGAGTCTGTTTCTTTTTTGTTTGTTTAGTTTTTCAGATTCCAATATAAATAAAATCATATGGTATTTGTCTTTCTCTGACTTATTTCACTTAGCATAATACCCTCTAGGTCCATCAATGTTGTCGCAAATGGTAAAATTTCACTTTTTATGGCCAATATTCCACCATATATATGTACCACTTCTTCTTTATTTAATCATCTATTGATGGACTCTTAGGTTGCTTCCATATTTTGGCTATTGTAAATAACGCTACAATGAACATAGGGATGCATATATATTGTCAAATTAATGTTTGGGATTTCTTCAGATAAATACCCAGAAGTGGAATTACTGGGTCACATGTAGTTCTATTTTTAATTTTTTGAGGAACCTCCACACTGTTTTCCATAAGTGGCTGCACCAATTTGCAATCCCACTAGCAGAGTGCACAAGGGCTCCCTTTTCTCCACATCCTCACCAACACTTGTTTGTTGATTTACTGATAATAGCCATTCTGATAGGTGTGAGGTGATATCTCATTGTAGTTTTAATTTGCATTTCTCTGATGATTACTGACATTGAATAACTTTTCATGTCTATTGGTCATCTATATGTCCTCTTTGGAGAACGTCTATTCAAGTCCTCTGCCCATTTTTTAATTTTTTTTTTTTTTTTTGGTGTTAGGTTGCATGAGTTCTTTATATATTTTGGATATTAACCCCTTATCAGATATATCACTGGTGAATATCTTCTCCCATTCAGTAGACTGTCATTTTGTTTTACTGATGGTTTCATTTGCTGTGCAAAAACTTTTCAGTTTGATGTCATCCCATTTGTTTATTTTTCCCTTTGTTTCCCTTTCCCGGAGATGATATCCCAAAAAAAACTACTAAGAGTAATATCAAAGAGTTTACTGCCTATGTTTTCTTCTAGTTATTTTATGGTTTCGGGTCTTACATTTAAGACTTTAATCCATTGAGTTTATTCTTGTATATGGTATAAGAAAGTGGTCTAGTTTCATTTTTTTGCATGTATCTGTCCAGTTTTCCCAACACCATTTACTGAAGAGACTGTCTTTACCCCACTGCATATTTTTGCCTCCGTGTCATAGATTAATTGACCATGAAGGCTGGATTTATTTCTGGGCTCTCTATTCTGTTCCATTGCTCTATGTGTCTGTTTTTATGCCAGTACCATGCTGTTTCGATTAGTGTAGCCTCATAGTATAGTTTGATATCAGGTAGCGTGATACCTCCAACTTTGTTCTTCCTTCTCAAGATTGCTATGGCTATTTGGGGTCTTTTGTGGTTCTATATAAATTTTCAGATTATTTGTTCTAGTTCTATGAAAAATGCCATTGGCATTTTGATACGGATTGAGTTGAATCTATAGATTGCTTTGGGTCATATGGACATTTTAACAATGTCAATTTTTTCTATTCATGAGCATCGGATAGCCTTCCATATATTTCTATCTTCTTCAATGTCTCATAATTTTCTGAGTACAGGTCTTTTACCTCCTTGGTTAAATTTATTCCTAGGTATTTTTATTTTATTTTATGCAATTGTAAATGGAAATGTAAAACACATATGAGTAAGGCAAAAAAAAAAAAAAGAGGAGGAAACTTATTAAGAAATCTTTAGATAAAACAAAAGCATAGACAAAGTTTATCCATAGATGGAAGTTCTTGAAATTTAGAGTTTCCTCTGTAGAGGGTTTTCTTAAAACAAATATTTAGTTAAGGTTTCCAAGTAAATGTGTGCCTTTAACATCATTAACAAAAATTATCAGCCTTAACGAAAGTGTAGGAAAAGTTGTTCTCATGCACAGTTGATGGAAGAATAACTTAGCAAAACATTTCTGGGAAACCTGTCAGTGTCTTATTATCAACATTTTAAATATACAAAGCAATTCTACTTCTGGGAACTTACCCTACAAAAATATTTGCCAAGATATACATGTAAGTATCTTTATTGCAGGATGTATATGAAAGAAAAACAGTGCAAACAATGGAAATGCCATCTACAAGGGAGGAGTTTAAAAAATGAAGGGCACCTATAAATCGAATACCATGCAGTTGATCAAAAAAATGCAGTCAGTTCACACATACCAACGTGGTATAAGAGTTCCATCACACATTACAATAGTGAATTTTAAAGGGGGGAAGTTATAAGGAAGAAAGCTGTTACAGGACCCCTGTGGATGGTGGCAGGAAGAGGGAAACAGACTGTAAGTACCTGTGCACAGCGGGGAGGGGAGAGCGGACAAGTTGCTGGAGGGCGACCCACCAGGGGTGTGGGAGCTGATACTGTTTACACGCTCTGTGATTTGAATTTTTCATACAGAGCATGCATCACTTGTTATCTTGCTTTCTTTAAAAGATTAAAGAAAACTTCTGAAGTTTTGTTTTGGAGTTTTAAAGAATAAAGAGAATAAAGTCCACCTACTCTCCCACAGCTCTGTACCTGGGTGATGAGGACTCAGGTCTTCCACTGCGATCTGCACCACGTCCGCCAGATCCTGTTCTGACATCATCCAGAATGAGAGCAGAGGGGCCAGTCAATAAGCAAGAATCAAACTCACCCAGGACTAGGATTCTGTCACCTACAAAACAAACACAAATGCAGAGGAAGGGGGGGTTAATGATGGTGACCTGTGAAATGAAAACTGCTAACCATGTATATTCAAGAGGATGTCATATGTTTGGATTTTTTTTTTAATATAGGGTTCTCCTTGACGCAAACTACCAAGAGGGTTAGTGTTGAGAACTGAGCAACAGCCCCAAACCTGCTCACTGCCTCTGTCCTTGGCCAGTAGGCTAACCCCTCCCTACCTGACAGCCTCTCACTGGATCAATCCATTCCTCACACCACCTCCAAAGCCACCTTCCAAAAATGGCTTGACTCCCCTAGCATAAAGTCTCCAGCGGTCCCCTACTGCCCACAGAACACGTCCTATACGTATCCTCCAGCAGCTCCCTGCGGGGTCTCAGCTCCTGCTACACACACCACACCCCAGAAAACCATCACACTGTTGTCTCCAGCAGGAACAGACCCCCACCTCCCGAATTTTACCCAAATGGACCCTTCTGCACTCCATGTCTACCACTCAAACCCAGCGGCCCTCTAAGCTCCTATTTTGCTTCCCCTTGGCTTCCAGCACAGACCTGAAATACAGCTCTGCCCCACTGCCGTGCCCAGGAGCACTGCCATCCCAGCCACACTGCACCTTCCAGGGCTGGGCCGTGCCCGCCTCTGGTGTGAGCTGTCATTTCCTGAGCCTGACACTGCGTCTGGAACAGAGTCAGTTACTTTCTTCCTGCTCCTGAAACCCTTTGATTAGGCCTAGAGAGACCTTATATTCCAAAACAGAAATAAGGTCATGTCATTCCAAATATGTTCTATCAACACAGGGATCTAAATACAGTACTGAAAATGTCCTGGATGTCCTGGAGAACTCAGGAATCAATGTCACCATATAATTTTTATCATATGATACTTTATGTTATTTCTTTATAAATAAATATTTATAAAATTAGTTTATTAAATAAACTAGTTATCTTTCCCCAACTAGACTACATGCTCCCTGAGGGCAGAAACCAATACTCAACTCTACAGCACAGCTCCTATCATCAGTAAGTGCTCACCGACCCTCATCACAACTCCTGTAGAGCAGCGGGGAGATAAATTAAAAGTTTCACATCATCTATTGTAGTTTTTCAAGTAGGAGTCTCCTGACAGTTCCTTTTAATGGTAAGTTCCAACAGGCATTAAGTTAAATTTGCAGGTTTTTAAATCCTATAAACAACATGGTTCCGCCTCTCCTTTGGCCGGATTTAAATTCTACAGCATACAGGGTACCAGCTCCACGTTTTCTCTGGAACGACAATTTTTAGAAGGAGGAACCAAGAGCCTCTCTTATATCCTTTATAGAGTAAATGCAACATTTTTACATAAACATGATCAAATGTATGATTATTAAAATGGCTAAGGTGTTTTTATTCCCAGTTTATGCACTTCACACAATACCGAATGAGGTGAGAAAACATCAATTGTCCTTAACAAACAAGAGACTGATAACTAACAATCTGGACGGGAAACAAGGACCTCAGAGGAACTATGACTAAACCCTTTAACAGTCCAACCACGGAAAGATGGCAGTAACAAAGATTTTTATTCTCCCCAAATCTCCCCCATAAAAACCTATGGAGCAAGTGGGGTAGTGAAACCAAAATCCAGGTCAACG
Organism: Hipposideros armiger; assembly: GCF_001890085.2. Taxonomy (NCBI): domain Eukaryota; kingdom Metazoa; phylum Chordata; class Mammalia; order Chiroptera; family Hipposideridae; genus Hipposideros; species Hipposideros armiger. Next base: position 7,902,523 of record NW_017731369.1, on the reverse strand, counting down.
TCTAAAATGGAATTGAGTGATAAGGTGTTCCTAACAAACCCCAAAATATAAGCAAATGGGGACACACCACTGACAGCTCAAGAGCGTTGTGGTAGAAGCACATATGATGCAGGAAGCAGAGAAAAGCAATGCATCAACTTGGGAACAGCTGAAACCAGGGAGTGAGCACAATCCCACAGTGGACAAATGCAAGATGTTTGCAGTAAAGTCTGGAAGGCCTAGAACATTCTACACCCCATCAACTCTCAAAACGAATCATCCAAAGCTCCCTTTAGGCCAAACACACTGAAAATAAATGATTGGGAACAGAATACAAAATGTACAGGACAGGGGAAATAGTGACAGGGGAAAATAAAACTCTCATTAAAAGGTGGGGGAGAAAAAAATATATATATTAATAAAAATAATAAAAAAAGAAAATCAGAAAGGACCTTACAATCTTTATCTGTACTAATCACTAAAGATGGTAGGTAGAAGGATTAGTAAAAGGTCATTTGTGGAACAGTGCTGTAACTGTTTCTCTAATAAAAAATATATTAAATTAAAAAAAAAGTGGGGGAGAAAAACAGAGCCAGGAGAGTTCAGAAAATGAGCTGCTCCTTTTTTTGAAAACGTCCTAAAAACCACAGAAAATAGAGCTCTAGAACATTGAAATTAGAAAAAAAAAACTATTCTAAATCAAACCTCCTTTCTAAATATTCAGGAAAATTAATTCCACATAAAAATAAATAAAATACTGAGGTCCAATTCATACAAAGATAATATATTTTAAAAGAGAATAAGGAGAAAGTTAACATCGCTACAGACAGTGAAAGCATGCTAGAAAGACATGTCCCCTAAAAAGATGAAAATGCTATCCTAATATTTCACAACAGGCTAAAATACATGAAGGAAATGATGCAAGAGATCATGAACCATCATTAGAAAAGCTCAAAAACGAAGTGACAGAACTAAGATTAGAAATATAAGAAAATTAATTTAGGAAATGAAGACTAAACTAGAAGGAATCAAAGAGCAAATAAACAATAAATTATGCCTTAAGAAAAATAACATTTTTAAGACTAAAAAAGAAATAAAAAGAATTTAAAGAAAAGTAACGTACTGACAGGCAAAGAAGACCCAACACATGTGTAACAGGGGACTCTGAAGAAAACCAAAGCACATTCACTCTGTGGTCCTCTGCACTGAGAGTACCGGGAAGTAGGGGAAAGAGACGCTCTACTGTGCTTTCGGTGGGAGTATAACCCTGAAAAGCAACAGGCGATATAGCTATCAAAATGCTACTGGCCACAGCCCTGACCTCACCACTCCCTATTCAAGAATCCTTTCAGCACACGGATTCACATATTTGTGCAAAGATCTATGTACCAAAAACACAAAACAACTAAGGCATTGCTTTTAGCAGCGAAAGAATGGATACAACCTAAATGTACAATAGGAAGTTATTTAAAACAAAACAAAGTATGGCACAGCCAAACAATGGAATTCCAAACAACTATAAAAAAAGGAGGCAGATCTCTCTAAGGACAACTCCCAAGATGATGTATTATATGAATATAAATGGGGCAGAATATGTATAACATGTTTTAAGAAAAGAAATACACTACATATGCACAGAATATCCCTGAGACATAAGGGGTGAAAAGGGAATTATTTTTCACCTTTCATCTTTTTATTATATTTTGATTGTATAATATTGCAAATATTTATAATATTTGCATTTTTATCATGCTCATTTATCACCTTTTCAAAAAAAACATACTTTTTAAAATGGTCAGACAACTAAATATTTACGCATAAACTATGGGGGAAATTCTCAATTCCAACCTCAGTTACATCCAGTAATAGTCTCTGAACCTGGTGTCTGTGCGAAACACTGGGAGTTTCTTCCACCTTCATCCTCAGCAACTGCTCCAGGATTCAGAGGCAGGCAGAACCCACATGAACTGATTCAGGAGAACCTGTCAGGATAAGGAAATAAGGCGTCGTGCTAAATCTGTGTCCTCTGAAGATGACCTCTAAGTACAGATTACCTGGTGGTCAGTTTGAAGATCAAAGCTACTCATGCCATAAACTCGGTCTTCTTTTTCCAAATTAAGAACCAAAGCAAAGGTTATTACAGGGATACACTGGGCTTCTTAATGAAGGCGGTAGTCCTCAGTTAGATAATACCACCCAACCAATCTTTGACGTGATAGATTTAAAACATTTTAGGGTCAGGCTGCTTTCAGAATCTAATTTTAAAAAAAAAATGATGGACCCTTTCCCAGGAAAAGAAAGCAGACAAAATTCTGCCAAGTTTCACAGGGTTCAGCAACACCAGTTTAACAGACCTAATTTACAGGGGAACGCGGCCACCAGAGGAAGGCTCCCTGCCTCTCCTGCAGCACACTGTGGCTACCTGGCCAAGTTCCAGCCAATGGCACATGAGCTCAGACGTGGTGCACGGCAGCTCCAGGACACCTCAAGGAACGGGAGGGTAGAACAGCAGGGCAAAGAACAGAAGGAAGTAGTAGCCTGGGGCCCTCCCATATATGGAGCCATCACATGTCCCTGGACTGCCTGCCCCAGACTTCCTCATAAGAGAAATACCAACCACTTTAAAAAAACGTATTTTGGAATCTGTCACATGCAGCCAAGCTTAACCTAAGCGATACCCTCTGAAGCCCATTCAGATGGCCCTGAATTCAGCTTTCAGGTTAAATACCTACCTCTCATAAAGGGCTAGTGGAAAGTTTTCGAGGGCCCAATTAAGCTTTTTCCTGGTTTCTAAAAGCTCTGTGAGTGGCTTAAAAAAAAATACTCCAAGCTCACCATAAAATCCTGAATCCTAACCTCTTCCAAATGAGGACACCATACATTATCCAAGTTGTTTATTCAAAATGATTCTGTTGCCAAGATAAAGAATCATTTAAAATTCTGCTAACAGTGAAAAGTCTGAATAGAAAAAACTAGGGCAACAAGCCCAAGAAAACTGGAACTGAGTGATACATGCAGTTGCCATTTTGGCAAATTAAATTTGCCATTTCTCAGAAGTCCTGGAGATAGTCCAGTCTTAATATAATAAAGCAACTGGACTGAGATTAAGGCGCAATAATGTCTCTAATGGCAATGACTAGTTAGAGCCCTAGCAAGCTTGTCAAGAGACCATCTTTCATGGGGCACATGAAATAGAGGCCACCAATCAAATCAGCAACCCAAGTGCTCCATCTTAGGGGAACACATGGTAAATGAGGGCACACCCTACTGTAAAACACTGCAGACATTAATGTGAGATTGGTTTAATTACATGAACTACAATGGAAAGAGCTCCAGAATGTAATATTATACTAACAGAAAGGAATATAACAGGAAAATTGCAGAACAGTATGTATATAATCCCTACTCTGTTTTCTAAAAGTTGCATGCACATGTAGTCACGTGTGTGTGTGAGAATGCACACCAAATGAGCTGGAATGATACATACTTACCGTATTCTGCCGTGTATAATGGGCACTTTTTTGCCCAAATTTGTGAAGGAAAAATAAGGATGCCACATTATACATGGGTAGTGTTAATTCTGTATCTACATAAATGTTTTTAATTATTTTATTTATGCTTATGAGTTAAAAGTGTAACTCTAGAAATCTATAACAATATCTGTATGCAAAATAATACCCTGGAATACAATAATTGGTTTTGTTGAACTTACAAAGAACTTGCAATGACAGAGTTCTTGGCCTTCTATGATGTGTAAATATAAATTTGTTACCGGTACATAAAATTTCCTGTACCTTGCATCTGTTCTTGTGTTTTGTAATTATTTGTTACATAGTATTTCTTATACCATAAAAACTTAAAAAATAAATACTAAAATTCCTTCATAATACAAGAAACAAGTACCTAAATGTAAACAAATAGAAATTTGAATTAAAAATTAAAATGATTTTTTTCCCCTGAAAGTTTGGGCCAAAACATGGGTGCACATTATACATGGGAGCACATTATACATGGCAAAATACGGTAACTTAAGGTTACCCAGGAGGGAGAGTATACAGACAATACAAGCTGACCTTCATCCTTGATCTTTCTGGATTATTGAGTTTTCTATAAGCCCACATTATTTATCAACTGTGAAACTGTTTTTCTAAAACAAAGTAATAAGTATACAGCCTACAAGGTGTGTGCATCCACACAACCGTGACCAGTTGTACAGGTGTGCCTGAGGTTGCGACCACCACGCAGCCCTACCCTGCTCTGTGAACGATCCCATTCTCTTGAACCATTGTGTCATACTTGCGCCTCTCACCTTCAAATCTCAGCTCCTCCTTCCCTCGTGAGCTGGGGGCCTTGCTTTCTCTTCCTCATCAGTTCCCTTGAACGTGGCTTCCCTCCTGTGGCTGCTATGGGCACCACCTGGCCTTGCTCCTGTCCACAGGCACGCCCTCCGCTCCTCACAGATAGGGCGCAGCACTTTACCTGTCTCCTGGGTCCATCCCAATACACATCAATGCTGCTATTTCCCCACTTCCCCCACCCCATCTCCACTTCTCTGCTTCCTTCAGAGCAGAATTTCCCAGACTTGCCTGTATATGCGGTCGGACAATTAAGTTCGCGAACTCATCCTAAAAAAGTGCTTGCTACATACCTCATCACTGACTATCACTACAGTCACCTTCAAAGTACTCCCCTTGGGAAGCTATGCACCGAAGCCAGCGCCTAGTCCACCCTTCAAAGCAATTTGGGAACTCTTTTTCTGGAATGGCCATCAGAGCCATTGTCATATTACCCTTGATGTCCTGAGTATCATCAAAATGTTTTCCTTTCAATCTTTCCTTTATCTTCGGGTAAAGAAAGGAGTCATTGGGGTCCAGATCAGGTGAGTAGGGAGGGTGTTCCAATACAGTTGTTTACTGGCTAAAAACTCCCCCATAGACAGTGCCATGTGAGCTGGTGCATTGTCGTAATGCAAGAGCCACGAACTGTTAGCAAAAAGTTCAGGTCATCTAGGGCCGGCCGAGTGGCGCCATGGTTAATAGCTGGCTTGGGACGCCAGAGGGCCCCGGTTCGGATCCCACATATGAGGGCCAGTGACACTGCCCTCTACAGCTAAGATGCTGAACAACAGCTCAACCTGGAGCTGGGCTGCCGTGGGTTGCCAGTGACGGCGTAGGCTGCAGCCCCTGTGGCAGTGGGTTGCCATGGGCTACCGTGTGTAGCCAGCAGCCAGTGTGAGCAGCCAGCAGCCACAGTGAGCGGCCATCCAGAAGCTGGCGACTGATCTGCCTCGCCCGGGAAGAGTGCAATGATGGTGTCAACTTGGGCCAGTGAAGCAACGTCCTCCACGACTAAACTGAAGAACAAAATACGACAGCAACTTGTCTGTTCCCCTTCCCCCAATTCCCCAGCACTGTTCCCATCCCCCCAATTCCCCAATACAAATCTTTTTAAAAAAATAAATAAATAAATAAATAAATAAATAAATAAATAAAAAGTTCAGGTCGTCTAACTTTTTCATGCAGCCTTTTCAGCACTTCCAGATAGTAAACTTGGTTAACTATTTGTCCAGTTGGTACAAATTCATAATGAATAATCCCTCTGATATCAAAAAAGGTTAGCAACATCATTGCAACAAGCTGGCGAACTTAACTGTCACACCTCATGTGCTGTCTCCATTTTCTCCGCTTATGTTCTAGAGCCAGACCAGGATCTGGCTTCCCCACCCACCAAACTGCCCCCATCCAGTTCTCCCTGCACACCTGCCTTGCCCACCAAAGTACCTGCTCAGGGTTCACTCCCATCTTCCACAGCCGGCTTCCCTCCCTCCCTCACCTTCCTGGCCTGGCTCTGTTCTCCTGGCCTTGTCCTGCACAGATTCTCTGTAGGTTCATATCATCTCCCTGACATGGAGCGCCCAGGGTTCTATGCCGGGCCTCTTGTCAATCATCCTGAAATACCATCCACGTGCTGATGGTGAACAGATTCACCCTTCAACTCAGCCCTCGCACAAGAACTCCAGATCCACGGAGCCAACAGCTTGCTGGACAGCTCCCCTAGGTGTCTAGTCTCAATGGCAACATGCCGAAATGAACCCAATACCCACCCCACAACCAACGTACTCTTCCCAGACTTTCCATCTCAATTTATGGCAACAGCCAGTTGTTCAGTCCTTGGTTTTTCTCTCATGTCCACCTGTAGACAAATACTCACATGATACACATTCTTTGCACATCTAGAGTTGTGCATCGATTTCCACAGGGGCCCCCCTGCTCTGCCTTTATCCCATAATTATTCCAGTACTTGGTTAAAACGCTACCCGGGTCATATTATAACTCATATCAGGCTGTTAAGAGCCCACTGAAGGCTGCCTGCTCATTCAAGGTGGCTTACCCAGTTCTCTGAAGCCAGCTGCGCACCAGCCAACACTTCTCAGTGCCCCTCAGGTTCTCCTCCCTCACCCCATCCAAGGAGGCCTCCCCAGCGCAACAGGCACACAACCAGCTCAGGGCCCTTACACGCTGACACCCACTTGCCCCTCTGCCACCAACTGCCTTTTCCCTGTGATGCTGAATTACACCCACCTCCCTGCTCCCCTCCCCTGCTTTATCGAAAAGCACTTACCATCTAACTTAACGACATGTGCTAAATGTTCATTTTGTTTAGATCTGTGTCCCCTACTAGAAGATCAGCTCCATCAGGGCAGGAATTTTCGTCATGTTGCTCACTGCCTAGCACAGGGTTGGCACACACGGCCCCTCAATGAACGTATGTGTGATGAATCTAGTGGAAGAACCCATTGTATTTACAGAACTAAGAAGGTCAGCATTTCTCCTTAAAAAACATGGATTAGGGTCTTCAAAGTTCTCTGTGTCTATGTTTTGATTTTAATAAGAACTACGCCATAATGAAGTCAACAACCTACTTAGTTTATGACCTTGAACTTCATGGGAATGACACTTTCGGTTAACAGTGAAAACACAACAAGCTGCTCATCAGCTGTCAGCAACAGACACAGCAGCTGTTCATCAGCTGAACTATAGAACTGCACATGGATTTTTAATTTTTGCTAACTTTAAAAAAAATTTTAAATTTCGGATACCCATACAATAAAACCACAAGACCATTAAAACAGGAATAAAAGAAAGGCTCCTGTAATTGAGCATACGACTTAGCTTTAGCAGTAAAGGTTTAAAAAAAAAGAAAATACTATAGGACCAGGGGTCGGCAAACTTTTGAGATGGAAGCGCCACCAGGGGTTGGCAAACTGCGGCTCGCGAGCCACATGAAGGCTCTTTGGGTACATACATGTGGCTCTGAAGTAAAATTGAAAATGAAAATAAAACTATCATAGTTTCATTTATAATATTACTTTAAATTTTCCTTATTTGTAAAAATATATTTATGGCTCTCGAATAATTTTTAAGCTGTAGTGAGGGACAGAATTGGCTCTTTCAGGGGTTGGCAAACTATTGAGACGGAACATACCCAAATTGCCGCATGTGGCTTGCGAGCCGCAGTTTGCTGACCCCTGCTATAGATTATCGGCTTTTGTTACATTAAAAAAGTCAGCAAGAAAAAATAACCAAACAAAACCTCCCTGTATTGACAGTGAAACTTTTGTCACTTCAAGAATGACATCATATGGGTCATCTCCTTAGTAATGTCACAACATATGGGACTTTTTTTCCCATCAGTTTTTTAGGGCAGTCTGCATAGAGCTGTTTCTTCTACCAACCTTTGAATGAAGGCCCAGTGCCTTCATCCAAATCTGATTTGGACCAGGTGATTTCCACAGGTGGCAGGACAATGCAGTCAGGTACATAACCTTCCAGGGCAGTGGCCTGACTCTGCTCTACTAGAATTATTTACCAGCTATCACATACATGCAGCGTGACTAAAGAGATGCAGCCCACAAGTCATGGGTAAAAAGCCAGCCACACCCCTCACACATCTTGGAGGGGCCTTGGAAGTCATCTCGTGCTAGTCTAACTTCACTTTATAGGTGACAAAAATATAAACTGAACGAATTACTTTGAGGGTTAGGAGTGTCCATGTACAAGAACAAGAGGAAGATGATCCTAAATACAAGTCTTGGAGTGTAATTACGCAGAAAAGACGCTTGGACCATGACAGGAGTAATGGGGAAGGGCCGCTATCACAGCAGACCCCGCCCCCCTGGATCCCAGTGCCCCACGCCCCTTCCAGGAATGTCAAGCCAACACCACCATAAAAATCAGAACAGCCATTTCCATTCCTATTTAAGGAAGTGGCTAAGTAGTACCTAGTTAAAAAGCTGTATCTCGAGAAACAGGGAAACTTCCAAGAAACTAAAGATCATTTCATTTAGCAAATCCTTTCAGATATAAGTGTAGTAATAAAATACTAATCAATTAAAAGCCAGTATGAAGTAAGAAAAGGAACCAATTTTTATTAAACTGAGATATGTTGAAAAGATTCCGCTTACTTCATACTGTTTATTTGTTAAGACGCCTCCCCTAAAAATGCTTAAGTTTAAAATTAGGAAAAGGAGGTCAAACTGGCTTCAGATGGCAGGTCCTTCCTCCTTACAGTTAACATGTTTGATTCAATTTGCCACTTTCATTCATGCTTTCCAAATAAACCTCCTCAAATATAAACCACAAATGCAGAAAAGAGAAGCTGGATTTAAGCTGATCCCACAGCACCCACTGTCCTGGTTCAAACTCATTGGTCTTGGGACCCCCTTTATCATCTTAAAATTAGTGAGCCCCAAAACCTTGTGCTTGCATTTGAAATTAGAACAGAAAATGTTTGAGTATTTTTTTATTCATTTAAAAATTATAAAACTAACACATTACATATTAACATACAAAACATTTTTTATAAAAAAATAACTATAGTTTCCAAAACAACAAAAGTAGCAAAATCTTAAGAGGAGGAACATAGTTTGGCATTTTTACAAATCTCTTAAAGTCAGACTTAGTGGGAAACTGGATTCTCATATATGTATCAGCTTCCAATATGTTGTAATAGGTTGTTCTGGTTGATACATATGAAGAAAACCCAGCCTCCTGGAGAGGTGCTCCTGGGAAACAAAAGAGTATTTTAATAGCCTTTTCAGGTAATTGTAGATATTCTTCTTTAATACAATACCAAAACTCAACAAGTATTTTATTTTTCCCCAAAGGCTCGTTGCAATGTAGAATCTGAAACCGTATCTGTGAACTTTCTGTCCTTTATTACTTTAAAATACATTGGTCTGTCTTGTCCTTTAAATGGATCTTTAAGCCGGTGTGATTTTGTAATATCATGCATTGGTCATCTGGAAAACACTGATTCGTTGAGCTATGCAGATCTTCCAAATGTTGTTTATTGTATAGTATCAAAAGCATCACATTCATTAATATGAGCACTGATCTCATCGGAAAGTCTTTAAGTATTAGGAAGCTGTCAGGTTCATAGTGGCAGATACAAGCTTTCTGAAATTCCAGTTTCACATGAAAGCTCAAATTTTATCAATGGCAATAGTGTTAGTTGCTTTCCTTAAAGTGACAGGCTAACTTTGTTCATTTACTAAGAAATATCAGTAGTTTTTATTCTTTCCTTGTGGTCCATGAAAAAAGTGGCTAGTTCAGCTAGCAACTCAAAATTGCTAAGGGCTTGCCCTCGAGGCAATCCTCTAACTGAATTGCCACAGAAGTGCTTTCTGCATACTTCCCCTTTTGTCACACAGAGTAATAAAAAGAGATGTACTCAAGGGTTGAGATTTAATAAAATAGATGATTTTTATTGTTTCATCAAGGACATTCTTAGGTGAAAAAGGATTTTTCTAAATTGCATGGCAGTGAAGAATACAATGATACAAGCACAGCTTGGGGGGTTAGCCTCAATTATGCTAACTCAGCAGTAGTTTTACTACCATTGACCCCGCACCAACAGTACAAATGTCAACATGCAAAAAAGGCAAATGACCCTTTACAATCATTATAATAACTGTGTGGACCTCACAGATCCCCTGGGAAGGTCTCAGGGATACTCCTGGGGTTCTGTGGATCACACTTTGACCACCATTGTTTTCAGGTGCTACATTTCTAGAAAGAAAACATAAGAACCACATATGCATTCAAGTAAATTCCAGATAACTTCTGCTGTAAAATATAAACCATAAATGTAATTAAAAGCAACCTTTTCTTGTTTTACCAACTGCCAAAGAGAAATGTAAATACACTGTAGATGCCTGCATATATCTTACAATAAAATTTTGGGATTTTACATATATAACACTCATATTTTAATTCTTCCCTGGTAGCTACTAAACTGCTTACATTGTGAAGTATTTATTCTGATAATATAAAACACTACATCTGCCAAAGATGCAGAAGTATAATAAATAACATACAATTGACTATATAGGCTTAAACACATTAACCTTATTTCTTATTCTTAATTCCAAACGAAACTTATTGAATGAGTCTCTGTGAACTCTTTTACACAATTAATATTAAGTGATCTTACTGCACTAATTCATACAGTCTTCAAAAAATAATCACTGGGCATACATTGTACATAAGCATATGCTATAAGGGATACTTAAAAGCTGTCCTGCATAAGTTCCACAGTCATTTTTCCAAAGAGGGCTCATCCTCTCAAAGCCCAGCTCAGCACCTTCTGTGGCCCTCCTCTGTTGACAGCATCACATCTAAACTCCTCTATCCAAGTTTCAATCCTTTCCCAGTCTGGCTCCCCACTGCCTGCCTGTATATGATCTCATTCACTCAACAAATGTATTCTAAGCCAACGGTTGGCAAACTACGGCCTTAGGGGCCAAATCTGGCCCCCACCTGTTTTTGTACAGCCCATGAGCCAAATCAAAAGAACAATATTTCAAGATGTCAGATTATATGAAACAAAAAAATTTCGGTGTCAACAAATAAAGTTTTATTGGAATACAGCCACACCCAGTTCCCTGCCTAGTGTCTATGGCTGCTTTGAGGCTGTAATGGCTCCTCTAGCAGCTGCAAGTCTCACTTTAACGTAAAAACAAAGGCTCTGGTGTTGGATCACCACCACCACAGGCACCATACTAGGCACACAGGAGCCACTCACAAATACTTGTTTAGTGGATAACGGAATGACCTTGAGGTTCAAATGCTCCTACAAACACAGATAATCCTGAAACTAGTGCTTCAAGTTCCTGACAGCTCTTTCAATCTTTCAGCTGCAAGGACAGTAGAAATCTTGGTTCTAATCATCTCATTAAAAACCAAGTCAAAAGAAAGCATTAGCTCTTTGGAGACTCTCTCTCTCCTACACTTTGCACTTGTACCTCTATTTTTTACAGTTAAAATGGAAAACATTCAGAGATGTGAAAATGAATTAGATGATATAGGCCAATTCTTATAACTCTACAGAAGAAAATTACGTTTCAGAGAGACATATTGATTTTGATGATTATACACCTAAATCCAACTATAGCTCATTTTATACTCAGATACTGAATTAAAGGTAAAATTTTAATGTCATTTTCCCACTGATATCTGTTCATATAAGAAATATCAGTCCTAATAAGAATTCACACTCAACACTGCAAATTGTCTAAAATCATCTAACAGAATTTAAAATTCTCAATAAAGTATCATCGAATAAGAACACACCAAATTACAACATTGTATAGTAACAGAATCTGTCACAATTTACAACAAAAAGTACAAGAGAAAAGTCACTCCCCTGGAGAGAACAAGAGGGTGTCTTAAACCTAATGACAATCAAGGACAGCTGCTGGGACAGTGGTCTGTGGGGTTCCACACACACAGAGTGTGGGCTCACATTGTACTGGCAGGTTCCTCACAGAAGCACAAAGTTATCGTGGGTTCTTGTACTTACAACAAGTATATACTTTGCAACCACAGTCAAGCTTTTAATTAACAACTTATACTAATTTAAAACTCCTCTAAGCTCCTGTCCAATTCTAAATTTCTAAGATCTTACGATGTTAGTTTATCACAGACAAAATTCTAACTAGATGCAAATATCTCTCAATTAAATCAGCACCGTATGAGGTTGACAAGCATAAAAAGATACAAGACCTGGCAAGTAAAGTTGATGATGATAACAATAATCATAGGAGCTACCATTTATTGAATCTTAAACATGATATTAAACATTATCTCATTTAATCTTCACAACCTTTGATGTAGGTGTGTCCCCATTTTAGAGATGGGCCCATCCCTAAACACTCCCCTTATCTGCAACACGCATCAGGAATATGTATTAAGGAATATGAGACCAGACAGCAGTGAAGAAGGAGGGGGAGGGGGAGGGCGGGGGGAAGCAGAGCTCCCAGTTAGCTCGTCTTGTGCCCAGTGAACTAAGCCCACATGTTAGCCGTCACCAGGTGGTCTCTTCCCTCCCCTGGAGTTCGAGCCTATGCATGCATGCATGCATGCATCCATCCATGCATGCATCCATCCATGCATGCATCCATCCATGCATCCATGCATCCATCCATGCATCCATCCATCCATCCATCCATCCATCCATCTATGCATCCATCCATCCATGCATCCATCCATCCCTCACTCAGCTCCCTCCAGAAACTGAAATCCTTTTATCCTCCACCTGCTCCTCCTGTTTATGCCCTTATACTGCAAAACTTGGGGAGGGGGTGTTCAGCAGTCCCAGGGGTAAGTGTCCTAATCTCCTTTGTCCATCTCACAATTTCACAGAAACCGAACATCTAGCATGTGTCAAAACGTTAAGGGAATTTATAACCCTAACCAATAACATAAAAATAAAAGAAAATTAACTCCCAACTTGAGAGTCATCAGAACAAGTAACAAAGACAAGTGGCAAATGCAGATACCAGGACCATTCCAGAGGTTTCTGACCCACACAGTAGCTATCAGCAAGTGCAACCCCTCAGAGGTAGGGTGGATAACCAAAGAGAACCAGCTACTGTGATCTTGAACAGAAAAGCAGACAAAAGCGTAGGGAGGCCAGCAAAGGTTGTGTGTTGGTCACTGGCAGACACATCCACACCAGTATCATCATGAGGGCCAAATATTCTTGGGAAAAAATATATTCAAAGTTCATGAAGGAGTCCTCTTTTCTTTTGCTATAAAGGACATTATTGGGATAATTAGTAAAAATCTGTATTAGATCTGTTTCTTACATAATAGAGCTGCATCAATGATAAATTCCTAATTTTAAATTGTACTGTGGTTATGTAATAGAATGTCCTTGTTTTTAAGAAATAGCCACTTACGCATTTGATGGCAGAGAGACATATCTTAAATTTTCAGAAAAAAAAAAGTACACACAGAGAAGTTGTAGAAAGGAGGAGGGAGAATAAAGCAAATATAAAATATTAACATCTGATAATCTAGAAGACGATACCATAATTCTTTGTACTATTCTTACAACCTCTATGCCTGAAAAAAACTGATTCCTAAAGAGATGCTGAGGCTTTTTCTCCAAAGAAAAGGCAGTGAGGATGGACAGAAGCATTCTCATTTGAAGATGACTTTACCAACGCTAATTATACTTCTGAGACGCTGCCACTGACATTTTCTTTCCAAGTAGATTTTCCCAAAATAAATTAAGTTTCCGACCTATACACTCTCAGTCCCTCTACCAGATAAATGAGATGGTTCCGTGGATTCCTCCAGAGAGCCCCCAAATCTCGAAGTCAGCGGTGATAAGCATGGATGCTGGAGGCAACTGGCAGAGCACTCTGTGAAACGATGACAGTACTTTGAACAGTGCTTGGCCCCGGCTGAAGTGTTCCTTACCATCCATCTTACTGTCACTGAACTCCCAACCTGGATTTCTTTCTCCAACACGCGTCAGTACTTTTAGTCGAGCTTGTGGATTCACAAACTACAGCCCCAGGGCCAGCTGTCAGTTTTTGTAGGTTAAGTTTTATTGAAAAACAGCTATGCCCATTCAGGATTCCACCCTCCAAGGGCAGAGGCAAGCAGTTGTGAGAGATTCCAAAGCCAAAATATGTACTTATCGGGCCTCTTACAGAAAGTTTGCTGACTTCTACCCTAGTGTTTAATGACCTTCACAGCATCTTTAGCAATCTTCAAACTGCCTCAAGACTGACGGTTAAATTAGAGACGATTACTGAAGAACAGTGATCTAGAGCTCCTGAGGGGTGCCTCTATTACAGGATTGTCCACTTGCTCCAGGTCTGGGCTGGTCTACCTCCTGTGAGCTGGAAAGAGTGAATTCTGATTCAGATTAGAGTGGATCCATATACATCCCAATGAGGCAGCCAGGAGGCAATCAAGCTCTCACATGATCCTGGGGGAACCCATGAAACAAGTCTAACTGAGGGCTGGCCGAGAGGCGTGTTGGTTAAGAGTTGGCTTGGGAGCGCAAGCTCTGAGCAGCAGGGCTGCTGGTTCCAATCCCTCATGGGCCAGTAACGCTGTACCCTCTACAGCTAAGATGGTGCGTAACAGCTTGACCTGGAGCTGGGCTGCTGTGAGTTGCTGGCGACTGCGTAGGCTGCAGTGGGGCTGCAGTGGGCTCCTGTAAGCTACTGTGAGCAGCCGTCCAAATGGCCAGCGAGTGACTGCCTCAGCCGGGAAGAGCACAATGATCACAATACCAACATGGACCAGTGAAGCGGCATCCTCCAACAACAAGACTCAAGAACAAAAGGACAGCAACTTGTCTGTTCCCCTTACCCGATTCCCCAACACTGTTCCCCTTCCCCAATTCCAATAAAATCTTTTAAAAAAAAAAGTCGAACTGAATTTTATATTAACAACTATGTGAGAAGGGAATCCCATACAGTACATATTTGCTTTCATCTTACTGTATCCCCATGAGCTTCCTTTCTCCTTCCTAACATAGTATGATTGCATTTTGTACAAATTTGAATTACACAAATTTAATATAATTTTAAGCCGTCATTTTGCCAAAAAAACAAGGTGAAATTAGTTGAATCCCACAAATCTTAAAAATCCATAAAACGTTTGGAAGGCCAATTAATTGCAAGTGGTGTCTGCTCTGACAGCTGCATCTTTTAAATGATTAACAGGACACCGAGGCTTCTTTGTCAGAGTCAGTCTAAACACGTGGGGTGTGAGCTACTTGGCATCTTCAGGGAAGTGTTCCTGGCATAAAACGCAGCCTACCACAGCACTTTGCTCCCAAGGCCCATCCCTGGCTCCACTGATGAAAGAGTACCCAGGAGGAGGGCTTGGCAACAGAAGGTCCCAACCTGGCCATCCACCTGTCAACAGGATTGCAGGGCTGCACGTCCGTGGTGACAGCAGGAATAGCAGCCTGAGTCCTCCCCTGCTCCCTCTAGTAAGACGGAGATGCCTGTGCCTTTTGCCACATGTAGTTCACAACAAGGAGTGACAGTAGCACACATACCACATTTTCACAGCAATGTTTATCCAAACCCACTTCTAGTTCAGAAAGGTTAAACTTTGTTTCAAGTTACTTGATTTTCCACCTTGAGGAAAAAAGGAAAAAAATCACTAGACACCACAAGCAGCATTCTTTGAAGCACAGAATGTAAATCTTTATTACTAAAAGGTTTGTCAGCACAGGGTTCTGCCCACAGTCAGAGGCCCCACCTTTCCTGACGGCCCTCCCGGCCGCATGGCCAGACCTCCACCCCTATTACTTAGGCCCCTCTGCCCAGCTCGCTTTCACGTTTGTGCCTTATTTATGCTCAACTATTTAAAACGCTAAAATACAAAACAACTTAGGACAAGGAAATGGTACTTAATTTCCACACATTCAATTCCACTCATTGACTTTTTCAGTGATTTAACTAAAATCTGTCTCATCTCTTCACCTTCCCTGGCCTTTTCCGACAGATTTTATTCTTCCATGCTTGTGCCTTATCAGGAGTCTGACCTTGTGGTTACCTGTCTGGTACCCAGTCACTCACCATCATCCTTCCTCCCCAATGTGAGGCTCCTTAGGGGGACAAAGCAAATCTCACTGTCCACCCCACCATGGAGGTAGGTGGTTCAAAACATTTAATCAAATCAGACAGTTCTTGACGATGGCTAAACATGAAAGATGCAGAGAAGTTAATTCAAAATAGGAACCAATTTCATGTGACTTTACAATATTTGGGGCATATTATCTGATGGTGGCTTATGAAGTTAATGGTTCCATCACATTGTAATTCAAGAACACCCACAGGTTTCAAGCAGTTTGAGGCCCCAGGTGCTGATGTCAAGCTCTGCTTCCTCTTAGAGGCTGAATCTGGAGCATTATGAAGAGGGTGCCCTAGCTCACCACTGCACTGGGGGGATAAGGAAAAGCCAAGGGCATTCCTCCTGCTCCTTGCCCTCTAGGATTGAGGACAGACACAGTCTCTTCCGAGGGGACGGACAGAGCCAAAGGCAAGGCAGAGGGCATAAAACAAGTAGGTGGAGCTCTTGCTTTTAAGTGGTCTCACAACCTGCACAAAAGTGGGAAACCTAAGGGTTGAGTATTTTTAGAAATACTTGGAGAGGCAGGGATGACTGCTATGATTCTCATCTTCTGTGATGCACTAAATGAGGTCCGGGTACTGTCCATGAATAAGAAAACAAGCAGAGCTTTGTAAGAGCAAATTGCAACCATGTGATCCCACTCCATACTTGCTCTCAAATTCCCCAAAACTTCTCATGTCCCCTAAAATGAACATTTTGTAATGGTTCAAAGCACTTCTGATTAACAATTAATTATGTGATTTTGTTTTTATGACCATCATCTATGTGAAGTCAGAGAACGCAGTAACAATCTTTATTTCCCTCTGGTATAGGGAAGACTTTTAAAGCTTTTATCTGAGACATTCTCATTGAGACCCTTAATGTTTATTTTCTCCCAGAAGACTTTTGTTCAAAATGAGAACATGTTTATTGTTTCCAGATTTAAATAGCTAAAGTGGTGAAGTTATTGGGTTGTCGGAAAAGTCATGATGCATTTTTGCAACGAAAAACAGAAAAAATACATCATGACTTTTCCGACAACCCAATACATAGACATTTTAAAGTCAGTCTTGCATTGTCATGTAACATTGAATTGTATAGCTAAAGTTTTCAGGATATATACAATATAGATGAAGATCATAAGGAAAAACTAAGGTTAATAAGTATGACAGGTGTTATCAATAAATCATTACTGCAAACTCATCTAAAACCTGCACCTGGCACACCTATTACCAATCCACAAAACAAAGTTTGTGGTTCATTATCTCTGATTTCCTTGACGACCATCTAGCACAGGAAGTATTTCTTCAGCATCAAAGTGACACCTATGCAACACCTGGCAATTTTTAAAATGCAAATTCTGAGTCTTTCCCTTTCAAGACTGGACACTTCTATTCATGGCCACCTTCCATCTAGAGTAGGGAATAATTAAAAACAAACTAAATGAATGAAAATAAAGAACTGCTAAGTAAGTTATGATGCATCTACTCAAAGAAATGTTATACACCCAATGGTTACCATTATGAGAGCTATAGAAACAGGGAAAATAATTACGGTAATGAAAGTCACTGAAAATGCTACATACATATGTAGACATATTTTTAAATGTGTATTTTGTAGATAAAAACTAAAACTCAGATACGTAATGTATTAATGTGGTAGGTCTAGAGGGGTTTTTTTCAGCATTTTTTTATGTTGGTGTGTTGTTTTACACTAACGAAAGAAAAATATTTGGAAAAAGTATTAGTTTTTAAGAAAAAGAACTGTGTGATTTATTCTCAAAATCAATCTTAAAAAAAAAAAAATGCACTTGATCAGAAAAAGATCTCCAGACTATCTGGTGAGGGGGAATACAACAAGAAATCAGAAAAAGTTTATTCAATTTTTAATTTTTTCCCATTATATCAAAACCTGAAGTTTATTTCTTGAAGTATTAATCATCATCAACTTTAAACCTCAATGGAATAGGAAGGGGTACAGGTATGCTGAAGCCATTCCTACTTGCCTTTTATACATTTTCTGACAGCCTTTGTAAGGTTTTACTTCTGCTAATACTAACAATTACACCAACAGAGTGGTGCCCCAAGAATTCGGGGTATATTCTCAGCATGAAAACTAGCGTTCTTAAAAATCTATGGGACTGCCTTCTCTTAACAAAATAAAAACAAAACAAACATACAAAATAAAAATAAAGCCTTTTATTGGATTTGTCACAATATCGCTTCTGTTTTAGAAGAGGTATCAGTTCACAAAATTGGGACTACTATTATTAGCCCAACTGAGTTGTTTTTCATTAACTCCTGGGGGAAAAACCAGTATCATCACATATAAATCACTTTTCCACAATACAGCTTTATCCAGAAATAAGATACTTAGAACCTCAGAAAATTCAGTGAGAAGCTGACTGCTAACTTAAAACAGACTTGGAAGGGAAAATATATTCATATAATTTCTTTGGTTCTCATTTTGATTGTGGCACTAAGTTTGGTTAAGTCTGCCATTATTCTGTACGTTAATGAAGTATATACACGTATAAGCTGCCTGCTTCCCAAGAGATTTGAGCCTCTTAGTTTCCAAATCTGTAAAATGGTAGCCATCTCACTGATTCTGTGAAGAACACATGCCATATCTGTAAAGTGCTTAACTCAGGCACCCAGTAAGCGCTCAGCAGATGAGACGAGACCTAGCGCCTTGTGGTGGCTAAGCATGGCAGCTCTGAAGCCGACTGTCTGCTTTGAAGCGCAGCTCTATGACCTGCAAGTCCCTTCGCCTTCCTATCAAATAACAGTGCCTACCTCATAGGGTGATGTAAAGAATAAATAAAATTATGTATGTAGAACACTTAGAACAGTGCCTGGCATATATTTAGGGCTCACTACACATTTGTTATTAATACATTTTCTCCTGAGCATCACGCCTGCAATTTGGATAAACTGCAGCAAAAGAGGTTTAACTGTCTTTAGACAACTTTAGCTATCATGAGACTCTGCCATAACTCAAGACACAGCCAACCCTCCTACTGGCATAGCTAAAGGCAATTAGCATGATCTCTTCCTGTAATTTTTTTAAAAGAAAAGGGGAAACGGAGAAAAAACATTTTAAATATTTGCAAATATTAGTATAAAAGTATACTTCAAAGTGTTGATGATCAATGGGGGGTTTTTTGGAAACTGAGGGAATGTTTTTTGGTTGCCAAAGTGATGGAGAAGGGGTGCTACCAGCAATAGTTACGAGGATGGGTTTCTGTACATCCTGTAATGCTTTCACAACAAAGAATTGTCCTGCATTCCCCATGACTTTCAAATGCCCAGAAGACATTAATGTAAACGAAAATTCTGTTTATAATTATCTAAGCCTAGAATCTAATTACATTTTAAATGTAAACACAAAGGATTTTTTTTGTTTTGTTCTAACATTATTGCTTTTCCAAATTATAAATAGGGCTCCTTGTAAAATACTAAAACATTACAGAAACAATATAGAAAAATATTTAGGCAAAGTAAATTTTTCTTATTGCCTGTTAAGGACTGAACTGTGTCTCCCCGAAATTCATGTTGAAAACTTAGCCCCAGTATCTCAGAATGTGACTGTATTTGGACACAGGGTCTCTAAAGAGGTGATTAAGTTAAAACGAGGCCATTAAGGTGGGCCCTAATCCAATCTGACTGGTATCTTCATAAGAAAAGGAAATCCTGACACATGAAAGGACACCAGACACCTGTGCTTACAGAGGAAAGACCATGTGAGGACACAGTAAGGTGGCCATCTGCAAACCAAGGAGAGAGGTTTCAGAAGGAACCAAACCTGCTAACATCTTGATCTCAGATTTCTAGTCTCCAGGAACTAAGAGAAAATAAATTTCTGTTGTTTAAGCCAAACAAACTAGAGACTTCTGAGAAGTACCAGTCAGGATTTTGGTGACTGTCCCTCAGTTTTGGGTTTTCTCATGATTAGGCTGAGGGTATGCATTTCTGTCTCAGTGCGTCATACACAGGTACATAATATCATCATGTCTTATTACTGGTGATGTTAAAGTGATATCTGCTGGGTTTTTCTACTGTGAAGTTACTTTTTTTCCCTTTGTATTTTATGAATATCTCAGGGGAGATACTTTGTGGATATGTAAATATCACAGATTGGAGATTTAAAGAGATGGGACAACTGAATGAAGAGTGGGATTAGATCCTGAAACAGAAAAAGCATGTTAATACGTTCAATATGGTCTGTAATTTACTAGTACTGTGCCGATGTTAATTTTCTGGTTTTTATAAGGATATCTGATAATGTAAGATGTCAACATTAGGGAAGTGGGTGAAGAAAGTAGGGGAGCTCTCTAAACTATTTTTGCAACCTCAAAATTAGGTTTACAAAGCTGCGGGTTCTGATTCCATATGTCTGGGCAGGGCCTGAGAGTCTGCATTTCTCTAAAACGCCCAGTGACGCTGCTGCTGCTGGCTGGTGGACCACTTCACTAGCAAGGCCTTGGCAAACTCAGCTGACGCATTTCACTGCGCACAATTTCCAAAGCACAAGCGACTATAATGCATCAAGATTGTACTGAGTACAGTAATCCCTGCTTAACTAGAGGTATTCCTTAAACTCTGGCACGCTGAACTGCTCTCTCTTAGTACATACAGTGAGAAGCCGACTAAAGAATCTGAAATTGCAATCTTTGCTACAATACACATCTATGGTTGGCCTTCCCCAGCTGAGCCTGGCACCCCTCCAAGGCTGCGGAGCCAGGAGAACCTCCACGAGGAATGCGTACCATCTACCCACACTGCACCAGGGAAGCTGCTGTGGGCATCATGACCTGGCTGCACGTCCCACTGATGGTGGGCATCATCACCAAGGCCATTGGGAGGCAGGAGAGAGGAGCAGAGTGAGGAGCACAGGCTCTAGAACTGCTCACAGTGAAGGGCTGGCCGGTACACACGTGACCTCTGCTCATCCCATCAAAATGATTTTTAACAGCGTATAATAAATCCACAGGAAAGAAAAGAAAACGGCGGGCAAGAGGTTCTACAAAAAGACTAAGAAAACAGCAACCTGCAGCACACAAGAGAAGGTACAACCCAAGGAGGGCTCTAAGCTGCAGCAGGCTGGGACCCAAACCCAGGACCTTCAGGAGAGGGTGAGGGTGAGGGCTGCGCCTGCACAAGGAACACAGTCCCGATACAGAAAAGCAGCCCTCAATCCAAGGGGTCTTCCTTAAGCTAAAAGGCCAGAGAAAACCTCTCTGCCATCTGGCATTTGAGGTCCAAGCACAGTAACAAGTTCTCAATCACCTAAAGGGAAACTCACACATTTTAAAACCAGTCCCACAGACTCAAATCTCTCTGTCCGCTTCCTTCTTGCCTTAGACAACAATTACCAATAATTGAGGAGTACTTGCCTACAAAGCAAGAAGCCAGTATTTTTTAAAAGAAGACAATGATGGCAGTGACACTAGATGAAACGAGATCGAAAAAAAAAGAACTGAAAAAAATCTTTATTGATATCCGAGTCAAGGAGATACTGCATTCAAAAACCAATAAACTACTGCGAAAAAGAAACAGAACAAATACACTCTTGGAAATTCACATTTCAATTATGGATAAAAAATTCTAAATAGGATTGGAAGATAAATTGAAGCCTTCTCCCAGAAATAAGAATAAAGTGACACAGGAAGAAAATACAGACAAGAGATTCAAGGGCTCAAGATAGCCATCATCAAACTAGCAGGAACTTGGAAAGGAGATGAGTAAAAGCAGAGCGGAAGAAATTCTCAAATAAATGATACAAGAGACTTTCCCAGAGCTGAGGACAAGGCCCCAGAAACAAAGAGCATTTGGAATGGGACTCCACATCCTCTGGCACTCTGGAAATGTTCTAAAACCAAAGAGGACCCTAAAAAGTCACCCAAAAGGAGTAACGCTACTTGGCAGAAGGTTCTCATTGAAATGAAGAAAGCGACGATTAAAAACATGGAGTCCTGAGCAAACCCAGATGTATAATAAAGGAAAATATCAGGATGATACCTGTGCTGGTGTAATCAATCCAGATTAGAAAGAGGACAGAAGGATAGAGAGGAGGGGGAAGTTTGGAGAGATTTGACACTATCCTTGAGAATTTAAAACAATGTAAGCAGCCAATAGGAGCAGAAGAAAAAGAAAGGCCATTACAAACAACAGAAAAAACCAACAGCTGTATAAGGGTAATGCACTACTTGGCCGTGAAGCAAACAACATTTGCATAGTTATAAACAATGAGTTAGCTGAACATACTGAATTCAGGGGATAGAAGAGGTGGGATATGATATGAAAAGCTAAATCATAGTATAATAGAAAGTTAAAAATGTGTAAAATTAATAAAACACCAGCTTATCATTTAGAGCTATGAAGAACTTATTGAAGAAACAAAACGATATAAAAGTCTTTGAAGAGGGGAACTGAAAGGTTGGACGGGAGACTGCTGCTGCTCATGGTTTTCATTGACATTCCATTATGTACCTTATTTTAAAATATTAAATACACTTTTTTTTTAAATATTCAAACCCTGGCTGTGTCTTAGGCAAGTCACTTAACCTCTGTGGACCTCAGTCACCTCATCCATAAAACAGGCGGTCTCTACCTCACTGGATGGTTGTGATGAGAAACACTGGAAATGATTAAGTCCCAGCCACAACACAGGTTCCCATAAATGGCAGCTGTCTTTTTAAAAATTAAAGCCAATGATGGCAGAATACAACATGACAAGAACATATTCTTATTCTAATTGACTTTACAGGCAGTTTTGGTGTTTGTTTTCACCACTGGATATTTGTACCCCAGGGTTGTCAAAGCAGCTCAATGTTAATTGATCCAATCATCTTTCTGATGTAACACTTCCCTCCGGTACTGAGGGACCCCTCAACTATCCAGCCCAAGTTATTTTTCTTTCCCAAACTTCCAGTTACAAGTCTACCCTTAGAAACGACTGTCTCATCAACTAGTTGATCTTAGTGCTAGTTTTGCCAACATGGTCAGGCCTTGCAGCGCATCCCTTGGGGTACATGCAGGAAGAACAGGTAACTCCAAATAAAGAGCAATCACCTGTTTTCTCCCAGACTCTAACCTGGACCCCCCTTCCCTCTCAGGGCAGGCAAGCTCTCCATCCTTGGAAGTTGCACGTGTTAACAGTTCTCTCGGGAATATTTATTTCTCCAATATCAAGACAATCCCTACCATCTCATCAGTGAAAAATTCGTCTTCTATTAAGGCAATGTCTCCAATTCACTCACAGTGGAGATAGAATGTACATCGACTTTTTGCAGCCATGGTGGGGGAGGGGGACTTCAAAGCAAAAAAAGTAAGGCCACATTTCAAAAGGACTAATCCACAGAAAAAGCAAAAAAGTATAGGGGGGTGAAAGCACCTGAAATCCTCCTTCACCAAGGCCGGGAGGAGAGCAGAATCCGATTCTCTCCGAGGTCTAAACCTGCCTATTCCTAAAACGGCACCTTATGTCCCTACTTCCCTTTGTGAAGCCGTAAGCAAATTAAGAGAACGCTGTTTGTGTTCCTGACTCTCGGGGCTCCATTTCACGTTGGTTAACTCAGGATGTCAACCAAGTCGGAAGTCAGACTGACAGGAACTACCACGCTGCAGGGTCTTTTGGGTGCGTTTTCAGTTTTCCCATTTCCCACGAGAAAAATGATAGACCCAGCCTGCACCCTCCTGCAGCTGCGAGCCGTCCGTCTGCAGGGCAGCCCTCGGGACATCTGGGAGCACCTCTCGCAGGGCTGCTCCCCAAGTTTAAAGGCAGCTACCGGGGGCCGGGCGTGTCACCCGGACCGTCCTAACCAGCGCGCAGCATGGCAATACGGGTGGGTGGGGGTGGTGCAAGTGCAAAAGAAAATTAATGAAAAGACATCAACAGTCTCCTGTGGTTAGAGAACGGCCCTGTGAGGCGGCCCCCCCTGTATCAGGAATGCCGGGTCACAGCGCCGTGCGCCCACGGGAGGAAGCGCGGGGGGCCATGGGGGCCGCAGAAACCGGGGGGCTGACAGGGCAGAGGGGGGCGGCGGGACCCAGGGCCGCTGAGGCCGAGGGGGCGTCCGGAGGGGTTGACAGGGCTGAGCGGAGCGGCGGGGGAAGGAGGAGTGACGGCAGGGTTCAGGCGGGCGGCGGGGCCCGGGGGCGAAAGGGGGCTACCGGGCGGGGGTAGTGGGCCGTTGGCGGAACCGGCAGGGCGTCCCGGGAGGGGGCGGCGGGCGCGGCGGCCGGAGGAGGGCGCAGGGAGGAGGGAGGAGGGGAGATCTCGCTCTCGCTCTCGCCCCGCGGGAAGGGGGAGGTGGAGACGCGACCGGCTGCGGGAGCTGCAATTACCGTGTGGGCTGCGGAATTCTCGTGGTGTTTGTCGGGGAGATGCGATAATGGCGTCCGTCCTCGCGAGAGAAGCCGCCGCTCTGCGCAGGCGCCGCGAGTCCCTCCTCGCGGCCCTCCGCCCTGCACTATCTGCGCAGGCTCCCTGGGCGGGGCGCGCCGGGAGCGGGGGAGGGGTCAGAGACAGGACCTGCCGCTCGAGGCCTCCCGCGCGCGCTTTCGCCCGCGCCGTCGACCGCGGAGCATGCGCACGCGTTCTGCTCCAGTGCTACAGTTTGGGCCCCGAGGAGCTCTTACTTCTCCATAGTGTGCTAGGGTTCCTCGCTAGCCCTTGAAAAATCGTGTCGGTGGGCCATTGGAGAACTTGGCATTTTCTTTGCGACTGAATGAATAGGAATTAGCTCCCCACCAACGACTACAAATCCCGGAGGGCCGTGCGCGAGCCGCGAGCAGTACATTCTGGGACTCGTAGTCCCGGCGTCTGCGCCGTGGCTGCCGGTACTTGTAGTCTCTCCATACTCCGGTAGCCCGGCCCGCGCTGTGGGCTGCTGGGACTTGTAGTTCAGGTGCACAGAATTGCTGCGCCCCGCACCATGTGCGGCCGCTTCCGCTCTGGCGGGGTTCCCCCAAAGAATAGGTAGTGCGCAAGGATCCCCAGTGTCATGCACACAATGTTGACTGCACGCTCGTGGGGGAAAAATATATTAATTATATGTGATATATATTTTGTATTTAATTATGTTATATATTATATATAATACGTGCCTATGTAAATAAAACATATGAATATAAATATAGTATGAATGTAAATATAATATATTTGTAGAGCATTAATGCACATTTGTGGGTACTCCTCCTAGGAAAAAAACTCCCAAACTATAGACAGGAATGTTATTCCTGCTTATTGGCATCACTATTGCTTTTCATGTGTGATGGGATTACTATTACTTTTCATTTTTCTTCTTTATACTTGCCTCTGTTTTCTGAGTTGTTTACGTTGAGCAAGAATTCCTTTGATCACCCAAACACGAGAGGATGGAGCTGTTTTCATTTAGAAAATCAAATGCTTTACCTTGAGTTTCCTGTTCATTTCCCTTTTGCCAACAATAAAAACTTGATTCAGGGCAGCAACCAGCTGTGCAACCTTGGGCAACCTTGTTGAGTTAGCGTCTCTTCCAGAATTAACACTGGGGTTCTGCTGAGGCTGGTCACTGGATTCCTTTACCGGAAAAGTGCCTTAAAGAAATTCCAAGGAACCACAGAAGGTCAGCCCTGGAAAAGACATTGATACGGAAATGAGATATGTCCTATGTAGAGATGAGGAGAAGTCCAAAGAGATTGGAAAAATTGCTCAGCAAGGTCACAGGGCTGGAAAGAGACAAAAAGCACAGTGTGGAATCCAAAACACCTTGGTCTGGAGTCTAGAGGCAGTTCACGGTGGGGAAAAAGATTTCAAAAGCTATCCACAAAAATCCTGAGAGGCATGCCTTAGGTCCCACCTAGGCCTCAATCATAGCCAATCTAATCCTTAACTATGTAAGAAGCCTTAACATTCTGCATCTGACTAGAAAGCAGATAAACGTAGAGTGATATTTTTCATATTATTTCAAAATATCACAAAGTCCTCACCAGTAGCTCCCTTCCTGGTGCTCCTTGCTGCCCAGGGCTTGCACACTGCTTGGCTCCAATCAGCTGCTGCCTAAGTCATGATCAGGAATTAAACCAATCAAAATTATAATTGTGCTTATGCTGGAGTCATTGACTTCTCTTTTTTGTTTTCAATGTTTCCGATTTACTTATTTTACATTTTGTTGCCCAGGAAGCTCAAAAAGAGGAAGGTGTTCAATATTCACACCTAACTGATTAACCATGGTTTTTACAAAAAAATTAAATAGCTTGAAATTTACAAAGACAGCTGTCTACCAATGAAGGGCCCTTCCTGACCACAGAGGACCCTTCTCCTTACCCATCAATTCATACAAGACTCCAATGGAAGTCCCTGGAGTTAATTAGGCTAAAGTCACATTGGTGGCAGCTTTATAAGAAGGGAGGTGCAAATAAAAAATAAAGAATAGAAACAAAAGAAGATAAAAAAAGAAAAGAGGAGAGGTGCACTCTGACAAAAATGGCACCAGAAACAGGGGACCATTTTGATGTATGTGTGCGGGGCATTTGCAAAGATCTCAAAGCCCCCTTCTTCAAAACCAGGGAATGCCCACTTTAAGCGAAACCTGGACTCCTTCAGAAGAGTCCTGCTCTTGAAGATGTCACAAGGATGGAGAAAAGTGAAATATTTAGGAAGCCCCTAATTGCCCAAGAAAGCTTAGAAAACTGAGCACAGCTGTCCATAAAAGCAAAGCCCTAGGAACAGGCCTGAACTAGGCTTTGAAATTTAAGCTGTCCTGTGGCGAGTTGCTGAGGCTTCAAACTCACATATCATCAGGTTCTGGAGAGGATTCAATGTAGCAGCGTTTCTAAAGGGTCTGAGTCAGGAATGATAACATTACCAGTGCTGAGTTACTATGCCTTGGGCCAGGGATATCTCATTTTAATCCATTTTTTTGTGAAGAAGATGACGTTCAGAGAGATTAAGCAACACATCCAAGGTCACATAGCCATCGCAGTGCTAGAACTTTGAGGAGGAAAGTTGTGAGATGTGGTGGAAAAGGTAGTTTGGATGTGGGTTATGTGGGTCGTGCAGGTCTGCAAGTCCTTTTTGGCCAAGGGATGAGTTTTGTCTTGATCCTAAAAATAATGGGAAGCCTTTACAAGATTAGGGGCAAGGATGGATATGATCCGATTTGTGTTTTCAAAAGTCACGCTGGCTGGAGTGTTGGAATATAAATTGGGGGTGGGGAGAAAGGGTCCTGAGTGGATCTGGGGAGAGCCCTTGAGGAAGCTGTGGCAGGCTTCCAGGCAAGAGATGATGGAGTCCTGAACTAGGGTGATCCTAGTGGAGACCAAGATGCAGAGAAGTGGACAGAATCAAAAGGTGAAATCAATAGGCATGACCATGAATCCAATACTGAGAGCAGGGTAAGGGAAAGAGGGCAGCTCGGATGCCTCATGGGCCTGCAAACATGTAAAACTGGATGGACAGAGTGCTGTTCCCTAAATTGGCCACTGGCTGCCAAGGCTGTGGAGACTGCCAGAAAAAGTGCTTCTTTCTTATTGATCCAGCCAAGGGGGCCTCTCCTGTAATTCTTCCCCCATCCTATGACACTTTTCTCTACTTCACACAAAGGCAGTGTATAGGTTCCCAGCTCCTGCTAGGAAAAGATCGGGTTTGGGGGTGAACTGGAGTCCTGGTGATAGAGCCCACAAGGTAATTTGGGGGGAATAGGAAGAAGGAGCACCCAGCACCCCCTGTAGTCTCATCTCCCCCTGGCGTGGATTCCACCCAGACCTGGGACAGGCCACAGCCACACATTCTGGGCCATCAAGAGATGTAAAGATCAGGAAGTGATGTCAGCAATATGGCAGAATAGGGGGTCACCTATCATACCCTCCTTCAGCAGCATAATTTGGCATCCATCCATGGACAGAGGTACCTCTGTGGGACTTTTGGGATTCAGATAGGAGACTGCGAATCCCTGGAGGAGCCTCAAATCAAGAAGGGCAATTTTGAGTCGACTGCCCCCAATTCGAGTGGCAGACTCACTGACCTTGGTCTCAGCTACAGACCCAGAAACAGACCATCACCCTGTGGACGCAACTACAGCTCCATTTGGCCTTGGCCCTGTCACCAGCATCATCCGCCAAGGGACCCAGCAAGAATCAGACCTGTCCATGCCCCAGATAACAGGCCCACTATATTTGGTTCTCACTGTGGACCCTGAAGCAGCCTGGAATCCAGCTGTAGCCCCTCTTAGCTGTGGTCCAGGAGCAGTCCCAACCTACCCAGGGTCCCAGAGGGAGACACACCATCTATAATGTGATACACCACATTAACAAAATAGAAGATAAAAATTACATGATCATCTCAATAGATGCAAAAAAATAATAAGCATTTGACAAATTCAACATCCTTCATGACTAAACCTCTCAATAAATAAGGCATAGAAGGAACACACCTTAACATAATAAAGACCGTGTAACCTACGGCTAACATCATGCTCAATGATGAAAGGTTGAAAGCTTTTTCTTTAAGTTCAGGAACAAGACAAGAATGCCCATTTCTATTCAACATAGTACTGGAAGTCCTAGTCAGAGCAATTAAGCAAAAAAAAAAAAAAGAAATAAAATGCATCCAAACCAGAAAGAAAGAAGTTAAATTGTCTTTGTTTGCAGATTACATGATCGTATACATAGAAAACTCTAAAGACTCCACCAAGAAACTGTTAGACCTAATGAATAAATTCAGTAAAGCTGCAGGATACAAAATCAACATGCAAAAAATCAGTTGCATTTCAATGCACTAACAATGAACTATCTGAAAAAGAAATGAAGAAAATAATTCCATTTACAATAGCACCAAAATAATAAAGTACTTAAGAATAAATTTAACCAAGGAGGTGAAAGATTTATACACTGAAAAACTTTAAGACATTGATGAAGAAAATTAAAGAAAACACAATAAATGGAAAGATATACTACGTTTATGGATCAGAAGAATTAATATTGTTAAAATGTTCAACCTACCCTACCCAAAGCCATCTACAGATTTAATGTAATCCCTAGCAAAAGTCCAATGGCTCCTTCCACAGAAATAGAAAAAAAAAAATCCTAACGTTTGTATGGAACCACAGAAGACCCTGAATAGTAATCCTGAGAAAAAAGAACAAAGCTGGAGGCATCATGCTTTCTGATTTCAAATCACAGTAATCGAAACAGTATAATACTGATCTAAAAATGGACACATAGACCAATGGAATTATCTACAGAGAGGCAAGAAATAAACCCCCACATACATGCAGTCAAATAATCTTTGACAAGGGCGTCAAGAATATGCAATAGAGGAAGAATAGTCTCTTCAATAAATGGTGTTAGGAAAACTGAATATTCACAGGCGAAAGAATGAAATTTGACCCCATCTTACACTGTACAAAAAATTAACTCGAAATGAGTTAAAAACTTAAATGTAATACCTGAACCCATAAAACCCCTTGAAGACAACATAGGGGAAAACTCCTTCATATTGGTCTTGGCAGTGGTTTTTTGGATGTGACACCAAAATCACAGGCAGCAAAAGCAAAAATAAAGTGAGCTACATCAAACTACAAAGTTTCTGCACAGCAAAACGAAAAGGAACCTACAAAGTGGGAGAAAATATTTGCAAACCATATATCTGATAATCAGTCAATATCTAAACTATATAAGGAACGTACACAACTCAATAGCAAAAACAAACAAACAAAAAATCCTGATTTTAAAATTGGAAGAGGACCTGAGTAGGCATTTTTCCAAAGAAGACATATAGATACATGAAAAAGTGCTCAATATCACTAATCATCAGGGAAATGCAAATCAAAACCATAATGAGATACCACGTCACACCTGTTAAAATGGCAATCATCAAAAAAAAAAAGAAAAAAGAAATAACAAGCATTGGAGAAGATGTAGAGAAAAAGGAACCCTTGAACACTGTTGGTGGGAATGCCACTATGGAAAACCATATGAATTGAAGTTTTCTCAAAAAATTAAAAGTAATAGAACTACCTACCATATGATCTAGCAATCCTACCTCTGGGTATATGTCCAAAGGAAAGAAATCAGTATCTCCAAGAGATATTTGTTCCCCCATATTTATTGCAGCATTATTTACAATCTCAAGGACATGGAAACAACCTAAGTATCTGCTGATAAACGAATGGATGAAGAAGACATAATATATACAATAGAATGTTATTAAGCCCGAAGAAAGAAGGAAACCCTGCCATTTGCAACAACATGGATTAAACTTGAGGACATTATGCTAAGTGAAATAAGCCAGACACAGAAAGACAAACACTGTATGATGTCACTTACATGTGGAATCTGAAAGAGCCAAACTTATATAAACAGAGAGTAGAACAGTGGTTGGCAGGGGTTGGGGGGGGGCGGGGGGGGGTAGGGAAAATGGGAGATGTTGATCAAAGAGTAGAAACTTTCAGTTATAAGAGGAATAAGTTATGCAGATCTAATATACAGCATGGTGACTAGAGTTAATACTGCATAGCATACTTGAAATGTACTAAGAACTTAAGTATTCTCACCACAAAAAGAAAAGCGGTAACTATGAGAGGTGATTGGAGATGTTAGCTAATCTGATTGTGGTAATCCTTTCAGAATGCACACATATATTAGATCATCTTTTATTTGTTCATTATACTTCTATAAAGCTAGAAAATAAATATTTTTAAAATATTTTTAAGAGAGATAAGGACCCTACCACTGTTGCATGGATATGATGTCCTGTGAATCTGGGAAGGCTACCTAAACTTCCTGTGCCTCCCTGTAAAATGGAGTAGTAAGACCTCATGAAAGTTACCTGTGTGGTAGCGTGCCTTTGAATTCAGACTCACATGGGTTCCACTCCTGGTTACCTGTGAGGCTCTGGGCCAATAACATAACATCCCTGGCCTCAGTGTCCTCATCTGTAAAATGGGACAATAAAATCTACCTCACAGAATTGTTTCTAAGTGTTGAAATTGACCATGGAAAGTGCTTACGGCAACATTTGGCTAAAAAGGGACACTTACCCTGATAGTTTTTGTAAACATTTGTATCTAAGACAAACGACTCAGACAATCGTACTACTACCAATGAAATATTAATAAGCACCACCATTGATTGCTCCCTAGGTTCCAGTTTCTGTGCTTTTTGCCTAAATCTCTAATAACCTTCTGGCCTATCCATACTTTGCCAAGCCTGCTTGACTGCCTTTTTCACTCTCTTTTTCTTTTATTGTGGCTAAATACACATCACATAGAATTTACCACTTTAACCACTTTAAAGCATACAATTCAGTGGCAGTAAGTACATTCACAATATTGTGCAACCATCACCACTAACTCATTCCAGAACTTTTTCATCACTCCAAAAGGAAACCCTGTACCTTTTATCAATCAGTCCCTTTTCCTTCCTTGCCTCCTCGTCCCAGCCCCTGGCAATCACCGATCTACTTTCTATCTCTACATATTTGCCTATTCTGGACATTTCATAGGAATGGCATCATATTAATACAACATGTGGCCTCTTAAGTCTGGCTTCTTTCCCTCAGCATAATGTTTTCCAGGTACATCCATGTTGTAGCACGTGCCAGCATTTTTTTTTTCAATTACCAAACTTATTTTTTAGAGCAGGTTTCAGTTCACAGCAAAGTTGAACAGAAAGGTACAGAGATTTCCCATCTACCCCTGGCCCTTCCACACACATAGCCTCCCCCACACTAGGGTTTGCATTGTACATTCTTGGTCTCTTTTGCTAGTATTTTCCTCCAGCCTGTGGTTTGTCTTCTCATTCTCATGACAGTATCTTTCACAGAACAGAAGTGATTAATTTTAGTGAAGTCTGGCTTACCTATTATTTTTTTCATGGATCATGCTTTTGGTGTTGTATCTGAAAAGTCACCGCTAAACCCAAGGTCATGTAGGTTTTCTCCTATGTTCTCTTCCAGGAGTTTTATAGTTTGCATTATACAGTTGGGACTGACTCATTTTGAGTTAATTTTTGTAAAAGGTGTAAAGTCTGTGTCTAGATTTTTTTTTTTTGCATGTGAATGTCCAGTTGTTCCAGCACCATTAGTTGAAAAGACTATTTTTTTTCCATTGTGTTACCTTTGCTCTTTTATCAAAGACTATATTTATGTAGGTCTGTTTCTGGGATCTCTATTCTGTATGCTGATCTATTTGTATATTCTTTCACCAATACCACACTGTCTTGATTACTGCAGCTTCATTCTTTTTTAGGGCTAAATAATTGTATTTTGTAATATACCACATTTATTTAACTATTCATCCATTGATGGACATTTGGGTTATTTTTACCTTGTGGTTATTGCGAATAAAGCTGCTATGAATATTTGCATACAAGTGTTTGTGTGGACATATGTTTTCATTTCT
Source organism: Hipposideros armiger (assembly GCF_001890085.2). NCBI lineage: Eukaryota > Metazoa > Chordata > Mammalia > Chiroptera > Hipposideridae > Hipposideros > Hipposideros armiger. The sequence continues at coordinate 7,870,225 of NW_017731369.1, read as the reverse complement.
CTTGGGTATGTGCCTAAGAACGGAATTGCCAGGTCAGAGAGTAACTCTATGTTTAACTTATTGAAGAACCTGTTTGACTTCCCAAAGGACATTCTTCATTATTTGGGGTGAGCAAATGCTGACTTCCTGATTCAGAGAGGCCTGCGTGGGGAGGAACCACCAGCCAGCAGCACCTCACCAGCCATGTGGGTGTGCCATCTTGGAAGTGTGACCCTCCAGCCCCAGCTGAGCCCTCTCAGCTGATGCCTCCTGGAGCAGAGGCGGGCTGTTTTCACTGAGACCTGCCCACATTACAGATGTATGAGCTAAATAAGTGATTGTTGTTTCCAGCCACTAAGTTTTGGGGTGATTTGTTAGGCAGCAAGAGATCACTGGGATAGAGGTTTCCATGCACATTTTATATTCCAACCCAAAATCTCTCTGTCCCAGGTAAGAATTTGAAATAGATGGTTGGCCATGTCCCTGCAATGCAATATGCACTGATTATGCACCTTATACATATGCCTGTGGGAGCAACGAACAGACATGTGGCAGTACTCAAAAAGAGCATGAGCTCAAGGCCAGGTACGTGAGCCCTGCCTGTGCCACGTTCCAGCTGGGGAGAACTTAGACCATGCATGGCATGCTCTCAGCTTGGGTTTCTTCCTCTGTAAGATGGAGACTAAAATATCTACTAACTTAGGACCTGTTGGGATACAGAGAAAAAATTTTTTTAACTAGCTTAATAAAAGAACTTATTGATTCACATCAATGAAGAGTGTGGAAAAGGACTCCAGGAATAAGAATTGCTTGGCTGAAGCAATATCATATTCTCTCTGGGTGTCACTTTGTCGCAGACATCTTCCCTTTCTAAACCAATGGCTCCTATTATGACAGCAAGACGCCCTTCAGCAGTAACCATTAGGAAACTTTGAAGAAAAAAAGTTTATTACATACAGGCCCTGGAGTGTCTGAGGCACGCCAGGGGGCACACAGTGAGGTTGGGAGGTGGGAGGGAGGCGGGGAGAGGGAAAGAGAGGGAGAGAGAAAATGGTTCTGGGGTTCTGCTTTTATTGGGGTCATGGGTTGGGGTCTAGGGTTTCACAGGCGCACTCTTTTTTTCATGAATTTAAAACATAAGAGTGAGAATTTAAAGTATGAGAAGAGAAAAAAAACAAGTAGCCCAAATGGTCAGTTATCAAAATCAACCAAGATCTCTAAAAACAAAGGTGCCTGAAAAACAGTGTGTGTGTGTGTGTGTGTGTGTGTGTGTGTGTGTGTTTTGCAGGGGGAGGGGAGGAGGCACGGAGGGGGAACCGGTTCTTTATCTAGTCGGGTGGCTAATATTATGTTTGTTTGAGATAGTTATCTTTGCAATGGATGCCTCGGCAATCATAGCTTAACTTAGACACTTGAATTACAGAAAAGAAAGCCCTCTGTCAGGGCTCACACCACAATTCCTCAGCATCTGTGGTAATACTGGTGTCAACAAACCCTCTGCACTGCCAGTCATGTAAAAGTCTAGTACCTACAATTACAGCAGCTGGCTATCCCATCTAAGTGTGTGAAAGTACACTCTACAACGATGAAATCACCCAATTACTCACTTTTCAGAATGTCTCCTCATCATTAATCAATGCAAGACTGTATTGGTGTCTATTTCGGGACATTCCCAGAGGCCACAAGAAACAGTTATCAGCAGTTCACTCTGGGAAAAAGAGACTTTTTACTTTTCACCTTTGAACTTTATGACTTGTACATATTTCGAATGGTAGAGGCTTTCAGTTTCTACTATGACAGCAGTTGAAATGGTGTGTGAGTCAGCTGTGAGGGATGTGCAGATCGAGCTGGGTTGACAATATTTTCTAAGCAAAGCAGAGCCTTGTCATGTGGCTACAAGGAAGACAGTGTGAACCCAGACCCACAGGGATGGCCGGAGATGCAGTCTACCTAAAATAGACTCGCTGAAGATGTCAGGGCAGCCCGGGATGGCGGAGGACATGCCCGTAAGAGCAAAGGAATGTCAGCAAGGATCAGCTTACCAATGTCAGGGCAAGCCTGCGCTCATTCAGGGCCTGCAACGTGGTACTTGGCATGTGGTAATAGTAACAGTACCACTCGAAGCACTTTACTTGTATCAATTCTTTAAAACCTCACAACAACATAACCAAGTGTTATTATCTCCCCACTTTACAGATGAGGAAACAGAAGGCAGAAGTGACTGAATGTATGAATGAATGAATGAATGAATGAATGAAGCTACCCAAGGGTAGGTCTATTGCTAAAATGACTCTATGGGAAGAAAAGCATATATATTCTAGAGTTCTTTTATGTTGATTGCAACAAAGGCAATGAAACTTGTGGGCCAGAGAATTGGATGAAAGCAACAGATCAAATTGTACACAATCAATGGGATTCTTGGATTCCCAGGAGCCCACATGTGGACTCAAGGTTCAGAACCCCTATTCTGTGGGGTTTTCCAGATCAAAGATCCTAAGATTCTATGATAAGGTATGATACCCCTCCCCTCACGAAGCTTATCAGTTTAACCCCACCACCATAGAAATTAGAAACTTCTCCAACCCTATAATCTCCATTTCATGGGTTAAAAGTGTCTACAGGGCTGACCGAGTGGTGCATTGGTTAGAAGTTGGCTTGGGACACCAGCTCTGAGCAGCAGGGCCCCGGTTCAGATCCCACATGAGGGCCAGTGACGCTGCGCCCTCTACAGCTAAGATGATGAACAACAGCTCAACCTGGAGCTGGGCTGCCATGAGTCACCAGCGATGGCGTAGGCTGCAGTGGGGCTGCAGTGGGCTGCCATGCGCTACTGAGTGGCTGGCAGCTGGCGTGAGCAGCCGCCGTGAGCCAACGTCCAATGGCCAGCAAGCGACTGCCTCACCCGGGAAAAGCACAATAATAATACCAACATGGGCCAGTGAAGCGACATCTTCCACAACTAGACTGAAGAAAAAAAGGACAGCAACTTGTTCTGAGATTCCCCAACACTGTTCCCCTCCCCCAATTCCTCAATACAAATCTTAAAAAAAAAAATAAGTGTCTACAGAATAAACTGCTATGGTTTGTTTGTTATCTGGCATCTGTAAATATTATAAGTTGTATAATGAGAGAGAGATCGTCTTATTTACTGTCCAAATGTGGAGACTTTTGTGCAAGAAAGGGGGACCACTGATACTTATATGGGACAGGAGCCACAGCCTGGGTGCCCTGGATTAACCAAGACAGCTGACTTGGGGCAGAATGAATTTGTATCCAATCGTGTGTGTTTTATGGAAAGTGGGGACTGGCTGCTTTTTTTTTTTTTTTTTTTTTTTTTTTTTTTTTTTTTTTTTTT
>NW_017731369.1:7845956-7866881 GCF_001890085.2 Hipposideros armiger | reverse complement strand
TGTGGAGGGCAGTGTCACCGGCCCTCATATGTGGGATCCGAACCGGGGCCCTCTGGCGTCCCAAGCCAGTTCTTAACCAACGCGCCACTCGGCCGTCCCGGCTGCTTTTTCAGGTGCTCTAGGCAGAGAAGTCACCTGCTCACTTGCCCCACCCACCCCACAGCTTTGGCTGATTTCCATCCCCACACGTTTACACCTATTGTTCCACATACATATACACAGCCTGGCTTTGTGCCTGATCTGCAGTGACCTGAGGCCATAGAGCCACATGGCTTCAAACTAGAGGTCAACACCAAAGAACAGGGACTTTGCCCTCACCTATGTGCCTTCACCTGCCCCCTGGGACTCGCGGCAGGCCTGCCTCCCTGGCTGGCTCACCCAGCTGTTTACCAGATCAAAGCCCAGTGACCCCAGGCGCCTGGCCACTGCATAGGCCACTTGTCCCAGCACACCCACCCCTAAGCCAAACCAAGTGTCATCCTAGATGCTAGGATGGTTGAAATTTAACCATCAGGTTCATGGTTTGGGTGAATTTTTACAGTAAGAGGTGGGTCCAATTCACTCCACGACTGTCCCAATCAAAGTAAGGACACATAGTAGGAAAAATCACCCTCTATTGGGCTCCGAGGGGAACAGACAGACCCAAGATGCTAAGGACCTTGATGTTGGGCAGGAACCATCCGAAGTCCTCAGGCTTCTCCGTCTTGGTCAAACGGGTGTGGAGGACTCTACAAAGTCATCTGCTAAGGCCAGAGCGACCGTGCTCTCAGCTTCCCTGTGCACAGAGAAATAGGAATAATGCTTGTAAGTAGAATTTCTTAGATTTCTTCAAATCCTCAAATTTCCCCAAATGCAATTTTGATGTTTGTCCAATGTTATGGTGTCTTTCAAAATGGAAGACAGTCCGGAGCTAGAATGCTTGGGTTCACATTTCCACTCTGTCTCTTTTCCCATGGGTGACCTTGGGCAAGTCCTTTAACCTCAGATTTACACGGTGGTTGGGGAAGGTAAGAGGCTTGGAACAAGACAGGTAGCAAGTGCCGCTTCCCCCGCAAGAAGAGCTGTGATTATGCAGCATCCAGCCCTGACAGACGGAAGGAGCCTGTCATTCGAGCTGCAGAACCCCTCCAGCAGAAAACGTTCTCAGCAAACATGCACTAAACAGAACCATCCAAGCAGCCCTGTCGTGAGACTGCCCCGTGTCAGCCTCACCCTGACGTTGGCGCAGTTAATGCTCTTTGAACTTGGAATCATCATTCCCTCTTTCTGGGTCTCAGATTCTTCCTGTCAAATAAAAGGCCCACGTTGAAGGCTGAAAAGTTGGCTTCTGATGTAACTATTTCACAATTTCCAAAGTTGGGGTAGTTGAGAGAGCAGGGGCTTCAGAGCCAGTTGCTCCGGCGGGGTGGGCACAAAGCACACGTGTCCATGGTGAGAGCTGGGCGGGTTGCTTCACCTCCCTGAACCTCAGTTTTCTCATCTCTAAAACTGAGTGTTACATGGGGCAGCGTAAAGATGAAACGATGTGAGTGGGAAGCTTGGAACACACCAGGCTCTCGGTGAGCATCATAGCTCCTTCCAGTTCATCTGTTGGTCCACACCTGAGGACGATGCCCAACTCTCTTGTCTCAAAACCACAGGGCAATTTACAGAAGCACTGCAGCTCCACTTGGGTTCCTGGTAGGCCAGAACTCAGGCCTGCGAAGGTGAGAGCAGGCAGCCTAGGGTGTGCTGGACCACACCTCTCGGGGTGAGCTTGGGCTTCAGCTCCAAGAAGACTTCAGGGGTTCCTATAGGTCTTACAGAGCAGGAACCCAGGGAGTCCTCCAGGACATGGCATGGAGACAGAAACCAAAGTCACCGGGATCCACATCAAACCCCTTACCCAGAAGGAGATGGGATGAAAAGCTTGCCCCAAACCCTAACCCTGGTCCTTTCAGTTACCCCACACTCAGAGTAGGGTCCCCAGACCAGCAGCAGCACCACCTGGGAGCTTGCTATAAAATGCAGAACCTCAGGCCCCACCCTAGACCTACCTGTAAATTTCAAACCATACAGCAGTGCATATGTTCATATAGAAGGACCCTCCCCCCGCCCCCCAACACCCATTCTCAGGGAGGCAACTGCTGTGACTAGTTTGCAGTGCAGCCTTCTGACACTTTCCCTCATGCACATAGAAATGTATCCACACACACACAAGACTTGTCAAAAAATAAAAGTACCTCCCTTTATGCTGACCTGCACCTTGGTTTTCTTAACTGTGGACATTTCCACAATTGTGTCTCAGTACCTGACCCTATGTCGTACGACCATAAAGTGCATCCGACCACCTCGATGGAATCCTGGCCCCACCACTGTGTGGATGTGTGACCCTTGGCAAGCTTATTAACTTCTGTGGGGCTCAGTTTCCTCACCTGCAAAAGGTGGGTAATAATAAGAGTACTTATCACACAGCGCACTTGGAAACATGAAATGAGGTGTTACGTGGAAAGGCTTAGACCAGAACCTGGCACCTCAGAAGCACTCTCCGTGCATTGTTATCATCACCATGGGCCAAAGTATGCATATTCCTGTATTTAACCATTACCCTGGTGGGTGACATCCAATTATTAACTATTGCAAACCATAACTCTCCCACATCTTTGCACACTTGTGCAGGACAGAGTAACAGTAACTTTGTATCGAGTGCCTCCATCAGTGCATGCTGCAGTCATCACACAGCTGGCAGGGGAACCCTAGGGCACTGTTATTTCAGTTCCACAGTAAACGGGATTTATTCTGCCATACAGGGAAGACTATAACTTCCTGAGGAATTCGTTTCTCTCCTTCAGTGTTTTATTTATTGGGATTTGGCAGAATATTTCATTTGGGGGAAAAAAAGGAAGTTGGTTACTAAAAATGATTGAGAATCAACTGGTGGTTTGGCCCAGAGAGAAAAAATCAAAGAGTTATACAATGTTTGGAAATAATTTCAGGGACCATTTCATTTAAGGGTTCCCCGGCCGTATCTCAGTATGTGCGGAAGCTACCTTTCACTGATGGTGCATATCTCTTCTTTTTTTTTTTTTTTTTAAAGATTTTTTTTTAATTGGGGAATTGGGGGGATGGGAACAGTGCTGGGGAATTGGGGGAAGGGGAACAGACAAGTTGCTGTCGTTTTGTTCTTCAGTCTAGTTGTGGAGGACGTTGCTTCACTGGCCCAAGTTGGCACCATCATTGCGCTCTTCTCTGGCGAGGCAGATCAGTCGCCGGCTTCAGGACGGCCGCTCACTGCGGCTGCTGGCCGCTCACGCTGGCTGCTGGCCACACACGGTAGCCCATGGCAATCCACTGCCACAGGGACTGCAGCCCATGCCGTCGCCGGCGACTCATGGCAGCCCAGCTCCAGGCTGAGCTGTTGTTCAGCATCTTAGCTGTGGAGGGCAGTGTCACTGGCCCTCATATGTGGGATCCAAACCAGGGCCCTCTGGCATCCCAAGCGAGTTCTTAACCATCACGCCACTCGGCCGGCCCGGTGCATATCTCTTCTTACGTCTGTCATCGGTGATGTCCACGTTGGTAGCTTAAAATCGGCGACACCATGATAATTGGCAAACACTACACATCAGGTCTTCTTATTCCCTGGCAGAGCCAGTGATTAAACTTTCACCAGCACACCGATGCATGTACACTTTAATAGGTACCTTGCTCATGTGTCTGCAGGGATTCTTGGGTTTGCCTCACACCGGCTGGGTGGGCTGAGCTCCGAGCTGGGGGCGTGTCCCGCTCTGTTCAACGTGTCTCTCATTCTTCCCTGCACTTGGGCCGGTGCTGGACCCACAGGAGGAGAACTATGAATATTTGTGGAATGATGGGAAAAGAGGATAATTCTTTACCTTTATTACTTCCCGTCAGAGAGCTGCTTTAGTTATGGCAAGACTTACTTTGCTGACACCAGCTTCGGCCTGGAGATACATGGCCGACTCAAGCAAACATTGGAAACCAATTCAGGATTCAAGCAGTGTCCCCTCTTTGCAGGCTGCGATCGGCAACACCATTTTACTCTGTGGCAAGGATGGTGTTCCATGCACACGTTTCATGGTCAGTGGCCCCTTCATGCAGTTCCACAAATGCAACCTAAAAACTCACAGTCTTCTGCACCTTACATCTCTGTGTTGGGGTGGGGGGGGCCAGCTGAGTCCCCGGTTAGAGGAGGGCTGCCTCTGTGGAACTCAGCTGCTCCCATGTTCCATCAATGTTCAGGGTTGTGCAGCCTTGTTGAATCCTTGTTTCCCCACAAGGATCGACGCGAGGGTGGTTTGTGAGGGCTGCACTGTTTGTGAAGTGTCGCTTCCCATCAGACACAATCGTGGTTGTGGCTCAGAGGGCCTTGGAGAGGGAACAGATGATGGAAGGCTGGGACAGCGCTGAATTAAAGAGGGAGGCTGGGACAAAGGACATGAAGACAAAGGTCCAGGCCAATTATCCAGCTCTGAGTCTGTTGTCATCCACTATCCATCATGACCACGAGAAGGTAGCAGGAGCGAGGGGTGCTTTAGGGCATTGGACGGGGGTCTCTGCAGGAGGAAAGGTGTCTGCTGGCTGTAAGGCAGGAGCTGGAGCTAACATGGATTCCACAAGCTATCTCATCTAATTTCAGCCAACCTGCTGTTATCATCCACGATTATTCTTGTGCTTATGGATGAGGAAACTGAGCCTGAGAGTGTGGGGTGGGAGACAGGGAGAAGGTTAAAGAACCTGCCCGATAACTCAGGTAGGGAACAGGAACTGGGAGAGCTGGGTTATTTGGCCACAAATGTGTCTTTCCCCCTATATAATGTTGAAAACTTTAACACAAGATTAATCATCAACACTTAAATGGGGAAACATCGTAGGAAAATCTGCATTTTTATCCCCTCTTGAAAAATCTAAAGATCTGGCAACAGATGCTGCCATGCCCTCCAGACTGCCACAGTCTCCACCTCTCCCTACTGCCTCCCAGCACCAGGGTGAGAGTCAGCTGCCTCATTTACATTACCTGCCAGGCTGTATCCCAGGAATCACGTAGGATGACTGCCAAGGCCCCACTCTGCCATCGCAGCCTCCACTTCTGGGATTCCTGAGCACTGGGTCTTTCAGATGCTTGGATGTTTCTTGCCCATGAAGAACCCACATGGTCATGTCCTGTATGTGGAAAGTGGCACCTCTTCACTGTGCTGCCCTCCAGGTCCCGACTCTGTGCCCATCCCTAGCTTGCTCTCAAATCTACATGTAAATAATTTTTTAAAAAATTTATATATAGAGAATTACCTTCAGCAACATGTCCACTTTTATAGGGAAAGCAGACACAAGAATCTAATGGTGGAATTTCAGGCCTTGGGTGGTCGTTGTCAGAACGGTGTGTGTGGGGGGGAGAGGGTTAGGGTTAGGGCTAGGGTTAGAGTTAGGGTTAGGTTAGAAACCCCTCAAGGGTCCACAAAGAACAGAGAAACCCCTGCCAGGTCTGGGTGGCAGCCCAGAACAGCAGGAACCTGGAGAAAGAGGGATGGGGGAGTCATTCTGCTTTATTTTCTTGCTGTTGGAGTACTTTCACTTCCTCCTTGTGGGAGACTGAAGTTTTAGCCCTACTGTCCAGGCGGGTGTGATGTGATGGGAAGAGGTTCTGAACCACTCTGCGCTCTGCCTTCCTCCCCACCAACGGCCCTCACCCACCTGCTTCCCCGGGGCTGGGCTGGAACCACAGGGCGTGGACTTCCTGGGACAGCACTGTGACAATGGCCACGAACCAATGTACTGCAGAAAAATTGGTGTCTGGGAGTGATCCAGAGAGGGCATGGAGTGGGGTCCCTGCACAGGTACACAGCTGACCATCTGCTGTCCCCCAGGCTTTATGCTGGGCTGGCTCTTCTGGGATCTCTGCCTTCTGCCTGTGAGACTCAAGTAAGGTCCATCCATCATCAGAGTCTCCTTCTCTCCCTTCTCCCTGCCCACAGTGCACCCCCTCTGGAAGGGCCCGACCTCTGTGCCAGGGGGCACCCGGCAATCCCCCATCAACATTCGCTGGAGGGACAGCGTCTATGACCCCCAACTGCAGCCTCTCCGGGTCTCCTATGATGCGGCGACCTGCCTCTACGTCTGGAACACCGGTTACCTCTTCCAGGTGGAATTTGACGATGCCACCGAAGGGTCAGGTGAGCCCGACTTGGGGTTTGAAGCCTTTCTCTTCTCCTGTCACACCCTAAGAGTGGGGTCATGGGTTTAGCAGAAGAGACAAGAGCTTTGCTTCCATACAAAGTTTGAGGACAAGGAACAGCATTGCAGAGGCAGGAACAGGAAAAATTCGTCAAGGTTCTCAGTGGGGCTCTCAGGGGGGTGATGCTCATTTTAAAGATTGCAATGCCAATCACCCACATTCACACAGTTTAACTAGGGACAAAACCACGAACAAAGACTCTTCCCTCATGGCTTACATTTCAGGGACTGGGGAGGAAGCAACACTAAGCTAAGAAAAATGCAAATACATTGCACATGAGAGGAGAAACACAGAGGAAGGCAGAGGAGAGAGGCGTAGTGGTGGTGAGGCCTGAAAGGAGAGGAGGAAGGAAATTGTGCCTACAGTGAGGCGAGGCATCTAAAGCCTGATCACCTCGCTGGTTCCTACTCAGAGTGACGTAGGCCACCAGTACACACCGACCTGGCTGATGTTTTATATGGATGCCCAGCTACTGTGGGAAGATGGGCAGGGAGGCAGGAGGGAGGCCCCAGAAGCCACCAACCCCTCACTGGGTCCCAGTGCTCTGGAAGGGCGTTACATGAACCAGCTCATTAAATCCTCCCCAGGGTGCTCAGGAGTTTGGGGTGGCTGCTCCATCAGGGTGGGGGTGTTTCTTTCTATGCTATTTGTCAGGGTTGGCTGCTCCGTTCCAGCTGGTGTTTTTTCAGTCCCTTTTGGTATCATCATAAGGCTTGTTAATGCTGACCATCTGTTTTCTTTCTGGGACTTGGGGATGTTCCTACATACAGGACAGAGGGTACCCATGTGACCTCCCCCCACCCCCATCCCCCCAGTGAAAACCTTGGGCACCAAGTCTCCTATGGGTGTCCCTGGTGGACACCACTTCACACGTGTTGTCAACAACTCATGGCTGCGGGAGTCAGTACGTCCCTGTGAGTCCACCAGAGAGAGGACACTGGAAGCTGGCACCTGGTCCCCTCCAGACATCGCCGTGTGTACCTTTTCCCTTGGCTGATTTTGCTTGTATCCTCTTGCTGCAATAAACCTTAGCCTTTCTTGGCCAGTCCTCGATCTATCTCCTTCTACATGCCCAGTTATCTTGTTCACTTACCTGTTGCCCTGGCCTGGAGGTAAACTCCACAAGAGCACTCCAAACTGTGTGTGCTGGCCTCCTTGAAGCCTAGGGAGAGAGACTGGGTGGTAAGCGAGGCCCAGCCTCACCTGCCTCACCTGCCTCACCTGGATGACTGGATGGCTGCAGCAGAGGGCAGAGAGCCCTTTTTCCCTGTGCAGGCCCTGTGCTCCATGCACACCACGCTCAGCCTTTCCAGGTCTCTGTCCTCATCTCACAGGTGAGAAGGAGCTTGCATTTGCTGAGCAGCTGCCTATGTGCCTGGAGCTGGTCGTGGTTCTTGGTCAATCTTCGCAGTAACACTCAGGGATGCTTCTCATGTAGGACTCCTCAAATGCAAGGGACAGGAACCTCAACTCTGGCCAACATAAGCAAAGAGGAACTTCTTGGAAGGTTAAGCCTAGCTCAAAGAAAAGCAAGGGAAAGTTGGACATCCATATCTTGGAAAGCACAGGAACCAGACCAGCTCAGGGCTCCAGGGAGCAGGGGTTATGCATTTATTTACTGAGCACGCCAACTTTTTGTCTGCCCTTGGTGGTCTGCTCCAAGTTCAAATTCCCAAGGAGCAACTGAAATTGGTTTTTCAGGTTTAATATGGTTTGTATTACTTTTAAACATTTTAGGCAGCAACTTTAAAAGACCGAATAAAGGATAATAGTTCCTGAACTTTTAACGGCTTGGTTAATAGTTTTGTGAATATACCAATAATTTTCAGAAAAACAGATATGGCTGTAGATGAGCTATTATTACATAACTCATATTCCTTCTATATAATTTTTGTGGATAGTTATGGGTCTTCCTGATATCTATATAACAGATTTATTTTCCTTTAAGCCATAAAATAAAAAAAAAACTTTGAAGGTTGCTTTGGGCTTTTGTATGAGTATTGTTAAGATACATTTGACAAATTAATTCAGATTCCCAGGGGAAAGGGTCTGGGTGGCTGAGCTTGACATCCACTTAGTCCTCGGTCAGTGGGGCACCAGATACCCTGACCCATATCCTCACCAAGACCATACTTTCAGGGATCTAGTGGTCCTAGGGGAAATTGCAGTGCTGTTTCTAGAAGGCGGGAGGTGTGCTGGACAGACAAGCAAACACCCTCTTTAAAAAGCACCACCATCTGATGAATAACAGCACACACAAAACAGAGACACCGCTGTGGAAAGTATTGGGATCCTCATTCTATGCAAGGAGAAACGAAGGTTCAGAGCGGGAGTAACTCATTCATTCAAGGTCAAGTGGCAGGGGAGTAGAGGGGTCAGGTTTAAGCCCATTTCTGACTGATTCTAAAGCCCTCATCAATCACTTACTGGCCCTTTGTCAAGGGCTTCTCTCCAACAAACTCGAGTATTCCTTGTAACAACTGTGTGAGACGCATATTATTCCCCATTTGACCGGTGAGAAAAATGAGGCTCAGAGAGATTCACAGCCAGAGGTCACAGAGCCCTCACAATGAGATTCTCCACTCTCCAAAGAAGGGAATTTTAGGAGCATGAATGCTCTACGGAAGGAATCTGCAACCAACACCCACAGGGTTCAGGCACGAGGCCAGAGGTGTTAACCAAAACGTAACAAAGGAAAGCACTGGTACATGGGTTGAATGTGGTCAAGCTCATGTCAGGTCCCCAGAAGAGCCAGCAGCCTGCTCAGGGGCCAGGCGGGTTCCTGGCTCAAGCCCAGCCAAGCCTGTGTCCAGCGTGTGCACACCAATGGGAGGGCCAGTGAACAGTGAGTTGTCTGGGGCACCCATCCCTCACCCACCAGCAAGAAGACATCTATGTCCAGACCCTCCTGATAGGTGGAGCAGGGATGTCTCTGATGCTTCAAGGGCTCAATTGTGTATATTAGTTTTATTTGGGTGTCTTACAGCATGTGTGCTGTGCATTAGAATCTAGTTGTCCCTGTGCCTTATGGGAGTTTAGGCTAGGAAACTAGACTATCGCAGGTGTCAGCTATCTCACGAATCACACGTCAAGGCCTCCTTAGTCAAGAATGTCAACCTCTTGAAATTTACCCAAACCTTAAATCATAAAAGTGGGTGTGGCCGGTCAGAACAACCCTTTCACTGGCTTCAGTGATTGGTCCAGAGGTAGGCCTGTGACTCAAGACAGGCCAACCAGAGCCAAAGAGTTTTTCTTGGAAATGTTCAAAGAGAACCTCTCTTTCTGCCTGCATACTGGGGTCACCTGCACGCCTGGTCCTGAGGGTCCATAGAGGAGAACAAAGCCAAGAAGTGGGAAAAAATTGAGGCCCAAGGCCATTGCAGGTATGCCTGAAGCCAAAGTAGCCCCTGAGAGACTGATCAATCTCTTTTTTGCTTCAGTCAGTTTAAGTTTCAGTCACTTGTTTCCAAGAGTCCTAATACAAGTAGACAAATAAAAAGTGATTAAGAGAGAAGAAATAGAAGAGGAGCAGCTGGAGAATTGCCAGTTTCAGTCTTTTCAATCTTTGTTCAAATGGAATTCAGCCGTAGGCTGGGTCTGTGCTGCCCACGGTGAAGGGGAACGTTGGCTATGATGTTTCACGTGGCCCACAGAGATTGGCGGTCAGAGCCATGATACTTTAAGACTCTCAGACTCATCTTTCAGGAAGCTGGACACCCATAAGCCTGGCCTTTCTGAGTATATGGCTATGGGAGTGCTAGTAAATGTTTAGCAGCTGGCCTTCTGGGTGTGAGGCGGGGTAGGGACGGCAAGAAGCTATGATTTGTAGTGTTTGCCACTTCCCATGGTATAAATACTCCCACATGGTCGATTTCAGGCTCCCAATGCAAAGTTGCCGATCATGAGTTGGGAAGAGGCCTCACACATCACTGTCCTGTGCTCTCTTTTCTTCAACCCCTGCTGCCTCTGATCTCATTTTTTGCTCTCCAAGTAAGGCATTCACTGTATTGGTTAAGACTTCCTTTGTGTTGCATGTGACAGAAACTCAACTCAAACTGGCTTAAGCAAAGAAGAGGAGAACTTCTTGGCTCAGGTCTGAAAAGTCCAGGGTGTACCAGCGTCTAAATCCTCCCCCTGTCGGCTCTGTCTTCCCCTGGTGGGTTTGTTCCAGGTGGGGACTCCCGAGTGGGGAAAAGATGGTGGCCTGCAGCCCCGGCTCACTCTCTCAATAGAGTGGCACAAAGGGACACTGCCTCTATCCCAGCAACGGCAGCATCAGCCCCAGGGCTGGTTCCTATCGCCCAGCTTCGGTCACTCATCTTGGGTGAGCTAGTCACAGTGACCCTGAGGGTGAGCTGCCCTGGAGCAAGGTGAGGCCAATAGCGGGGGACCACAGGGTGCTATTCCCAGAAGTAGGGTCAGGCCGGAGAGGCACACTCAGTGCTGTCTCCACTGGGCCTGATGTCATTGCTGTTGACCCTGAACTGATCTTGGCCCCCTGATTCTCATCGCTTTCAAACTCCAAGGCTTTTATGCCCATTGTTGCAGCCAGGCCTCTGCATTGACCCAGTCCTGACCCCCACTGTTGGGCTTCTCCACTACCTTCTCAATCTAGTTCAAAGCGGCTCACCCCACCCTTCCACAAACCAAAAGAATTATCTGGTGTCTCTCCCCGGCCACATAAATTAGTTGGATAATTCCTCTTGTGGCTCACGTCCACATAGGCCAATCTGGTTTTACTTTATTTGTTATTTCCCCCCAAACCCAGTTTCCTACTTCTTCCTCTCCTGCTCAGTTTCCCAGGCTCCCATACCCTCCCCCATCTCTACAACTCGTTTTCCAGCCTCTGGTCCTCCTGTTTCAGATTTTCTGTCTTCTTCATTCACCTCTATTGGAAATTGGGTGTCTCCGGGAGCAAAGGAAATGGAAAACACAGCTGAAATATGGAAAGTACAAAAAAAATTTTTTTGCAGCAAGAAGCAGAATAATGAGACTCTCCCATAATTAAAAAATAATAATAAAAATCCTGGATGGATGGAAAGGAAATGCCTCATGAGCAAGAAAGGAAGTGAGTGCGGCCGACGCATGGGGTAGAAGGAATTCTGCATAAAATGTGATCACGTAGATTGGGTAACACCAACAGGCGGGAGCCAGAAACTCAAAGCAAAGCGTTACCAGGAGGCTGAGGACATTTTCTGAACACGTGGAAGGTTCCAGCAGTTTTTCCAAAGGGTGAGGGATACAAGCGCTTGGAGATTAACACTGGCCAGCGAGGATGAATAACAGAGGTGGAGGCAGCTGCTCTTTCCAAGGAATGTGAGTGGTGCTGTGGCCAAGAAAGAAAGGGCTGTCGGACCAAGGAAGGGCTTTTTATAGGGAGGGCGGGCAGAGGCAATGAAGGAAAGCAGTGCCAGGCTCTAAATGGCCCCCAGCTGTCAAACCCTGTAAACCACTTCACAGGTGAAGGAAGACCCCTTGTCCCGGCCCAGCGCACTGATCCTTTTCGTAAGGAATGACAGCACCGTTTCCATCTGATGGGCATATTAGTGCAGAAAATGCATCAAAGATCAAGGTTCACAGGTAGATCTCACTGCTTCTTAAGAAGACTCCCTGTGTTCTGTGAACAGATCCTGAATTACTGCTGGGAGTAATAGCCATTACTGCTGCTAGTGCTCGTATGTGACACACCAATTCGCTAATTGGAGTACGGTTTTCAAGGCATGTAATTCTCACAAAAAACCCCAAGAGGTAGGTAAATATTCCCATTTATCAGAAGAGGATACCTAGATACAACATTCCAACTCAGGGATGTCTCCGAATCCCACTCCCGCCCTGCCAGCCACAGAACAAAGTTGATGCATTTTGGGCTTGCTGACAGCGTAGGGCCTGGCCTGACCCCAGGGCGCTAAGATGCCCTGTAGTCCCCCCATCCCATCCACTTAGCTGATGAGTAGACCAGTAGATGGCAAAACACCTCTGTCTTGCATGCCAGACCCTTATTTGGGGGGGACAGGGTCCTGGGCTGCCCCTCCAGCCCCCAAGTAGCAACTTATCTTATTTCTCAAGGGTGGGGGTTGGACAGCATGGTGGTGAGGGCTGTGGGGCCAAAGGAACAGGGTAGGAGGCTGAGTGCCTCTGCTTACCAGCCGGGTGGCAAGGACATGTGACCTAACCTCTCTGACCCTCAGTCCCCTCCTCTATAAACTTAAGACCAGACGCTGGCTGGCAGGTGAAAGGAAGATGAGAAAAGGGCCCTTGTGAAGCACTTAGAACTGTGCCAGGAGAATTAAGTATTCTGCCAATGATAGATAGCTTCACCTACTGTGGTGGTTCCTTCAAAATAAAATGATCAAAGCAAGGCTCTGGCTATGTGCTCTTCTAATGTTTTCCATTAGAGGAAATACAGAGAAGGCGGAGAAGCAGCTGCTGGAGCAGGCTGCGTCTGGCTTCCTTGGACTATGGAGAACTCCATGTGCTCTGTGACCCAGTCAGTTGGCTGAAGGAGGACAAATAGAAACTCGAAGCCTGGAAGCCCCCAAGGTGACTGGCAAGCAGCCTTCCTGAAGGGCCATTCCCTCACAATTGAGGCATCGGGCTCTGAAGCCAAGGTCTGCTCCTAACACTTCTCCCAATGTCAAAGTGAATTCTAAGTCATTTGTAAAGTGGGCCAATAACAACAGCCTTGTGTCCTCTACATGACAATTGATCACTGTTCCCACTGCCAAGAGATCCCAGCTGGGCACGGTTCCTGAGAGCCGCCGTCTGCGAGCAGCATTCGCCATTGTAGAATTAGCAGCTGACGCACATAGTAGGAGCTCAATGTGCAATATATGTTTCATCCTGGAGTGAATGCATGACGGGCAGACCAGTCATTTTCAAGTTTGCAGACTTCGCTTCCATCATTTGGGGCTCTTCAGATGCCAGGCAGAGAAGCTGACTGAGGCCACATAAGCCAAAAAGAAGCTGCCTGGAAAAATCTGGGGCTCCCCCAAAAAGGCAAGCCAGAGATTGGGCCTGGAGATGGGTCAGGAATGTGGCAGCAAGAGCTGCTTTGTTGTTCTCTCCATGCAGGACCCAAGTCCCAGGGAACCCTTCCACTGGCTGGGTTAGGCAAGGTGCCTGCAGTGAGTCGTGAATTGGTGCTTCTAAGATTCTGTACAGGGGCAGAGGGGGTTCCCAGAAGGGAATCCTATGCCCACAGTCAGGAAGGGGACAGTGGCTCCATGGTCTGAAGATGATACCTTGCCTGGGATGAAAGAGCGTGATTATCACACTTTTATACGGGGGCAGCTATTTTTCACTGCAAATTTAGAAATTGACAATCTGGTTCCTAAAACCATATGTTTTCCATGTTCGTTAAGGAATCAAGATATATGAGGTGTGATCAAACAATATGGTGAATGTTTAAATTAAAAAAAATTATTACAGTTAAAGACACATAGCCACTAATCCCCCTCAAAATACTCCCCCTCACTTCGAACATTCTTAGCCCATCGTTCTTGCCACCTTCTGAAGCAGTTCTGGAAGTCCTCTTTCGTGAATGTCTTTAGTTGTGCTGTCATGGTTGCTTCGATGTCCTGAATCATTTTGACTTTGGGGAAGAGCCAGAAGTCGAATGATGCCAAATCCGGTGAATAGGTGGATGAGGACACACCGTAATGTTTTTATTTGACAGAAATTGCCATATACCAGAAGCGATGTGTGACACAGAGCATTATCATGGTGGAGGATGATTTATGGCACACTTTAAAACACACCTTCTCTCAACCATAGCTCACACCAGACTGACTCCACCAAACAAGTTGAAACTTGTCACACACTGTTACTAAGGTTCAAAGCACCACTTCCTGTATTGAAGATCCCTGCCTTTCTGTTGGATGGCACTCGGCAGCAGCCAGCATTCACCATGTTTTGTGATCACAACGAAAAGGCTTCATGTCACATATCACTTCTGGTACGGCAATTTCTATCAAATGAAAACATTTGTCTTCATCCACCTTATTCACCGGATCGGGCACCGTGTGACTTCTGGCTCTTCCCAAAAGTCAAAATGACCATGAAAGGTAAACATTTTGAATCAATTCAGGACATCGAGACAGCCATGACAGCACAACTAAAGACACTCACAAAAGGGGACTTCCAGAACTGCTACAGAGAGTGGCAAAAACGATGGGATAAGTATGTTCGAAGCGAGGGGGAATATTTTGAGTGGGCTTAATGGCAATATTTTATTTTAATAATTTTTTCTTTATTGAAACATGCACTGTATTTTGTGATCATACCTCATAGATAAAAGTTATTTATCTATGTTTCTTCTCTCAGGTCCTCGGTGTGGGTGTTTTCTGGGAAGCAGAGTTGTTATTTGGAGACTGGGTAGAAGTGTGGTTCTCTGAGCCTGTCTCCTCACCCAATCCATGGGAATAATAACCCCCAAGTAGAAAAATGTGCTGCCCACAAGGGCCCAGGAGTCCACATCAATTCCTACCCCCTCAGCCCACACCAGGCCAACCCAGGCCAATGTCATTGGCCCAACCCCGCCATGGTCTCTTCCTCCTCCCCCACTGTTCTCCCACCCTCTCATCTTCCCTCTCCCCCTTCCTGCACTCATTTTTTCCTCTTTCCTTGCATTGTTCCCAGGGCCCCCACCCCACACTCTGATGGCACCATCTCCTCTAGCTTCCCCAGTATCTGCAGTGCCAGTGAGGCTGAAGAGGGCTCCCAGCCACGTGGGGTGAGTCTGAGCTGCCGCCTGGTGCCAGACTCCCAACCATTCCCGTGATTCATCAACGCCTCGCCTCTGAGTGTCCTGGGCCGTTGTCTGACAAAACGTTCCACTGAACAGGAATCAATTTAGAAATGGGAGGACCGTCTAAACTCCCCATCACGTTGTAACACTGTGTGGTTCCAACCCTGTTCTCCCTCTCTCCATTGCTAGGAACGCCATTCGCCATTGCTTCCACGAAACCCACCCAGGAATTAAACGTTCTTGCAAATATTTACTAAGCACTTACTGTGCATAGAAATGCGCTAAGTCACAGAGCCTTCCCAGACGCAGTCCTTGCTCACAAGATCTCAAGTTAGGAAATGTGAAAAGGGAGAGTGAAAGATAAACTAAGTCAGGATGGAGAATGGAGACTGCAAGCGTTGCCACGCTCTCCTTCTCCAGGCAGACATCCCCTATAGATCCCTCATCCTCCCATGGTCCTGTCCTGCATGGGGGTCAAGTAACCATGTCTGCAAGGCTGTCATGCAGAGCAAAACAGGCCACTCCGCTTCCCAAGGGTTTTGCAAGGCAAATGAGACAGTGGGTTGTGTGCGGCATATGGGGAGGAGGAGGAGGTTGAAGATGAGGAAAAGCAGGAACATGGAGGCCTGTGTGTGGCTGGAGAGACTGCCTAGGGAGAGGAGGGGAGGGAGGTCTTAAGTGAGGCTCGATGGAAAAGGGGCCAGAAAGAGGAGACATGTGAAAGGAGCCAGGATAAAGGCCTTGTAAGATTAATTGAAAGACTTTCTGAATGAGATGCCTAATAGATTCTTCTAACATCCTCCGGAGAGCCGACCGCAGAGACTATGTCATTCTTCAGGACTTTTAACGTTGGCCTTGCATTTGAAAACAATATCAATGGGCAATGGCACTCAGCCTCCAGGCACCCCAGTGTGCTTGGATTCCACACTGCTCCACCATGATAAACGACGGCCGGGGAAAAACGCCCAGTCCGCACACGGCATGGTTTCGCCCTGCACACCTTTCTACACGCTGAGGCTGGAGTCAGGCCAGGGGAGTTGAGGAATTAAACCGTTGATGGCTGGGGCGAATCTTACAAGATGTGTCCATCTTTGAAGACCAGAATATTCAAAGTGTGTTGGCGAAGGCTCCCCTACTTGGCCACTGCCAGCGCCTACCCCTTTGCCCCTCCAGCCTATCTCTCACCCCTCTCTGCACAAACCCTACCCTCCAGCCACTTGGAACTTCTACCTGTGCCATCATGGTGGCCTGCTCTCTCTCCCTCCAGTCCTCTCTTCCTCTTTTCCCTGGCTGCTTAGAGCCATCTATTCTTAGGGCTTAGCTGAAACACCACTTCCTCAGGGATGCCCTGCACCAGTTTAGGTCCCCCCAAAGCACCCTATCGGTGCCTATCACAACACTCATAACCGCTTATGTTTTTACTCACTCACTGTCTGTTTGCCCCTATGGATTCCAAGCCCCAGGAGGGCAGATGGCATCTATAGCATACTCTCTCGATCCCCAATACTCAGCATAGGGTGTGGCACATAGTAGGAATCCAGTGAATGTTTGTTGAATGAATGAATGATTTTTCCACTTTTATGCCCCTATGGCTGGCTGAGCCCCTTCTAACAGACACTCTCTTAAGATTAAACATACCTTAAGAGATATGTTCAATGTCTTTACGTGCAGGTTCTATCTTGGGAGAAAAAGTGGCTGTTTCAGGTGACAGCAAATCTCGGCTTTGACGATGATGGTGATGATGATAATTTTAATAAAAACAGTAATAAGAGAAAGTGCTACCGCTAGTTGAGATCCTGCTGGTGCCGGGCGTGCTGCTGGGGGAGCAGTGAGTAAACATCACTGTATTTGATCTTTGCCATGGTCTGATGAAGCAGGTGTCATTATCTTTCTACAAATGTCAAACCTGAGACGCAGAGAGATAAAACAACCCATGCAAAGCCGCACTGCGTGAAACAAGGATTTGAGCGCAAGTTTGTCTAGCTCTAAAACTAAAACCAATATGCGATGATCTTTGAGTTTAGGTTTCCCTGGCTTTAAAACCAGAGCCAATATGTGATGACCTTAGAGTCGAACTTCCAGAGAGCGACCTGGATTCCCTCATTCCAGGGTCCCGGGGTGGGGTTGTGCCCCACAAGCACGGACAGCATGCTGACCGCTGGCTACGGCTCCAATTTGCCTTGAGAGGGTTCCAGAGAGCTTCTTCTTGATCCAGAGAACACACAGAAACTCATTGCCCTTGAACTTTATGGCTTTGGAACATCAGTTAAATCTCAGAGTGGCACCAAGATCAGGCTGACCTTCAGCGATGTCGAGTGAGTTGCAGTTTTGACTAATTAGAACATCTCAAACATCTTTTACGTGTATTTTAAGCATAAAAATAACCGTGCCTGCCAAAAAGTCTGCTTATACTTGGTAGAAACACAGGAACTACAAATAGATGGCGATTAACAGCCACCATGGTAAGAACAGAGACAATAGTTTCTGGGGCCAGCAAATTGCAGAGTCAAGTCAGCCTCCAATGTCATCTGTCCTTGGGGTATTTGGAGGGTCTGGCAGTCACCGATACAGCTTCTCAATTACATCTCGATGCACCTGCTCATGGAGAACGCTGGGGTGGGTGATGCATGGCCCCCACTCTGTAGACAGACCCTGCTGGGGGCTGGCAAGCTAAAGATCCCCTTCTCATGGACCGGGCTTGCCTTTTTAAATTGTTTTATTAAAGGGAATTACTTTGACACTCTGTTGTCATTATGAAAATTCACTTTGAGTTTTTGTGCTTTTTTTTTCTTTTTTCTGGGGCTGCAACCTTAAATTGGGTTCCTAAAGTTCCCGGCAAGAAAAACTGCAGAGTTTGGCTTGAACCCTGCTATGTAAGTTGAGGGGCTGGAGTGTCAGACAGCCCAGGTTGGGGTCAGTGGGTGACCTGGGGCAGGTGACTTAATTCCTCTGAGTCTCAGTTTCCTCATCTCAAAAATGGGCTAATAGTACCTGCTGCAGTGTCACTGTAAGGAGATCATATGTTCCCTGGGGGAACACAAAAGTACTTTGTACAATTCCCAGCACATAGCAGGTGCTCAATAAATGCTGACTTGTCAGGTAGTAGCATTTATAGCACATAGTAACTGTCTACCAGGCGCTGACAGTTATGTGAGCTGACAGATGTGGCTGCCTGCACAGCACCCTGGACACACGAGAGGCTGATCAATGAGAGCCTCTTCTCCTTAATCAGCCATTTCATCCCATATTGGAGATATGTCAGTGGTTGCTGGGCCTTCTTCTTTGAATGCTCCCAAATTGCTAGGCGTCATGCTAAGAACTTTGTATTTCCGGTGTGACTTAATCCTTGCCCACCCCTCAGAGTCGGCACTGGGATCATCCCCATTTTACAGATGGGGAAACTGAGGCCAGGAGCACTTCAGTGACTGGATCACTCAGTTTGGAAAAGATGGTGCCAGCATCTGAATCCAGAACCCGCTCCTGACCACCTCCAGAAAGGGCGACAAAACACTGTTTCCCGGTTTTTAAATACGTACACAGTGACTTTGCTAGTGAGCTGTCTTTGTCGTCATTTGAGAGACATTGTTACAGTGAGATTCTTCTGTGGAGTCCATACCTGCCGGCGTTCTTGAATGTAAACATTGTGCTTTTTGATGTACTTTTTTTGTCTTCTGAAATACACTTAAAGGATTGAGGCTGCATGAGCCAGAATGGTAGATCCGGGTTTGTCTCCACTGACTGGCCACAGGGGGGCGCTCCAACCCAGCCTACTGTTAAAGCTTATCTTCCGCCCACCAACCTTAGAAAGCCAGCCAACCCCAGACCTCCATCCTCCTCACTTATTCTCTGAGAAGCTCACGTTTTGCTTATCTCCTTATTTACATTTGCATATCACAAAGCTCGTGAGGGGCAGCCGCTTTTGGGGAGTATTGTTATGAGTTTGCTTGTCCCCAGCTCAGGTGTCTGGCAAGTCTCTGGTTCATGTGCAAATGACTAGATGTCAGCACAAAGGGGATACATATTCTGGAGGCCCCACTGTAAAGGAACATTCTTTCCTGCAGCAGGAGAGCCCCAGGGCTGCAAAGGCTGGACTTCCATTTATAGTCTGTTACTGAAACGGGCTACTGGGTCTGCTGGAAGCCCACAGGCAGGAGTCCAACTGGCGAGGGGCTGCTTTGGTAAAGAATTCTGGGAGCAGTTTGATGTCAGAGAGAGCATGGAGCCATGGTCTATAGGCTCCAGTCCTGCTCAGAGGATGACCTTGGAAAAGTCTTCTAATCTCTGCAGCTCTTGACCTGCCAGAGGGAAGAGTAATGCTTGGTGTTCACAAGTTCCCTCCCATCCCAGCAGCCTCTGATCCTGTCTTTCTGCTGTTGGCAACAGTGGGGAGTGATTTCTCTAAACATTATTTTTGGTGGGGATCTGGCAGACATCCAGCTAGCGGTAGATGTATTTCTCATGCAGTTGGTATCACCCTTTTTGGAGACCTTATGTATGTGCCTACACAGAATTCTAAGAAGCTTGAACTGGAAGGGACCACAAGAACCATTTAGGTTGTAATTCCTTTGTTTTTTTAATAGATGAAGCAGCTGAGTGCCTGAAATGTTATGTAACGTGGAGTCACCAGCATTATTATCATCATCCTCGTCTGACAACACTATACAAAGTGCTTTCCCTGCCATTATCTCTGTTTATCCTGCCAACACACCTCATTTCACAGGTGGGGAGGCTGACGCTCAGAGGGGCTGAGCAATTTGCTCAAGGTCACACAGCAAGTTAGAGCTAAGCTGCAAATCCAGATCATTAAATAATTCTAGCATTCTGTGTAATTCCCTAGAAACCCCAGGAGATTCCCAAGTGGCCATGGGAAAGGCTGAGTTCTGCTATAACACAGACCTGCTTACTGACTGAGTGATTGGCTGAATGAACCAATCAATGAGCTGAATGATCCCATTCATTCATCCACTGGGGTCGCCTCCAATAGACCTGCCCTAGATTAAGTGCTGAGAATACAATGATGGACAAGGCAGAAATGGTCCCTGTCCTGGGAACGCGACAGTATGGTACTTAACTCACAGCCTTATCAACTTTGTCCCCCAGTGTGTGTGCAATTCAGTTTGTTTCTGGCTGAGATCAAACATCCATCATTCCTGCCTTCTGGCATTTTGGTTCTGGGAAAAAAAAAATGATACTAACGTGCATGGTCAGCCACGTGGCTACCTTCTGTGTAAATGAGCATATTGCCAGTCTTGGTGTCTCAGTGTCCAGGGCATCTCCTGGAGGACAGTTGGTCAGACAACAGGCAGACTCACCTCTTAGGCTCACCTCTCTCTCAGTCACTAAGTGATGCATTTGGGTGGCATGAGGTCTCTGGCTGGCTGGTGCTGCAAACTCCCTTTCCACCATGGATACAGGGCACCAGACAGAAGTGGCACAAAGGTTACCTCTGCCTGCATTTGTGTACTTTGAAAAATAAAGTGGAAAGGCACAAGTTTTGGCATCCGACCTGGGTTCGAATCCTGCCTCCCATTGCTACACCTCCGGGATTACCGGCAACCTATTTTACCGCCCCTCATAAATTAAAATACGACACAAAACTACAAAGCCAATTGGCTGAAGTGTCCTCACCCCTAAAGGGAAAAAAAATCAGCCCCGTTGTATTTCTAGCCACAGAAAATCTCCAGGAAAGTCTTGCAATTTGAACCCACCTGGGAGGTTCTCCTCTTTCATGCTCACAGTGCTGTCGGCAGCCAATGGATTCCAGCTTTATGATTTAAAATGTTTTTAGATACTTGCTGGGGAAATAAATATTTCTGCATATTTTGAAAAATTGATTCATATGCATGCGTGTGTTAAGAATAGAAGACTACCTCGTAAAACCATAGAACTTGATGACTAATGAGGCCCCAATGATCTTAGACCGACACCCTCATTTCAAGTGAAGAAA